>NC_057802.1:383407849-383720046 GCF_018294505.1 Triticum aestivum | reverse complement strand
ACGTCAACGCTAGATAGAAGGATATGTACATTTTTTTAGAATTAGAAAGAAGGATGCGCACATGATTTCTCGACGGGAGGTGATTAGTGAATGGGCTCTGGCTCTCTGCGGCCGTGGGCTAGTGGCCTCGTGTGCTGCTAGTGGGGTTTGACGGCCTAGCAATATTAGTTTTTGAAGGAAATATGCCCTAGAGGCAATAATAAAGTTATTATTTATTTCCTTATTACATGATAAATGTTTATTATTCATGCTAGAATTGTATTAACCGGAAACTTGATACATGTGTGAATACATAGACAAACAGAATGTCACTAGTATGCCTCTACTTGACTAGCTCGTTGAATCAAAGATGGTTAATTTCCTAGCCATAGACATGAGTTGTCATTTGATTAACGGGATCACATCATTAGGAGAATGATGTGATTGACTTGACCCATTCCGTTAGCTTAGCACTTGATCGTTTAGTTTACTGCTATTGCTTTCTTCATGACTTATACATGTTCCTATGACTATGAGATTATGCAACTCCTGATTACCAGAGGAACACTTTGTGTGCTACCAAACGTCACAACGTAAATGGGTGATTATAAAGGTGCTCTACAGGTGTCTCCGAAGGTACTTGTTAAGTTGGCGTATTTCGAGATTAGGATTTGTCACTCCGATTGTCGGAGAGGTATCTCTGGGCCCTCTCGGTAATGCACATCACTATAAGCCTTGCAAGCAATGTGACTAATGAGTTAGTTGAGGGATGATGCATTACGGAACGAGTAAAGAGACTTGCCGGTAACAAGATTGAACTAGGTATTGAGATACCGACGATCGAATCTCGGGCAAGTAACATACCGATGACAAAGGGAACAACGTATGTTGTTATGCGGTTTGACCGATAAAGATCTTCCTAGAATATGTGGGAGCCAATATGAACATCCAGGTTCCGCTATTGGTTATTGACCGGAGACGTGTCTCGGTCATGTCTACATAGTTCTTGAACCCGTTGGGTCCACACGCTTAACGTTCGGTGACGATTTGTATTATGAGTTTATGTGATTTGATGTACCGAAGGTAGTTCGGAGTCCCGGATGAGATTGGGGACATGACGAGGAGTCTCGAAATGGTCGAGACGTAAAGATCGATATATTGGACGACTATATTCGGAGATCGGAAAGGTTCCGAGTAGTTCGGGTATTTTTCGGAGTACCGGGGAGTTACGGGAACCCGGGGAGACTAATGGGCCTATTGGGCCCTAGTGGAGAAGAGGAGGGGCGGCCAAGGGCAGCCGCGCCCCCCTTCCCCCCAGTCCGAATTGGACAAGGACGGGGAGGGGGCGGCGCCCCCCTTTCCTTCCCCCCTCTCTCCTTCCCTCTCCTCTCCTACTCCCACTTGGAAAGGGGGAGTCCTACTCCCGGTGGGAGTAGGACTCCTCATGGGGCGCGCCTAGGGTGGCCGGCCCCCTCCCCCTCCTCCACTCCTTTATATACGGGGAGGGAGGCACCCCTTGGAGACACAACAATTGATCTCTTGGATCTCTTAGCCGTGTGCGGTGCCCCCTTCCACCATAATCCACCTCGATAATATCGTAGCGGTGCTTAGGCGAAGCCTTGCGTCGGTAGAACATCATCATCGTCACCACGCCGTCGTGCTGACAGAACTCTCCCTCAAAGCTCGGCTGGATCGGAGTTCGAGGGACGTCATCGAGTTGAACGTGTGCAAAACTCGGAGGTGCCGTGCGTTCGGTACTTGATCGGTCGGATCGTGAAGACGTACGACTACATCAACTGCGTTGTGCTAACGCTTCCGCTTTCGGTCTACGAGGGTACGTGGACACACTCTCCCCTCTTATTGCTATGCATCACCATGATCTTGCGTGTGCGTAGGAATTTTTTTGAAATTACTACGTTCCCCAACAGTGGTATCAGAGCCAGGTTTATGCGTAGATGTTATATGCACGAGTAGAACACAAGTGAGTTGTGGGCGATACAAGTCATACTTCTTACCAGCGTGTCATACTTTGGTTCGGCGGTATTGTTGGATGAAGCGGACCGGACCGACATTACGCGTACGCTTACGCGAGACTGGTTCTACCGACGAGCTTTGCACACAGGTGGCTAGCGGGTGTCAGTTTCTCCAACTTTAGTTGAACCGAGTGTGGCTACGCCCAGTCCTTGAGAAGGTTAAAACAACACTAACTTGACGAACTATCGTTCTGGTTTTTGATGCGTAGGTAAGAACGGTTCTTGCTCAAGCCCATAGCAGCCATGTAAAACTTGCAACAACAAAGTAGAGGACGTCTAACTTGTTTTTGCAGGGCATGTTGTGATGTGATATGGTCAAGACGTGATAAGATATAAGTTGTTGTATAAGATGATCATGTTTTGTTGAAGTTATCGGCAACTGGCAGAAGCCTTATGGTTGTCTCTTTATTGCATAAGATGCTAGTGCCAAATAATTGCTTTACTTTATCGCTATGCGATAGCAATAGTTGCAAGAGCAATAGTTGGTGAGACGATCATGTGACGACACGTTCATAGAGATCAAGATGATGGAGATCATGGTGTCATGCCGGTAACAATAGAGATCATGACGGTACTTTGGAGATGGAGACCAAAGGCGCAAGATGATCATGGCCATATCATGTCACATATTTTGATTGCATGTGATGTTTATCTTTTATACATCTTATTTTGCTTAGTTCGGCGGTAGCTTTATAAGATGATCCCTTACTAAAATTTCAAGGTATAAGTGTTCTCCCTGAGTATGCACCATTGCGATAGTTCTTCGTGCCGAGACACCATGTGATGATCGGGTGTGATAAGCTCTACGTTCAAATACAACGGGTGTAAGACAGTTTTGCACACACAGAATACTCGGGTTAAACTTGACGAGCCTAGCATATGCAGATATGGCCTCGGAACACTGGAGACCAAAAGGTCGAGCGTGAATCATATAGAAGATATGATCAACATAGTGATGTTCACCATTGAAAACTACTGCATCTCACGTGATGATCGGACATGGTTTAGTTGATTTGGATCACGTGATCACTTAGATGATTAGAGGGATGTCTATCTAAGTGGGAGTTCTTAACTAATATGATTAATTGAACTTTAATTTATCATGAACTTAGTCCTGATAGTATTTTGCAAATAATGTTGTAGATCAATAGCTCGCGTTGTTGCTTACCTATGTTTTATATATGTTCCTAGAGAAAACAAAGTTGAAAGATGATAGTAGCAATGATGCGGACTGGGTCCGTGATATGAGGTTTATCCTCATTGCTGCATAGAAGAATTATGTCCTTGATGCACCGATAGGTGACAAACCTATTACAGGAGCAGATGCAGATGTTATGAACGTTTGGCTAGCTCAATATGACGACTACTTGATAGTTTAGTGCACCATGCTTAACGGCTTAGAATCGGGACTTCAAAGACGTTTTGAACGTCATGGACCATAAGAGATGTTCCAGGAGTTGAAGTTAATATTTCAAGCAAATACCCGAGTTGAGAGATATGAAGTCTCCAACAAGTTCTATAGCTAAAAGATGGAGGAGAATAGCTCAAGCAGTGAGCATGTGCTTAGATTGTGTGGGTACTACAATCGCTTCAATCAAGTGGGAGTTAATCTTCCAGATAAAATAGTGATTGACAGAATTGTCTAGTCACCATCACCAAGTTAGTAGAACTTCGTGATGAACTATAGTATGCAAGGGATGACGAAAACGATTCCCGAGCTTTTCATGATGATGAAATCGATGAAGGTAGAAATCAAGAAAGAGCATCAAATGTTGATGGTTGACAAGACCACTAGTTTCAAGGAAAAGGGCAAAGGGAAGAAGGGGAACTTCAAGAAGAACGGCAAGCAAGTTGCTGCTCAGGTGAAGAAGCCCAAGTCTGGACCTAAGCCTAAGACTAAGTGCTTCTACTGCAAAAGGACTGGTCACTGGAAGCGGAACTGCCCCAAGTATTTGGCGGATAAGAAGGATGGAAAAGTGAACAAAGGTATATTTGATATACATGTTATTGATGTGTACCTTACTAGTGTTTATAGCAACCCCTCAGTATTTGATACTAGTTCAGTTGCTAAGATTAGAAACTCGAAACGGGAGTTGCAGAATGAACAGAAACTAGTTAAGGGCGAGGTGACGATGTGTGTTGGAAGTAGTTCCAAGATTGATATGATCATCATCGCACACTCCCTATACTTTCGGGATTAGTGTTGAACCTAAATAAGTGTTATTCGGTGTTTGCGTTGAGCATGGATATGATTTGATCATGTTTATTGCAATACGGTTATTCATTTAAATTAGAGAATCATTGTTGTTCTGTTTACATGAATAAAACCTTCTATGGTCATACACCCAATAAAAATGGTTTGTTGGATCTCGATCGTAGTGATACACATATTCATAATATTGAAGCCAAAAGATGCAAAGTTAATAGTGATAGTGTAACTTATTTGTGGCATTGCCGTTTAGGTCATATTGGTGTAAAGCGCATGAAGAAACTCCATGCTGATGGGATTTTGGAATCACTTGATTATGAATCACTTGATGCTTGCGAACCATGCCTTATGGGCAAGATGACTAAGACTCCGTTCTCCGGAACAATGGAGCGAGCAACTGACTTATTGGAAATAATACATACTGATGTATGCGATCCGATGAGTGTTGAGGCTCACGGCCCCTAGCCTTTACTTTTTGTGCTCTTTATATTCTTGCAAACCTATCCAACAACACCTACAAAGTACTTCTAATTTCATACTTGTTCTAGATAAAGTGAACGTTAAGCGTGCGTAGAGTTGTATCGGTGGTCGATAGAACTTGAGGGATTATTTGTTCTACCTTTAGCTCCTCGTTGGGTTCGACACTCTTACTTATCGAAAGAGGCTACAATTGATCCCCTATACTTGTGGGTTATCAAGACTTTTTTCTGGCGCAGTTGCCGGGGAGCAATAGCGTGGGGTGAATATTCTCGTGTGTGCTTGTTTGCTTTATCACTAAGTAATTTTTCTTTGTTGTTCTTAGTTGTTTTCTATCTTTAGTTATGGGTAGGAAACGCAAAATACCAAAAAAATTAGTTGTACCTACTGAACCAATGGTTGAAGAACCACTCAAAATCTATCACACTACTGAAGCTTATTACTTGGATCATCTTCGATCCCTATGTGCTCGTGCTGAAACCCCAACTAGCTTAGTTGAGGGCAAATCTTTAGATGTGCATGCTTGTTATGTGCGACACCGAATATCTGAAAAAGGGAAAATTTTACTGGGTCAAATTCATCGTTTGCAATGCTATGCTTGGAATTTATGCGAAATATATGATATTACTTGTTGTTCTGAAAACCCTAAGAAACACCTTCCCTATCAATGTGAGTTTAGTGATAATGGAATCGTATCTTCGTATGCTAAGGGTGTTTATAGTTACTATGATGTTCAACAAATTGAAGAATTTGTTGCTTTTAAGGGTGCTTATGAAATTGCTTCACTGATTGAAAAGTATGGTGCTACTCTTTACAAATCTGAAAATTTTGCCATACTTAAATATTGCTATGATAATTATGCTTCTAATGCCTATGTTGAACCATATATTGAGGACTACTCCGCTGTCCAAGAAGAGACTAATATTTTGCAGGAGTCTATGGAAGAAGAAATTGATGAAACTGTGAGCTCATTGGATGAAAAAGATGACGAGGAGAGCGAAGAACAAAAGGAGGAAGAGCGGATTAGCTACCCGTGCCCACCTTCTAATGAGAGTAACTCTTCAACTCATACATTGTTTAATTTCCCTTCGTACTTACCGAAGGATGATTGCTATGATGATTGTTATGATCCTGTTGATTCTCTTGAAATATCCCTTTTTGATGATGCTTGCTATGCTTGTGGCCAAGATGCCAATATGAATGATGCTTATGGAGATGAACTTGCTATAGTTCCTTATGTTAAACATGAAATTGTTGCTATTGCACCCACGCATGATAGTCCTATTATCTTTTTGAATTCTCCAAACTACGCTATATCGGAGAAGTTTGCTCTTATTAAGGATTATATTGATGGGTTGCCTTTTACCGTTGCACATGATAATTTTGATGAATATAATATGCATGTGCTTGCTGCCCCTACCTGCAATTATTATGAGAGAGGAACTATATCTCCACCTCTCTATGTTTCCAACACGATAAAATTGCAAGAAACTGTTTATACTATGCGTTGGCCTTTACTTTGTGTGCATGAATTGTTCTTTTATGACATGCTGATGCATAGGAAGAGAGTTAGACTTCGTCATTGCTTGATATATGTTGCTTTGTTCACTACTAAATTATAAATCATTGTTAATTAAAATTGGCTTTGATATACCTTGGGATCCGGGTGGATTCACTACTTGCACACTGTATGCCTAGCTTAATGGCTTTAAAGAAAGCGCTGCCAGGGAGACAACCCGGAAGTTTTAGAGAGTCATTTATTTCTGTTGTGTTCTTTTATAAAGTTTAGAATAAAAATAATGTGCCAAGGTTTGCCTTTAGGATGTTTACAATGCTTGTTGGTTTGTATGGTGCAGGACAGAAACTTTGGCTGTAGTGCGCGATTTTTCATTTTTACTAGAACGTCAAACGGTTTTGATTCTTTTTGCACTGTCTTTCTATACAAATTGTTTATTTTTCCTAATTTGGGCAGAATTTTTCAAGTATCAGAAGTATGGTGAATGTTCAGATTATTACAGGTTGTTCTGTTTTTAGACAGATTCTATTTTTGATGCATAGTTTGCTTGTTTTGATGAAACTATCAATTTATATCAGTGGATTAAGCCATGAAAAAGTTATATTACAGTAGACACAATGCAAAAACAAAATATGAATTGGTTTGCAACAGTACTTAGAGTAGTGATTTGCTTTATTATACTAACGGATCTTACCGAGTTTTTTGTTGAAGTTTTGTGTGGATGAAGTGTTCGATGATCGAGAAGGTTTCGATGTGAGAAGAAGGAAGAGAGGCAAGAGCACGGGCTTGGGGATGCCCGAGGCACCCCAAGTAAATATTCAAGGAGACTCAAGCGTCTAAGCTTGGGGATGCCCCGGAAGGCATCCCCTCTTTCTTCAACAAGTATCGGTATGTTTTCGGATTCGTTTCGTTCATGCGATATGTGCAATCTTGGAGCGTCTTTTGCTTTAGTTTTCATTTTCCTTCTATGCACCATGCTGGTATGAGATAGTCCTTGGTTGATTTATAGAATGCTCTTTGCACTTCACTTATATTCTTTGAGTATGGCTTTATAGAATGCTTCATGTGCTTCACTTATATCATTTGAAGTTTGGATTGCTTGTTTCTCTTTACATAGACAACCGCCATTTATAGAATGCTCTTTTGCTTCACTTATACTTGTTAGAGCATGGGCATATCTTTTGTAGAAAGAATTAATCTCTCTTGCTTCACTTATATCTATTTAGAGAGATGACAGGAACTGGTCATTCACATGGTTAGTCATAAAACCCTACATAAAATTTGTAGATCACTGAATATGATATG
The DNA here is from genome assembly GCF_018294505.1 of Triticum aestivum. Classification (NCBI taxonomy): domain Eukaryota; kingdom Viridiplantae; phylum Streptophyta; class Magnoliopsida; order Poales; family Poaceae; genus Triticum; species Triticum aestivum. The sequence goes on along the minus strand of NC_057802.1, from coordinate 383,712,527 downwards.
TTTGATTCCTTGCAATAGTTTTGCGATATAAAGGTGGTGATATTAGAGTCGTGCTAGTTGAGTAATTGTGAAATTGAGAATTACTTGTGTTGAGGTTTGCAAGTCCCGTAGCATGCACGTATGGTGAACCGTTATGTAACGAAGTTGGAGCATGAGGTGTTTATTGAGTGTCTTCCTTATGAGTGGCGGTCGGGGACGAGCGATGGTCTTTTCCTACCAATCTATCCCCTAGGAGCATGCACGTAGTACTTTGTTTCGATAGCTAATAGACTTTTGCAATAAGTATGTGAGTTCTTTATGACTAATGTTGAGTCGATGGATTATACGCACTCTCACCCTTCCATCATTGCTAGCCTCTTCGGTACCGTTCATTGCCCTTTCTCACCTCGAGAGTTGGTGCAAACTTCGCCGGTGCATCCAAACCCCGTGATACGATACGCTCTATCACACACAAACCTCCTTATATCTTCCTCAAAACAGCCACCATACCTACCTATTATGGCATTTCCATAGCCATTCCGAGATATATTGCCATGCAACTTCCATCATCATCATATACATGACTTGAGCATTTATTGTCATATTGCTTTGCATGATCGTAAGATAGCTAGCATGATGTTTTCATGGCTTGTCCATTTTTTTGATGTCATTGCTACGCTAGATCATTGCACATCCCGGTACACCGCCGGAGGCATTCATATAGAGTCATATCTTTGTTCTAGATATCGAGTTGTAATATTGAGTTGTAAGTAAATAAAAGTGTGATGATCATCATTATTAGAGCATTGCCCCAGTGAGGAAAGGATGATGGAGACTATGATTCCCCCACAAGTCGGGATGAGACTCCGGGCAAAAAAAGAAAAGAGAAAGGCCAAAAAAAGAGAAGGCCCAAAAAAAAAAGAAAAAAAGAAAACAAAAAAATGAGAGAAAAAGAGAGAAGGGGCAATGTTACTATCCTTTTACCACACTTGTGGTTCAAAGTAGCACCATGTTCTTCATATAGAGAGTCTCTTGAGTTATCACTTTCATATACTAGTGGGAATTTTCATTATAGAACTTGGCTTGTATATTCCAACGATGGGCTTCCTCAAATGCCCTAGGTCTTCATGAGCAAGCAAGTTGGATGCACACCCACTTAGTTTCAGTTTGAGATTTCATACACTTATAGCTCTAGTGCATCAGTTGTATGGCAATCCCTACTCCTCACATTGACATCAATTGATGGGCATCTCCATAGCCCGTTGATTATTAGCCGCGTCGATGTGAGACTTTCTCCTTTTTTGTCTTCTCCACATAACCCCCATCATCATATTCTATTCCACCTATAGTGCTATGTCCATGGCTCACGCTCATGTATTGCGTGAAAGTTGAAAAGGTTTGAGAAACGTCAAAAGTATGAAACAATTGCTTGGCTTGTCATCGGGGTTGTGCATGATGTGAATATTTTGTGTGGTGAAGATGGAGCATAGCCAGACTATATGATTTGTAGGGATGAGCTTTCTTTGGCTATGTTATTTCAATAAGACATAATTGCTTGGTTGGTATGCTTGAAGTATTATTGTTTTTATGTCAAAGGATAGACTATTGCTTTGAATCACTCGTGTCTTAATATTCATGCCATGATTAGACATATGTTCAAGATTATGCTAGGTAGCATTCCACATCAAAAATTATCTTTTTTATCATTTACCTACTCGAGGACGAGCAGGAATTAAGCTTGGGGATGCTGATATGTCTCCATCATATCTATAATTTTTGATTGTTCCATGCCAATATTATTCAACTTTCTTATACTTTTTGGCAATTTTTATACTATTTTTGGGACTAACATATTGATCCAGTGCCTAGTGCTAGTTCCTGTTTGTTGCATGTTTTATGTTTTGCAGAATATCCATATCAAACGGAATCTAAACGGGATAAAAACGGACGGAGCTTATTTTTGGAATATTTGGAAAATTCCGGAAGAAAAATCCACGCGAGATGGTGCCTGTCGTGGAATTGTCACGGCAGATGTCCTAGTGAAAGGACTTAGTCATGGAGCCATCGCAACGGGTTAGCTTAAAGGGGTTAAACCGGACAAGGGACACGAGAGTTTTATACTAGTTCGGCCCCTTACGATGAAGATAAAAGCCTACGTCTAGTTGTGATGGAATTGCTAGGGTCTCCATGATCAGAGAGCAAATATGCTTCGCCTGAGTCTCGAGTTGTTATCTGTCTCTCTTGAACCGCCGCCGGGTCGTGCCTTTATATACACAGGTCGACACCCGCCGGCTTACAGAGTCCCGATGCCGGTTTATACACATACCGGCCCGGTCTCTACTTCGTCATACCTTATAATACAAGTCATGAATTACATGGCAGTTTATAACTACATGCCTTAACCTACCTTTGAGCCGTGGGCCTTCAAGTCTCTGTAATAATCCGCTTTATCCTTGTCTTCATGGGCTTTAAGCATAAACAATCCATTATGGGGATAACCCGGCTATCTCGGCCGGCTTACACCTAGTAGTAATATCCCCAACATTAGGCCCCAGATTGATTTGAACTGGTTCATGTCAATCTCCAAAACCTTGAGAAAATTTCTTCTTCCATATCTTCGCATAAATCTTGTAAACCACCATGACGTCATCATCCAGAATCATAATAAACCGCCATGATGTCACCTGTTATTTTAAATGGTATATTCCTCACCTTCATTAATGAGTCTCCGATAATCGAGGCGACAAATCTGTCACATATCCATTTGTTAAGCTCCTCGGTTCTCGCGCTTGACCCTCATCCTTTCGTCCTTATAAATACGGCCGAGGGCCCTTTCCATCTCTCCCTTTTTCTCTTCAAGTCTTCTTCTTCCTCGCGACGCCTCAGCGCCCGAACTCCGCCGCTGCCGTCGACCTTCGCGTCCACACCAACCCAGGCCGCTGCATCAACCTGTTTTGACCAGAGAACTGCGACGCACCTCCACTGTTCAGCAGCACCAGTAAGTATTCCTCTCCTCGAACGTCAGATCTGCATTAGGGTTTCCACTGTTCGTCTGTGTTCTTCACCGTTCATCTTTCCTTTCCTAGATCACATAGTTTTGATCTGAATCTGATAGCAAAGGCAAGCTTCAGTAGTTTAGCACCCCTTTTAATCCTCAAAAAGCACCCTTTCCTGCATAAGATCCCATCCAAGCATATGTGTTCTTCCACTATCACGGCTTTAGGTTAAATTTATTTCCTCTTTTTAGAACTGTGGCAGATCTAGATTTATATCACCGATCTATGAAATCTGTTTGCACCATACTTAGAAATTTCTGCAAATGTGTAGCCTCTTTACCATTGTGGGCGGTTCATCCTTGAACCTGAGATAACTCATCATATACCATTAGCCCTCTATTAAACCGCCAACCTGTTTTAAACCGGATATTGTACTTCCATCATTGCACCAGTTTATAAATTATAACCGTGAACTTTAAACCGAATATTGTGCTTTTTTCCAGCTTGTCACCAAAAATGGCCAAACAATTATTTTCCTGTAATTGGGTTCCTTCCCGGGTTACGGAAACGCAGCTGGCTGGTTATGTTTCAATAGGCGCTTTAGCAAGTAAGAACACTATCCATTGGCGAGTCCCCGGCCTAGAATCTCCTCCTGAACCCCAAGACGGAGAAGTTATTGTATTTGTTGATCACCTAAGCCGAGGCTTCACTCCTCCCGGATCAAAATTCTTCCGTGACGTGCTTGCCGCCTTTCAAATCCATCCCCAAGACATCGGTCCAAACTCCATATCCAATATTTGTGACTGGCAAGTATTCTGTGAGGTATACCTACAAGAGGAGCCTACTGTTGATCTATTCCGTGATTTCTTTTATCTAAACCGCCGTACTGAGTTTACGGATGGCCCCAATACTGAACTAGGCGGGGTTTCAATTCAGAAGAGGAGAGATGTTGATTTCCCTCATGCCAAGCTTCGTAGTCATCCTAAGGACTGGAATCAGACTTGGTTCTACTGCCGCAACACATCTCCAGTCAATGAAAACCCTTTGCCGGGTTACCGTCCACATCGGCTTACTCAAACTCATCCCTTTCCTCAATGGTTGACAGCCCAAGAGCGAGCAAAATATGCCCCTCAACTAGCCAAGCTCAGAGCGTTTATTGCAAATGGGCTGACAGGCGTGGATTTTGTCCGATGCTGGGTTTCATGGAGCATTTTACCTTTAAGCCGGCGGCCCGGTTTAATGTGTGAATACACAGGGGATCTGAAAGACCCGCAACGCCATATTGACATCCAACTGACTGATGATGAAGTCACTGAAGCTGTTAAAAAGATGCTTAATGAACCAATAGACGCATGCAGCAAAACCGGGCTCAGTCCTTTCTATGCTGCCAATAAACCGCCAAAGGTATAATCTTCCGTATTCCTGCCTTTAACCATCCTTTGTTAAAATTTTCCTTTGATGACTTATTATTTGTCTATACAGGCCGATGATCCATTCTGGAAGAGAAAATCACAAGATAAACCGATAAAGAATCCTCGGATTAAGATCAAGGCTTCAAAAAAGCCTGCAAAGAGAAGGAACGTTGAACCATCCGAGCCTATTATTGAAGATGATCCAGATTCAGAGGTAGAACTTGACTCACTCGGTTCACTTTTTATACACCTTATTGACAATGATCATTCTCAGGATGAAGCGGAAGCCAGCCATGCTGATGAGGTAACTATTCTTTCTTCTGATTCTGATCCTGTGCCAGTACCAAGAATCCGTCGAGCCATTCGGAAAGTAAAATTTTCATGCCCTCTTTCTTATATGGACCCGCACTTTCTTTTAAAGACACAACAGCATGAAGCTCGCCGCACAACTCGACATAGCGGCCAAGTGGTGTCCTCCTCCAGTTTACCAAATTCGCCGGTTCGCAAACGCCGCCAAGAGGTTTCTTATACTCCTGACACCCTTTACCCTAAGGCGGGTTACATCCGATATCCTCTTAATCCGTCTGACCCAAATTATCAGGGAACTTCCCATTCATCGTCTGGCAAGTCGTCAGCGACACAACTTCCTCCTCTGAAAACCGTCCCTGGGTGAGCATAACATACTCTTAACTCTTTAGTCTTGTATTATTTTATCATATTGATCTTCGTGTCTGCTCTCCTTTTCAGTGCTAAAGCCAGACCAAGCAAGAAGGCTAAATTGAACAAGCCAACCGACCATGAACCGCCTACCGAGCCGGAGAAAACCCAGAGGCTACTGACCTGGAGGCTGACACTGTTACTGATAATCCGGAACCTCAAGCAACTGATACACTTGTTGAACCGGTAGAAAATAATCCGCCAAGCGAGTCAGGTGATCCACTTAGTCCAACTGTTGATCCGCGTAGCCCGGCTAAAGAATCTGATAAACCGCCAAGTCCTACCAAAACTACAGACGATGATGTTGTCGTAACTGGCCTGGCCTTGGTTTCAGCTCCCCTGGTCGTCCTGTCGCTTTATCAAAGCATAACGCCAAAGAAATTTCTGCTATGGATAAAGGGAAATGGAAATCCGAGCTATCCAACTATTCCAACCTTAGCGCTCAAGAGCTACATTCTGGTTATTTAAACCGCCTGTATACAAGCCGCGACTTTGAAACCGGTTTAGTAGGCCTGATGAAGGAGCGGTATGAGGTAAATGTCACTTTCCCTTTGCATAAATATTCCAATAGTCCTTTTGTTAAAACTGGTCCAATATATCAACTCTAGTAGCCCCCAAGGGCCGGTTCATAACATTGGTTTGAACCGGGTCTTGAATCGATATTTGTATTTAGCTGGTGTAGCCCCCATGAACCGGCTTATATCTTAGAGAATGAACCGGTACATCCTATTAATCTCACCACTTATAATGATGACCATCCATCTGAATCTGACTGAATACACATTAGCCCCCAAGTATCAAGGAGATAACTTGTTATGTGCTTGAGACTTTAAATGAATAGCTGATAAGAAGTAATCCGCATTAGCCCCCAAGTGTCAAGGAGATAACTTGTTATGTGCTTGAGACTTTAAATGAATAGCTGATAAGAAGCAATCCGCATTAGCCCCCAAGTGTCAAGGAGATAACTTGTTATGTGCTTGAGACTTTAAATGTTGTAATGTTAACTTATTATCTGTATGCTTGCAGGCTGAGTTGTCCAAAAAAGACTCCCAAATCACTGATCTCCAAGGAAACATCAAGTCTCAGGTGGACGAAACTTGCAAAGTTAAGAGCGAGCTGACCACCGCTTTAACAACCATGGAGCAGCTGAAGGAATTCTTCAAAGGTGAACGGGCAGATTGGGCAACTGAAAAGACCACCTTGTTAAAGCGGGCAGAAGATGCGGAGAACGCCCTTAAACCGGCCACAGAAGAGCTGAGCAGCCTGAAACGGCAGATTGATGCTATGACCTCTGCCATCTTTGGTAACAACCTCTTCACCAATATGTCACAACACCCGCTATAAAAACTTTTGGTTTAATATAAACTGGATCCTTTTGCAGGTAACCGTGTTACTCATCTTGGCACAGATATGCGCAAAAGATTGAAGGCCATCTATACTTTGGAAGAGCAGCTTTATACCGGCGTGCAACGGGCCATCTGCGCAGCTTCCAATAACCATCCGCCACCGTCGCTAATCAAGGAAACACTGGAAAAACTGTCTATGATGCCTGCCCGGATTGTGGAATTGAAGAAATCTGCTGCTAGGTCCGGTGCCCTTACTGCACTGACGCGCGCCAAGGCCTGGATCTCTGACCTTGATCCGGAAGACATTGGTAACGGTTACCCGAGTCAAAAAGAGGATGGTTCAGAATTCAGCAACAATGATCTCCGGGCTATCATGAGAGAGATGCGACCACTGGCAAGTAAATTGGCTGAAGATACTAACTTGTCAAGTTATCAGAATGTATACGATGCCAGCGGCAAGCGAATAAGTGCTCCAACTTATGATGTGGAAAATCTGATCCCGCCGATCCGTAAGTATTCTTACGCTCCTAATGTTGAACCGTCTGATCTGATACACGACGAATCTGTCTTTCAAGCCTTAACAGGGATTGATTGGACAACCATTGACTTCCAGCCATTGGGCGGAGAGAAGGAGGATGAACCGGCGCAGGAAGATCCGCAACCTTCCCATCAACCTGAAGCAGAATCATAATCCGGAACCCGGTTTAATTTGTTCCTTTTGTTATCCTTCAAAAACAATCATTCTTTTGGGCAGTCGACATGCCTTGTAATAGGCTAGCTTGAACAACTGATCTGATATGCCATCGTGCATACTTGCTGCACACCATATTATTAATCCATCATGCTATATTTGCTTGTGATCTTTATCGGTTTTATACAACCTTGTTTCTGCATAAAACAAAGCGAAAACTGTCCAGGCGGCTTACCGCTGGACGGGTCATAATACCCAATATATATAGCCAAGGTTGACAACCACAACTTTAAATAATCAAATATGAAACATATCATACCTGTGATATTGAATCACCTTGTTGGTTTACCAACATTTTTGTAATAAGGGTGATAACCTAAGTATTGAGCATTGATAACTCAAACCATGTTACGTTGGTAACAAACAAGCGATGCCGGGTTATGATAAACACCGAATGATCATCCTGGCAACTTATAGTTAACTCCAGGCCGGGTTAAATACACCGGTTTATACATATGACTTACAATCAGGCTGGGCCATTGGATGCCGGTTTAGCTCAAAACTTTAACAAGGGAGAAAAAACAAAATTGACCAAATAGAAACCAGAGAATAACGAAAAACTTGTAGCCGAGGCTTTTCAAGGGCTGCCAGGCCACTGAGTTAAACCGTTTAACAAAGCCTTTTAAGATGGTCCTCAGTCTTTAACCAATCGCCGGTCTATCATTGACAAGTTTAGGGTCATATGCGATTGACTTGTCAAGTTGGCGGGTCATACCAGGCTTACATGGGTAGAGTGACTTACTTAATGAAGGCAGGTTAACCCGGGGTTTTAGGTATATATACCAGGCTTCCAAGCCACGGCTCAACGGGTAGCCTATTGCAAGTGTAGATTTCTTTGTTCATTGCGATAGCAAAGAATCCCCAAGCAACATTTTGAGCTGTGCTCAACGTGTCGGGAATATACCCCGTGGTATGACCCGGCCGGAAGTATGACCCGGCCGGGCTTGGCGTTTTCATTGGTAACCCGTCGTGGTGGCGACTCACGAGGTGGGCGACTCAAGGATGGCCCTAACGGCGGGTCAGGTAGAAGACTAGGCCCAAGGCCCAGAAGGCCGGCTCATGTTATGGTGGGCCGGTTTACGAGGAAAGGCATAAGGAGTTTTCCCTTAAGGGGGCAGACTAGGATTCCACTTGTAATAGACTAGTCCTAATCCTAATATGACTCCACATGTAACCCGCCCCTTCAACTTATATAAGGACGGGCAGGGCACCCCAAGAGGGACAAGAAACAATCGCTAGGGCTAGACACCGAGAGCCGGTTCCCGGCGACTCTCCCGTGATCATAATGAGACCTAGCCTCAAACAGCATGTAGGGTTGTTACCGGATGATGTTTCCCGGGGCCCGAAGCTGTCTAAATCCTTGTCTTGTGTTGCGTCTCTCGATTCCGATCAACCCCTCTCAAGCTACCGCATAGATGCGTTGGCCTCACGACTAAGTCCTCACACTAGGACATCTGCCGTGACAATTCCGCGACAGAACGGGTGCCTATGTTTGAGTTGTTCTTGACAACACTCTTTGGCCCCTAAGTAGTGGCATTGCGCCAGCCAAAAGGTGTAGCTTTGGTTGAACACAACCAAGCCCCAGGTGACTTAATGTCATGGCTTTTGAGCTAGCCAAGAGGTGTAGCTATGGTTCGAATACGACCATGCCCCCAAGTGACTTACTGTCATGGCTTTTGAGCCAGCCAAGAGGTGTAGCTATGGTTCGAATATGACCAAGCTCCCAAGTGACTTACTGTCGTGGCTTTTGAGCCAGCCAAGAGGTGTAGCTATGGTTCGAATACGACCAAGTCCCCAAGTGACTTAAATTGAATAGATAGCTGTAAAGCTGAATCAAAGGGTAAACCGGATGTCGCTTCACAAACAGAATCCTCCGTGTAACCACTCATGATATGAGAAAAACAACAGATACCCCGCTTTAGCTGGGGCTCCGGTTTATTGCATTGATCATAATATATACATCGTCAAAATTTATCCTGAACCGGGGTTGCCTCCTCCATAACCCGGCCCATAGGACCCGGGTCCTGAACCGCCGGATGGTCCATGATCATTCCGGAAAAGGTCTGAATTTTTGAATTCTCGCATGATATAACAATCTTTCCAGAGGTGCGTGGTCGGTTTATCCGGCGTTCCAGGATGCTTCGGGCAGGGCTGGTTCAACAGGTAATTCAGGCGCTCCGGATTAGGACTGGGCTCTGCCCTTCTCAGGGGTGGCTTTCCTTGACGACGTTGACCATTACCCTATGTATTGGTGTTAGCCACAAAATATGAATTATGATCTGCTTTGCGCTTACCATTATTATTGTGGCCCGTCGGGTTATGCTGCTGCCCCTTGGCGTTGCCGCTCTTCTTTCCCTTCCCCGGCTTGTCATCGTCAGACTCGGGGTCCTTGGTACCATCAGAATCAACATACTTAACCAGAGCAGCCATAAGTGTTCCTATATCATTGCAATGACGCTTGAGCCGTCCCAACTTCAACTTTAAAGGCTGAAAACGACAATTCCCCTCCAATGTTATAATCGCTGAGTCGGCTTTGATGCGATCCGAAGAGTGTAAGATCTCTGAAACCCGGCGCACCCAATGGGTCGTTGACTCGCCTTCTCCCTGGACGCAGGCGGTTAAGTCCACAATTGACATAGGTTGCTTGCACGTGTCTTTGAAGTTTGCTATAAACCGGGCCTTCAACTTAGCCCATGTCTCAATGGAATTAACTGGTAAGCCTTTCTACCACGTGCGAGCTGTTCCATCCAACATCATAGCGAAATATTTCGCGCATGCCGCTTCATCCACATCTAACATCTCGATAGCCATCTCATAACTCTCGATCCATGACTCGGGAGGCAAATCAGTGGTGTAATTAGGCACCTTTCAGGGGCCCTTAAAATCCTTGGGCAGCCGTACATTGCGCAAAGCCGGGACGAGGCAGGGCACCCCCCAAGAGCTGAAAGTAAGGCCTTGCTCTACGGAAACCACCGGACAAACTGGAGTGAGCTGACGGTCCTGCGCAGCTAACTCGGTTTCACGACGTGCTCCGTTGTCCATGACATCCTGAGCATGTGCCCCACCACGCGCCGGATTAGGCCCTCGAGGAGCGTCTCGGTTCCGCGCACTGCTTGACATAGCCAGTTCATCAATGTGCCTGCTATAACTCCGGCTCGGGCGTGGGGTTGAATGAATTCTATCTCGGCTGTATGAATAAGCCTGCTGCTGCATCATAGCCGTCTGAAGAAGATCCCTAGCATGCCGCGTCTCAACCGCCGCTGGGGATTCACCCTCCATTGGGATAGCAGCTAATCGTGATGCGGACGCGATCATATTATCCAAAGGGGTGGAGAAGTGACCCGGCGGTGCCGGTACAATCTGCAGCGGGTTATGGGTCCTTCGAGGGGGATCCGTCATCCGTGGCTGATTCGGTGCTCCGGTCCTCGGCGCCTCAATCCGGTTCACCGCTGCCGGATTACTGCTTCCTGCTCCTGGCGTCCCAAAGAGATTCATTGCCTCATAAACCGGTGGCAGTCGTGACTGATGCCTTCTCCTTAACACGTCGTTTGAAGCGTTCTGATCCAACAGGAGTCGATAATTTTCTGCCTGAATCCGCTGTGCTTGTGCCTCTAAAGCGACCCGCTCTTGAGCCATCCTGGTTTATTCAGCCGCTAGGTCCTCCTTAGCTCGAGTTATCTGATCCTGCAATTTCGCCACCTCCGCATTATGCTGATCTTGCGTCTCGGCGGTAACTTGTGTGGTCAGTAAGGCCGTCCAGGCGTCCAATAAATCGGGCAAGATTTGGGCCGGCCGGCGCGCAGGACCTCCCGCCCCAGTTGCCGATCCGGAAATTATTGCTGCCGCGGTTGAAGATTGCAACGTGGGTTGAGTTCCAGCCATGAAGATCGCAACCCGGTTTGCCAGTTCAAAGGGGTTCAAAATACTGTCGCCATCGGAATAACCCCCAAACTGGCCATCTTGCAGTTGGTACAGTGACTCGGTCTCCCCGGTGGACGACTCGTCATCTGAGTGGATGACGGTCTTGCCATCGGACGCCGGTTCAAGTTCCGCACCATTGATGAAACCTACGAACGCCCGCTTCACGGCAGGCTGAACTCGGGCAGGGCTTGCACGCTGAGCCGTCTCGATGAGGTCGGTGCAGATGTCCGGCTCAGGGCCCGGTTCGCCGATCTTGCCGATGAAGACGTGAATTCCTCCAAAGGGGACCCGGTACCCGTACTCGATTGAGCCGGCCTCGGGGCCCCAGCCTGCGTCGTCGATGTAGAGCTTGCCGCGACGACTCTTGGTCATCCGGCCCACGGCGTATCCCTTGAGCCCTTCGAAATTGCCCTTCAAGAACTCGAAACCATCGCGCGATAGCCCCACGGTGGGCGCCAACTGTCGTGGAATTGTCACGGCAGATGTCCTAGTGAAAGGACTTAGTCGTGGAGCCATCGCAACGGGTTAGCTTAAAGGGGTTAAACCAGACAAGGGACACGAGGGTTTTATACTAGTTCGGCCCCTTAGGATGAAGATAAAAGCCTACGTCTAGTTGTGATGGAATTGCTAGGGTCTCGATGATCAGGGAGCAAATATGCTTCGCCTGAGTCTTGAGTTATCTGTCTCTCTTGAACCGCCGCCGGGTCGTGCCTTTATATACACAGGTCGACGCTCACCGGCTTACAGAGTCCCGATGCCGGTTTATACACATACCGGCCCGGTCTCTACTTCGTCATACCTTATAATACCAGTCATGAATTACATGGCAGTTTATAACTACATGCCTTAACCTACCTTTGAGCCGTGGGCCTTCAAGTCTCTGTAATAATCCGCTTTATCCTTGTCTTCATGGGCTTTAAGCATAAACAATCCATTATGGGGATAACCCGGCTATCTCGGCCGGTTTACACCTAGTAGTAATATCCCCAACAGTGCCCGAGGTGGCCACGAGGCAGGGGCGGGCGCCCCTGACCCTCGTGGGCCACCCGTAAGGCGGTTGATGCCCTTCTTCGGCCGCAAGAAAGCTAATTTTTGGTGAAAAATCACGGCGAAGGTTTCAGTCCAATCGGAGTTACGGATCTCCATATATATATACGAAACGGTGAAAGGGCAGCAGGAGGAGAACGCAGAAACAGAGAGAGACAAAGAGACAGATCCAATCTCGGAGGGGCTCTCGCCCCTCCCATGCCATGGAGACCATGGACCAAAGGGGAAAACCTTCTCCCATCTAGGGAGAAGGTCAAGGAAGAATAAGAAGGAGGGGGCTCTCTCCCCCTCGCTGCCGGTGGTGTCGGAACGCCGCCGGGGGCCATCATCATCACCGCGATCTTCACCAACACCTCTGCCATCTTCACCAACATCTCCATCACCTTTCCCCCTCTATCTACAGCGGTCCACTCTCCCGCATCCCGCTGTACCCTCTACTTGAACATGGTGCTTTATGCTTCATATTATTATCCAATGATGTGTTGCCATCCTATGATGTCTGAGTAGATTTTCGTTGTCCTATCGGTGGTTGATGAATTGCTATGATTGATTTAATTTGCTTGTGGTTATGTTGCTGTCCTTTGGTGCCCATCATATGAGCGCGCGCGTGGATCACACCATAGGGTTAGTTGTATGTTGATAGGACTATGTATTGGAGGGAAAGGGTGACAGAAGCTTCAGCCTAGCATAGAAATTGATGCATACGGGATTGAAGGGGGACCAATATATCTTAATGCTATGGTTGGGTTTTACCTTAATGAACGTTAGTAGTTGCGGACGCTTTCTAATAGTTCGAATCATAAGTGCATAGAATTCCAAGTCAGGGATGACATGCTAGCAGTGGCCTCTCCCACATAAAACTTGCTATCGGTCTAGTAAAGTAGTCAATTGCTTAGGGACAATTTCGCAACTCCTACCACCACTTTTCCACACTCGCTATATTTACTTTATTGCTTCTTTACCTTAACAGCCCCTAGCTTTTACTTTTTGTGCTCTTTATATTCTTGCAAACCTATCCAACAACACCTACAAAGTACTTCTAATTTCATACTTGTTCTAGGTAAAGCGAACGTTAAGCGTGCGTAGAGTTGTATCGGTGGTCGATAGAACTTGAGGGAATATTTGTTCTACCTTTAGCTCCTCGTTGGGTTCGACACTCTTACTTATCGAAAGAGGCTACAATTGATCCCCTATCCTTGTGGGTTATCATATCTCTGGGCCCTCTCGGTAATGCACATCACTATAAGCCTTGCAAGTAATGTGACTAATGAGTTAGTTGCGGGATGATGCATTATGGAACGAGTAAAGAGACTTGCCGGTAACGAGATTGAACTAGGTATTGAGATACCTGAAGGAAATATGCCCTAGAGGCAATAATAAAGTTATTATTTATTTCCTTATATCATGATAAATGTTTATTATTCATGCTAGAATTGTATTAACCGGAAACATAATACATGTGTGAATACATAGACAAACAGAGTGTCACTAGTATGCCTCTACTTGACTAGCTCGTTAATCAAAGATGGTTATGTTTCCTAGCCATAGACATAAGTTGTCATTTGATTAATGAGATCACCTCATTAGGAGAATGACGTGATTGACTTGACCCATTCCGTTAGCTTAGCACTCGATCGATTAGTATGTTGCTATTGCTTTCTTCATGACTTATACATGTTCCTATGACTATGAGATTATGCAACTCCCGTTTACCGGAGGAACACTTTGTGTGCTACCAAACGTCACAACGTAAATGGGTGATTATAAAGGTGCTCTACAGGTGTCTCCAAAGGTACTTGTTGGGTTGGCGTATTTCGAGATTAGGATTTGTCACTCCGATTGTCGGAGAGGTATCTCTGGGCCCACTCGGTAATGCACATCACTATAAGCCTTGCAAGTATTGTGACTAATGAGTTAGTTGCGGGATGATGTGTTACGAAACGAGTAAAGAGACTTGCCGGTAACGAGATTGAACTAGGCATCGAGATACCGACGATCAAATCTCGGGCAAGTAACATACCGGTGACAAAGGGAACAACGTATGTTGTTATGCGGTCTGACCGATAAAGATTTTCGTAGAATATGTGGGAGCCAATATGGGCATCCAGGTCCCGCTATTGGTTATTGACCGGAGACGTGTCTCGGTCATGTCTACATAGTTCTCGAACCCGTAGGGTCCGCACGCTTAACGTTACGATGATAGTTTTATTGAGTTTTGATGTACCGAAGCAGTTCGGAGTCCCGGATGAGATTGGGGACATGACGAGGAGTCTCGAAATGGCCGAGCCGTAAAGATCAATATATTGGACGACTATATTCGGACTTCGGAAAGGTTCCGAGTGATTCGGGTATTTTTTGGAGTACCGGAGAGTTACGGGAATACGTATTGGGCCTTATTGGGCCATACGGAAAAGAAGGAAAAGGGCCACAAGGGTGGCCGCACCCCTCCCCTTGGTCTGGTCCGAATTGGACTAGGGAAGGGGGGCGCCCCCTTCCTTCCTTCTCTTTTTCCCTTCCTCTTTTCCTATTCCATATGGGAGGTGGAATCCTACTAGGACTAGGGAGTCCTAGTAGGACTCCACACTTGGTGCGCCCCCTCCTAGGGCCGGCCTCCTCCCCTTGCTCCTTTATATACGGGGGCAGGGGGCACCCCAGAGACACAACAATTGATCCTTGAGATCTCTTAGCCGTGTGCGGTGCCCCCCTCCACCATATTACACCTCGATAATACCGTTGCGGAGCTTAGGCGAAGCCCTGCGTCGGTGGAACATCATCATCGTCACCACGCCGTCGTGCTGACGAAACTCTCCCTCAACACTCGGCTGGATCGGAGTTCGAGGGACGTCATCGAGCTGAACGTGTGTAGAACTCGGAGGTGCCGTACGTTCGGTACTTGATCGGTCGGATCGTGAAGACGTACGACTACATCAACCGCGTTGTGATAACGCTTCCGCTGTTCGGTCTACGAGGGTACGTGGACAACACTCTCCCCTCTCGTTGCTATGCATCACCATGATCTTGCGTGTGCGTAGGAATTTTTTTGAAATTACTACGTTCCCCAACAGTGGTATCAGAGCCTGGTTTTATGCGTTGATGCTATGCACGAGTAGAACACAAGTGAGTTGTGGGCGATATAAGTCATACTGCTTACCAGCATGTCATACTTTGGTTCAGCGGTATTGTGAGATGAAGCGGCCCGGACCGACATTACGCGTACGCTTACGCGAGACTGGTTTCACCGTTGCGAGCACTCGTTGCTTAAAGGTGACTGGCGGGTGTCTGTCTCTCTCACTTTAGTTGAACCGAGTGTGGCTACGCCCGGTCCTTGCGAAGGTTAAAACAGCACCAACTTGACAAACTATCGTTGTGGTTTTGATGCGTAGGTAAGAACGGTTCTTGCTAAGCCCGTAGCAGCCACGTAAAACTTGCAACAACAAAGTAGAGGACGTCTAACTTGTTTTTGCAGGGCATGTTGTGATGTGATATGGTCAAGACATGATGTGATATAATTTGTTGTATGAGATGATCATGTTTTGTAACCGAGTTATCGGCAACTGGCAGGAGCCATATGGTTGTCGTTTTATTGTATGCAATGCAATCGCCATGTAATGCTTTACTTTATCACTAAGCGGTAGCGATAGTCGTAGAAGCATAAGATTGACGAGACGACAACGATGCTACGATGGAGATCAAGGTGTCGCGCCGGTGACGATGGTGATCATGACGGTGCTTCGGAGATGGAGATCACAAGCACGGTGTTTCGGAGATGGAGATCACAAGCACAAGATGATGATGGCCATATCATATCACTTATATTGATTGCATGTGATGTTAATCCTTTATGCATCTTATCTTGCTTTGTTTGACGGTAGCATTATAAGATGATCCTTCACTAAATTATCAAAGTATAAGTGTTCTCCCTGAGTATGCACCGTTGCGAAAGTTCTTCGTGCTGAGACACCACGTGATGATCGGGTGTGATAGGCTCTACGTTCAAATACAACGGGTGCAAAACAGTTGCACACGCGGAATACTCAGGTTAAACTTGACGAGCCTAGCATATAACAGATATGGCCTCGGAACACGGAGACCGAAAGGTCGAGCGTGAATCATATAGTAGATATGATCAACATAGTGATGTTCACCGTTGAAACTACTCCATCTCACGTGATGATCGGACATGGTTTAGTTGATATGGATCACGTGATCACTTAGAGGATTAGAGGGATGTCTATCTAAGTGGGAGTTCTTAAGTAATATGATTAATTGAACTTGAATTTATCATGAACTTAGTCCTGATAGTATTTTGCAAATTATGTTGTAGATCAATAGCTCGCGTTGTTGCTTCCCTGTGTTTATTTTTGATATGTTCCTAGAGAAAAATTATGTTGAAAGATGTTAGTAGCAAAGATGCGGATTGGATCCGTGATCTGAGGATTATCCTCATTGCTGCACAGAAAAATTATGTCCTTGATGCACCGCTAGGTGACAGACCTATTGCAGGAGCAGATGCAGACGTTATGAACGTTTGGCTAGCTCAATATGATGACTACTTGATAGTTTAGTGCACCATGCTTAACGGCTTAGAATCGGGACTTCAAAGACGTTTTGAACGTCATGGACCATATAAGATGTTCCAGGAGTTGAAGTTAATATTTCAAGCAAATACCCGAGTTGAGAGATATGAAGTCTCCAACAAGTTCTATAGCTAAAAGATGGAGGAGAATCGCTCAACTAGTGAGCATGTGCTCAGATTGTCTGGGTACTACAATCGCTTGAATCAAGTGGGAGTTAATCTTCCAGATAAAATAGTGATTGACAGAATTCTCTAGTCACCATCATCAAGTTAGTAGAACTTCGTGATGAACTATAATATGCAAGGGATGACGAAAGTAATTCCCGAGCTCTTCGTGATGCTGAAATCGACGAAGGTAGAAATCAAGAAAAACATCAAGTGTTGATGGTCGACGAGACCACTTCAAGTGTTGATGGTTGACGAGACCACTAGTTTCAAGAAAAGGGCAAAGGGAAGAAGGGGAACTTCAAAAGAACGGCAAGCAAGTTGCTACTCAAGTGAAGAAGCCCAAGTCTGTACCTAAGCCTGAGACTAAGTGCTTCTATTGCAAAGGGACTGGTCACTGGAGGCGGAACTGCCCCAAGTATTTGGTGGATAAGAAGGATGGCAAAGTGAACAAAGGTATATTGGATATACATGTTATTGATGTGTACTTACTAGTGTTTATAGCAACCCCTCAGTATTTGATACTGGTTCAGTTGCTAAAGAGTAGTAACTCGAAACGGGAGTTGCAGAATAAACAGAGACTAGTAAAAGGCGAGGTGACGATGTGTGTTGGAAGTAGTTCCAAGATTGATATGATCATCATCGCACACTCCCTATACTTTCGGGATTAGTGTTGAAACTAAATAAGTGTTATTTGGTGTTTGCGTTGAGCATGAATATGATTTGATCATGTTTATTGCAATACGGTTATTCATTTAAGTTAGAGAACAATTGTTGTTCTGTTTACATGAATAAAAACCTTCTATGGTCATACACACCAACGAAAATGGTTTGTTGGATCTCGATCGTAGTGATACACATATTCATAATATTGAAGCCAAAAGATGCAAAGTTAATAATGATAGTGCAACTTATTTGTGGCACTGCCGTTTAGGTCATATTGGTGTAAAGCGCATGAAGAAACTCCATACTGATGGGATTTTGGAATCACTTGATTATGAATCACTTGATGCTTGCGAACCGTGCCTCATGGGCAAGATGACTAAAACGCCGTTCTCCAGAACTATGGAGAGAGCAACAGATTTGTTGGAAATCATACATACAGATGTATGTGGTCCGATGAATATTGAGGCTCGTAGCAGGTATCATTATTTTCTGACCTTCACAGATGATTTGAGCAGATATGGGTATATCTACTTAATGAAACAGAAGTCTGAAACATTTGAAAAGTTCATATAATTTCAGAGTGAAGCGGAAAATCATCGTAACAAGAAAATAAAGTTTCTACGATCTGATCGTGGAGAAGAGTATTTGAGTTACGAGTTTGGCCTTCAGTTAAAACAATGTGAAATAGTTTCACTACTCACGCCACCTGGAACACCACAGTGTAATGGTGTGTCCGAACATCGTAACCGTACTTTATTAGATATGGTGCAATATATGATGTCTCTTACCGATCTACCACTATCGTTTTGGGGTTATGCATTAGAGACAGCTACATTCACGTTAAATAGGGCACCATCAAAATCCGTTGAGACGACGCCTTATGAACTGTGGTTTGGCAAGAAACCAAAGTTGTCGTTTCTTAAAGTTTGGGGTTGCGATGCTTATGTGAAAAGTTTCATCCTGATAAGCTCAAACCCAAATCGGAGAAATGTGTCTTCATAGGATACCCAAAGGAGACAGTTGGGTACACCTTCTATCACAGATCCGAAGGCAAGACATTCGTTGCTTAGTATGGATCCTTTCTAGAGAAGGAGTTTCTCTCAAAAGAAGTGAGTGGGAGGAAAGTAGAACTTGATGAGGTAACTGTACCTGCTCCCTTATTGGAAAGTAGTTCATCGCAGAAACCAGTTTCTGTGACGCCTATACCAATTAGTGAGGAAGTTAATGACGATGATCATGGAACTTCAGATCAAGTTATTACTGAACCTCGTAGGTCAACCAGAGTGAGATCCGCACCAGAGTGGTAGGGTAATTCAGTTCTGGAGGTCATGTTACTTGACCATGACGAACCTACGAACTATGAGGAAGCGATGATGAGCCCAGATTCCGCAAAATGGCTTAAGGCCATGAAATCTGAGATGAGATCCATGTATGAAGAACAAAGTATGGACTTTTGTTGACTTGCCCGATGATCGGGAAGCAATTGGGAATAAATGGATCGTCAAGAGGAAGACGGACGCTGATAGTAGTGTTACTATCTACAAAGCTAGAATTGTCGCAAAAAGGTTTTTCGACAAGTTCAAGGTGTTGACTACAATGAGAGTTTCTCACTCGTATCTATGCTTAAGTCTGTCTGAATCATGTTAGCAATTGCCGCATTTTATGAAATCTGGCAAATGGATAAACAAAACTGCATTCCTTAATGGATTTATTAAAGAAGAGTTGTATATGATGCAACCAGAAGGTTTTGTCAATCCTAAAGGTGCTAACAAAATATGCAAGCTCCAGCGATCCATCTATGGACTGGTGCAAGCATCTCGGAGTTGGAATATACGCTTTGATAAGTTGATCAAAGCATATAGTTTTATACAGACTTGCGGTGAAGCCTGTATTTACAAGAAAGTGAGTGGAGCACTACAACATTTCTGATAAGTATATGTGAATGACATATTGTTGATCGGAAATAATGTAGAATTATTCTGCAAAGCATAAAGGAGTGTTTGAAAGGAGTTTTTCAAAGAAAGACCTCGGTGAAGCTGCTTACATATTGAGCATCAAGATCTATAGAGATAGATCAAGACGCTTGATAAGTTTTTCAATGAGTACATACCTTAACAAGATTTTGAAGTAGTTCAAAATAGAACAGTCAAAGAAAGAGTTCTTGCCTGTGTTACAAGGTGTGAAATTGAGTAAGACTCAAAACCCGACCACGGCAGAAGATAGAAAAAGAATGAAAGTCATTCCCTATGCCTCGGCCATAGGTTCTATAAAGTATGCCATGCTGTGTACCAGATCTATTGTATACCCTACACTGATTTTGGCAAGGGAGTACAATAGTGATCTAGGAGTAGATCACTAGACAGCGGTCAAAATTATCCTTACTGGAATAAGGATATGTTTCTCGATTATGGAAGTGCCAAAAGGCTCGTCGTAAAAGGTTACGTCAATGCAAGTTTTGACACTAATCTAGATAACTCTAAGTCTCGGTCTAGATACATATTGAAAGTGGGAGCAATTAGCTAGAGTAGCTCCATGCAGAGCATTGTAGACATAGAAATTTGCAAAATACTTACGGATCTGAATATGACAGACCCGTTGACTAAAATTATCTCACAAGCAAAACATGATCACACCTTAGTACTCTTTGGGTGTTAATCACATAGCGATGTGAACTAGATTACTGACTCTAGTAAACCCTTTGGGTGATGGTCACATGACGATGTGAACTATGGGTGTTAATCACATGGTGATGTGAACTATTCATGTTAAATCACATGGCGATGTGAACTAGATTATTGACTCTAGTGCAAGTGGGAGACTGAAGGAAATATGCCCTAGAGGCAATAATAAAGTTATTATTTATTTCCTTATATCATGATAAATGTTTATTATTCATGCTAGAATTGTATTAACCGGAAACATAATACATGTGTGAATACATAGACAAACAGAGTGTCACTAGTATGCCTCTACTTGACTAGCTCGTTAATCAAAGATGGTTATGTTTCCTAGCCATAGACATAAGTTGTCATTTGATTAACGAGATCACCTCATTAGGAGAATGACGTGATTGACTTGACCCATTCCGTTAGCTTAGCACTCGATCGTTTAGTATGTTGCTATTGCTTTCTTCATGACTTATACATGTTCCTATGACTATGAGATTATGCAACTCCCGTTTACCGGAGGAACACTTTGTGTGCTACCAAACGTCACAACGTAAATGGGTGATTATAAAGGTGCTCTACAGGTGTCTCCAAAGGTACTTGTTGGGTTGGCGTATTTCGAGATTAGGATTTGTCACTCCGATTGTCGGAGAGGTATCTCTGGGCCCACTCGGTAATGCACATCACTATAAGCCTTGCAAGCATTGTGACTAATGAGTTAGTTGCGGGATGATGTGTTACGGAACGAGTAAAGAGACTTGCCGATAACGAGATTGAACTAGGTATCGAGATACCGACGATCAAATCTCGGGCAAGTAACATACCGGTGACAAAGGGAACAACGTATGTTGTTATGCGGTCTGACCGATAAAGATCTTCGTAGAATATGTGGGAGCCAATATGGGCATCCAGGTCCCGCTATTGGTTATTGACCGGAGACGTGTCTCGGTCATGTCTACATAGTTCTCGAACCCGTAGGGTCCGCACGCTTAACGTTACGATGACAGTTTTATTGAGTTTTGATGTACCGAAGGAGTTCGGAGTCCCGGATGAGATCGGGGACATGACGAGGAGTCTCGAAATGGCCGAGATCGATATATTGGACGACTATATTCGGACTTCGGAAAGGTTCCGAGTGATTCGGGTATTTTTTGGAGTACCCGAGAGTTACGGGAATACATATTGGGCCTTATTGGGCCATACGGGAAAGAAGGAAAAGGGCCTCAAGGGTGGCCGCACCCCTCTCCTTGGTCTGGTCCGAATTGGACTAGGGAAGGGGGGCGCCCCCTTCCTTCCTTCTCTTTTTCCCTTCCTCTTTTCCTATTCCATATGGGAGGTGGAATCCTACTAGGACTAGGGAGTCCTAGTAGGACTCCACACTTGGTGCGCCCCCTCCTAGGGCCGGCCTCCTCCTCCCTTGCTCCTTTATATACGGAGGCAGGGGGCACCCTAGAGACACAACAATTGATCCTTGAGATCTCTTAGCCGTGTGCGGTGCCCCCCTCCACCATATTACACCTCGATAATACCGTTGCGGAGCTTAGGCGAAGCCCTGCGTCGGTGGAACATCATCATCGTCACCACGCCGTCGTGCTGACGAAACTCTCCCTCAACACTCGGCTGGATCGGAGTTCGAGGGACGTCATCGAGCTGAACGTGTGTAGAAATCGGAGGTGCCGTACGTTCGGTACTTGATCGGTCAGATCGTGAAGACGTACGACTACATCAACCGCGTTGTGATAACGCTTCCGCTGTCGGTCTACGAGGGTACGTGGACAACACTCTCCCCTCTCGTTGCTATGCATCACCATGATCTTGCGTGTGCGTAGGAATTTTTTTGAAATTACTACGTTCCCCAACAATACCGACGATCGAATCTCGGGCAAGTAACATACCGATGACAAAGGGAACAACGTATGTTGTTATGCGGTTTGACCGATAAAGATCTGCGTAGAATATGTGGGATCCAATATGAACATCCAGGTTTCGCTATTGGTTATTGACCGGAGACGTGTCTCGGTCATGTCTATATAGTTCTCGAACCCATAGGGTCCGCACGCTTAACGTTCGGTGACGATTTGTATTATGAGTTTATGTGATTTGATGTACCGAAGGTAGTTCGGAGTCCCGGATGAGATCGGGGATATGACGAGGAGTCTCGAAATGGTCGAGACGTAAAGATCGATATATTGGACGAGTATATTCAGACATCGGAAAGGTTCCGAATAGTTTGGGTATTTTTCGGAGTACCGGGGAGTTACGGGAACCCGGGGAGACTAATGGGCCTATTGGGCCCTAGTGGAGAAGAGGAGGGGCGGCAAGGGCAGCCGCGCGCCCCCTCCCCCCAGTCCGAATTGGACAAGGAGGGGGGGGGGCGCCCCCCTTTCCTTTCCCCCTCTCTCTCCTTCCCTCTCCTCTCCTACTCCCACTTGGAAAGGGGGAGTCCTACTCCCGGTGGGAGTAGGACTCCTCATGGGGCGCGCCTAGGGTGGCCGGCCCCCTCCCCCTCCTCCACTCCTTTATATACGGGGAGGGAGGCACCCCTTGGAGACACAACAATTGATCTCTTGGATCTCTTAGCCGTGTGCGGTGCCCCC
Source organism: Triticum aestivum (assembly GCF_018294505.1). Lineage (NCBI taxonomy): Eukaryota > Viridiplantae > Streptophyta > Magnoliopsida > Poales > Poaceae > Triticum > Triticum aestivum. Next base: position 383,689,688 of record NC_057802.1, on the reverse strand, counting down.
TTCCACCATAATCCACCTCGATAATATCGTAGCGGTGCTTAGGCGAAGCCCTGCGTCGGTAGAACATCATCATCGTCACCATGCCGTCGTGCTGACGGAACTCTCCCTCAAAGCTCGGCTGGATCAGAGTTCGAGGGACGTCATCGAGTTGAACGTGTGCAGAACTAGGAGGTGCCGTGCGTTCGGTACTTGATCGGTCGGATCGTGAAGACGTATGACTACACCAACTGCGTTGTGCTAACGCTTCCGCTTTCGGTCTACGAGGGTACGTGGACACACTCTCCCCTCTCGTTGCTATGCATCACCATGATCTTGCGTGTGCGTAGGAATTTTTTTGAAATTACTACGTTCCCCAACAGTTTTTTCTAGGGCTGTGGGATTTAGGTAAATGTAATAATGGGTTTAGCATGTGGATAAATAATATATAAGGCTCAGTTGTCATGACTATACACGGGTACATGGGTACACGGGTATGGATTATACTAAACCATATCCATACCCACTATACCCGATGGGTTTAAAATTTTCCTATTTATATACCCATGTGTAATTTTTTTGACCCATACCCTTGCCCTAATAGGGTTTTTACCCACCAGGTACATGGGTAATGGGTACCCAAAGTAAACCCAATCAATATGAATAAACCCCGTCGTTTTACCCTTAATGGCAACAATACAAATATGTGTGTTGTCCCCTACTTTGTCACTGGGATATAGAGCACTGCAAGATTGAACTCATTACAAAGCACCTCTCCCACTGGAAATAAATCAATCTAGTTGGCCAAACCAATTGGATATATTGGAGAGAAATACAAAGCTATAACAATCGTGCATAATAAATCTCAGAAAAGACTCTATAATATTCATAAATATTCAGACCATAAACCCATGATTCACCGAATCCCAACAAACACACTTCAAAAGAAGATTACATCGGATAGAACTCCAAGAACATCGAGGAGAACATTGTATTGAAGATCAAAGAGAGAGAAGAAGCCATCTAGCTACTAGCTATGGACCCGTAGGTCTGTGCTGAACTACTCACGCATCATCAAAAGGGCAGCAAGGATGATGTGGAAGCCCTCCGTGATCGATTCCCCCTCCGACAAAGTACTGGAAAAGGCCTCCAGATGGGATCGCCGTAGAACATAGACTTGCAGCGACAGAGAAAGTATTTTGGGTGGCTCTCTATTGGTTTCTCAATATTAGAGAATTTATAGAGGTGGAGTTAGGTTAAACGGAGCAACTAGGGCCCCACAAGGCATCAAGGCGCCCCCTAGGGCGCGCCATGTTGCCTTGTCGTCTCCCCGTTTGCCTTCTGGTCTCCTCCCGAAGCTTCTAGGGTCTCTCTTATCCAGAAAAAAGTCGTCAAAAAGTTTCGTAGCATTTGGACTCCGTTTGGTACTGATTTTCTAAAAACCAAAAACAAGAAAAAAAAACAACAACTGGCACTAGGCATATAAAACATCCAAGATTGATACTATAGTAGCATGGAACAGTCAAAAAATATAGATACGTTGGAGACGTATCAAGCATCCCAAGCTTAATTCCTGCTCGTCCTCGAGTAGGTAAATGATAAAAACGGATTTTTTGATGTGGAATGCTACTTAACATGTTCATCATGTAATGTTTCTTTTATGGTATGAATATTGAGATCTGAATGACTGAAGCAATAGCCTATAATTTGATATAAAGACATCAATACTCAGGCATACCAAAAAACAATCATGCCTTTCAGAATAAAAATGCTAAATAATGCTATCCATACAAAATCATATAGTCTTGTCATGCTCCACCTTCTTAACACAAAGTATTTATCATGCACAGCCCCGACGACAAGCCAATCAGTTGGGTCATACTTTTTAACGCACTTCAGCTTTTTCAACCCCCATGCAATACATGAGCGTAAACCATGGACATAACACTATGGGTGGAATAGAATGCAGTGATATAGATAAATAAGAAGTCAAAAAGGGAGATAGTCTCACATCGACGCGGCTAATCAACGGTCTATGGAGATGCCCATCAATTGATGTCAATGATAGGAGTAGGGATTGCCATGCAACAGATGCACTAAGAGCTACAAGTGTATGAAATCTCAACATGAAAACTAAGTGGGTTTGCATCCAACTTGCTTTCTCATGAATACCTCGGGCATTTGAGGAACCCCATCATCGGAATATACAAGCCAAGTTCTGTAATGAAAAATTCCCACTAGTATATGAAAGTGACTACATAGGAGGCTCTCTATATGAAAAACATGGTGCTACTTTGAAGCACAAGTGCGGAAAAGGATAGTAACATTGCCCCTCCTCTCTTTTTCTCTTTTTGTATTGGGCTCTTTTTGGCCTCTTTTTCTCTCTCTCTTTTTATTTCCTCACTAGGAGAATGCTCTAATAATGATGATCGTCACACTTTTATTTACTTACAAATCAATATTACAACTCAATACTAAAACAATATGACTCTATATGAATGCCTCTGGCAGTGTACGAGGATGTGCAATGATGAACGGTGGCTGAGCCACAAATACTATGTCAGCTATATGATCATGCAAAGCAATATGACAATGAACATGTGTGTCATAATAACGGAATGGTGGAAGTTGCATGGCAGTATATCTTAGAATGGCTATGGAAACGCCATGATAGGTAGGTATGGTAGCTGTTTTGAGGAAGATGTAAGGAGGCTTATGTGTGACAGAGTGTATCATATCACGAGGTTTGGATGCACTAGCAAAGTTTGCGTCGACCCTCGAGCTGAGAAAGGGCAATGCACGGTACCAAAGAGGCTAGCAAATTACGGAAAGGTGAGACCGTGTATAATCCATGGACTCATATTAGTCATAAAGAATTCAACTACTTATTGTGGAAGTTTATTAGCCCTCTAAGCAAAGTACTACTACTCATGCCCCTAGGGGGATATATTGGTAGGAAAAGGCCATCGCTCGTCACCGACCACCACTCATAAGGAAGACAATCAATAATAAATCATGCTCCAACGTCTTAGCATAACTAGAGACTATACGTGCATGCTTTGGGAATCACAAACCTTAACACCAATATTCTTACTAAACCACAATCATTCACTAGTACCTCCCACAAATTACCATCTTAATATCGTAAAACTATTGCAAGGAATCAAACTTATCATATTCAATGATACATGACTTTTTTATTATATTCCTCTTGAATACATATCATATTAGGACCAATCTCATAACCCGTGCAAATTGCCATTAATGGTACCCAAAGTAAACTCAATCAATATGAATAATCCCCATCGCTTTACCATTAATGGCAAACAAATACGTGTCTTGTCCCCTACTTTGTCACTGGGATATAGAGCACCGCAAGATTGAACCCATTACAAAGCACCTCTCCTACCGAAGATAAGTCAATCTAGTTGGCCAAACCAAATGAATAGATCGGAGAGAATTACAAAGCTATAACAATCATGCATAACGAAGTTCAGAAAAGACTCCATTAATATTCATATAATAAACCCACAATTCATCGGATCCCAACAAACACACTGCAAAAGAAGATTACATGGGATAGAACTCCAAGAACATCGAGGAGAACATTGTATTGAAGATCGAAGAGAGAGAAGAAGACATAGAGCTACTAGCTATGGACCTGTAGGTCTGTGGTGAACTACTCACGCATCATCGGAAGGGTAGCAAGGATGATGTAGAAGCCCTCCATGATTGATTCCCCCTCCGATAGAGTACCAGAAAAGGCCTCCAGATGGGATCACGGAAGAATAGAGACTTGCGGCAGAGGGAAAAGTATTTTGGGTGGCTCTTTGATGGTTGCAATATTAGAGAATTTATAGAGGTGGAATTAGGTCAGACGGAGCCACGGAGGGCCCACAAGGCAGCAAGGTGCCCCAGGGCATGCCCTGTTGCCTTGTCATATCCTCCCGAAGCTTCTAGGGTCTCTCTTGTCTACAAAAAAATCATCAAAAAATTTCCTAGTGTTTTGACTCTGTTTGGTATTGATTTTCTCGAAAACAAAAACAGGCAAAAAGCAACAACTAGCACTAGGCACTGGGTTAATAGGTTAGTCCCAAAAAATGATATAAAATAGCATATAAAACATCCAAGATTGATACCATAATAGCATGGATAAAAAATTATAGATACATTGGAGACGTATTAGAGCCTTCTTTTGGTTCGCAATAGCTCCTGTAGAAAACCGTCAACAAGAGGTACTCCTTCTCTCCTCCACTGAGAGAACAAGAATAAGAATGAGTTGCCACCGTTGTGGTCTTAGATGAGGAACAAGAAGATACCACGACAGGCCGGAGTGGGCAGGTGTAACACCCCGGATGCAGCTTTCCATATTGTTACTCCAACTCTTGCCATTTCTGGCTATGTGTTATGATATTTCCTTCATGGTTGGGTTTTGTCTTTCGTTTTTCATTTTGTTCATGTCATGCATTTCATCTCATGTCATCATGTGCATCTCATTTGCATTCGTGTTCGTCTCATGCATCCGGTCATTTTCCCAATTCTCCGTTTCGCGACCCGACACTCACAAACGCACCCGTTGCACCCCTCTTATCTTGTTTCGTGAGCGGGAGAAAAACCTTCTCGGAATGGGCCAAGATTTGTCAAGTGGCCTTGGTATAACACCGGTAGACCACTTGTCAAATTTCGTTCCATTTGGAGGTCGTTTGATGCCCCAACGGTTAACCGGGTAACTGCAAAAGCCTCTCTCTCTCTTTGGAGCCCAGCACCCCTCCTAAACAGCCCACTAATCCATCTAAACCCCCTCCATGTTCTCCGCCGTTGGATCACGATCGTTTGGAACCTCCTAGCTCCCTCCACCTATAAATATGTGCATCCCCTCGAAATTTTGCAGTCCAAACCCTAGAAATTCCCCTCATGCCGCCAGACATCTTCCCCGCCACCGACGGACATGTCCGCCGCCGTCGCCCGGCCTCTCTGGGGCTGACACGTGTCCCACCGCCGCCCTCAGCCGCCGCGGCCCGCGGGGCCCGAAGCCAGCCCGCGCGCCGCGCCGCCCGTCCGCGTCCAGGCCGCAACCACCGCCGCCGACCGCGCCCTCCGCCGCCACCGCCGACCTCGCCGGCACTCGCCGTCAGCCGCCATCGACCGAAGCCGCCGCTCCGCCTCCCGTGCGCCGCCTCGCCGGGGCGCCGCCGTCCGCCCCCGTGATGGCGCCTCTCGTCCCGCGCCACCGCCCCTCTCCTTCACCAGAGCGCCCTGCCGGCGTCGCCACCTCGCCGGAGCCGCCGCCGTGTTCAGCCCTGCCTCAGTTCGCGTGCCAAACCCTAGATCCAGATCTGGGAGGTGAAATTCCACTAAGTGCCGAAACCCTGTAATTTCTATGCCTCCTTCATCATGCTATATCTCTGTGACCATGACTCTGATTCATGCATATGATATGTCGAAATGTTCGCCTCGTTAAGTTCTTCATGTTAGTAGCATATTAATGCATGTTTCTATCCATATTGACGCCATTATCGTCGTTGCAAGAGTGCTATAAAATGTTAACTGCTGGTTCTTAACAGAACTTGATGATTTGTCATTTTTATTGCGTTCTGTGTGTGCACCCTATGAGCATGATGTCTATATGTCTTTTGAGCTATAACATGCCATCTTTACAGAAGTTCATGTCTTGTATTTTTTTGATCTATGTGGTGACTAGGAGAAGCATGCAAAGTAGGCTTGATGATGTTGCTGATTTCAGACACTTAGAATATTTTGCTGTCTTTTCCTGCTGTTATTTTTATGCCATGTAAACATGTTGCTACCATGATATCCATGCTTATTTTGAGGTAGTACAGTAAGGATGTTTTGAACATATGGTCATGCTCTACCATTAATGCCTCTTCTTGAAATTACGGAGTGCTCTAGATTTTCATTACCATGCTCTACTTTTGCTTATTTTATTCTTGGCAGATTGTTATCATGAGATTCATTTTTGCCATGTGATTTGCTAGTGATCCATGCATCCTATGAACTTGCTCTTGCCATGGTTAGCTTCCTAAACATGTCTTCTTACTATTGATATGCTTATGTTGTCATTTAACGCTTCGTGGTGAGTGGCATGAGGTTGCAAATTTGCTATAACGAATCTGTCTTTGCCATGTCCTGAAATTTCACCAAGTCCGAATCTGATATCTTTTGCACTTTTGCCATGCTGTTTTGAGCTTGTTCTAGTGATAAACAACAGGAGATCAGTGTTCATGATTTGTAGAGCTTCACCTGTTCTTTCATGCCACGTGCTTTGTTGCTATGTTGGGGTGTTGTAGCATAGTTTCTTTATGCATTCGAAGTGCTATGTTGCTGTTAAGCGCAGTTGTGCATCATTCTTATGTTGCTTGTCATTTGCACACCGTGCATCCGTTTCCGGTGATCCTTATATCGATTTCGACCGAAATCACCTCATCTTTCCAGTGGCATACTTGGTTTGCCAAGTTGATGCCTTGTTCATTCTTTTCCTTCCGGAGTACCCATATGCATTGGACATCATATCTTGCATATCATGTCATGTCTTGCATCATGTTGCTTGTGCATTGCACCATGATTGATTGTTGTTCCGTTGCTTGTGTTTTTGCTTTGGGTAGAGCCAGGAGACGAATTCATGAACGAGGAACCTGTTGAGTACGATAACGAGGAGCAAGCTTTCGTCAACTCTAAGAACTTTGCAGGCAAGATGAACATTACCCTCGATATCACTTCTATCTTTGCTTGCTAGTTGTTCGCTCTATCGCTATGTCGCGCTACCTACCACTTGTTTATCATGCCTCCCATATTGCCATGTCAAGCCTCTAACCCACCTTTCCTAGCAAACCGTTGTTTGGCTATGTTACCGCTTTGCTCAGCCCCTTTTATAGCGTTGTTAGTTGCACGTGAAGTTGAAGCTGGTTCCATGTTGGAACATGGATATGTTGGGATATCACAATATCTCTTATTTAATTAATGCATCTATACACTTGGTAAAGGGTGGAAGGCTTGGCCTTATGCCTGGTGTTTTGTTCCACTCTTGCCGCCTTAGTTTCCGTCATACCTGTGTTATGTTCCTTGATTTTCCGTTTCTTAGACGGTTGGGGTTATGGGACCCCCTTGACAGTTTGCTTTGAATAAAACTCCTCCAGCAAGGCCCAACCTTGGTTTTACATTTGCCTAACAACCTATACCTTTCCCTTGGGTCGGCCAACCCGAGGGTCATCTTTATTTTTAACCCCCCGGGGCCAGTGCTTCTCTAAGTGTTGGTCAGAACCGAGCAGCCTACGGGGCCACCTCGGGGAAACTTGAGGGCTGGTTTTACTCGTAGCTTGTCTCATCCGGTGTGCCCTGAGAACGATATATGTGCATCTCCTATCGGGATTTGTCGGCACAGTCGGGTGGTCTTGCTGGTCTTGTTTTACCATTGTCGAAATGTCTTGTAACCGGGATTCCGAGACTGACCGGGTCTTTCCGGGAGAAGGAATATCCTTAGTTGATCGTGAGAGCTTGTGATGGGCTAAGTCGGGACACCCCTGCAGGGTATAAACTTTCAAAAGCTGTGCCCGCGGTTATGTGGCAGATGGGAATTTGTTAATGTCCGGTTGTACAGAACTTGACACTTGACTTAATTAAAATGCATCAACCGTGTGTGTAACCGTGATGGTCTCTTTTCGGCGGAATCCGGGAAGTGAACACGGTCTCTGTGTTATGATTGTGCGTAAGTAGTTTCAGGATCACTTCTTGATCACTTGTAGTTTCATGACCGTTGCGTTGCTTCTCTTCTCGCTCTTATTTGCGTATGTTAGCCACCATATTTGCTTAGTGCTTGTTGCAGCTCCACCCCATTACCACTTCCTACCCATAAGCTTAAATAGACTTGATCTCGCAGGTTTTGAGGTTGCTGAGTCCTCGTGACTCACAGATACTATCACAACAGTTGCAGGTGCCGATGATACCAATGCAGGTGATGCTACCGAACTCAAGTGGGAGTTCGATGCGGACCTTGGTCGTTACTATGTTCTGTTTCCTGATGATCAGTAGTGGAGCCCAGTTGGGACGATCGGGGATCTAGGATTTGGGGTTATCTTCTTTTCTTTTGGATTCGACCGTAGTCGGTCTATGTGTGTATTTTGGTTGATGTATGAATTTATTTATGTATTGTGTGAAGTGGCGATTGTAAGCCAACTCTTTATCCCATTCTAGTTCATTACATGGGATTGTGTGAAGATGACCCTTCTTGCGACAAAACCACCATGCGGTTATGCCTCTAAGTCATGCCTCGACACATGGGAGATATAGCCGCATCGTGGGCGTTGCAAGTTGGTATCAGAGCCATCCCCGACTTAGGAGCCCCCTGCTTGATCGAATCGCTGACGTTGTTGAGTCTAGGACAAAATGATTTGAGTCTTAGGATTATATATATCGGAGAGTAGGATTCTTTTTACTCCTCAGTCCTTTGTCACTCTGGTGAGTTCTTCTGACGTAGATGTTTTGTCTTTCCTCTTCTCAAATTTCACGAATTTTTTTAGGATCACGCGGGTATCTTGGGATCGTTCCGATATTCTTGTGATGAGAACATTGTTCTTGGTGCCTCCTGACATTTAGGGGTTGTGACAGTGTCCCGGGGAGTTGAGCTCCGAGGTGTTATCGTCACAATTTTATCGTTGCAGTTCTGGAATACCTGAGTTTCGCCGACATCGAAAATCTCTTTTATGCAGTTGTTGGTGAGATAACCTCGACGCCACCCAGTACTGGGGTGGGAGTTCAGGAGTATTGCCATAGCTCGTATAACGGATGCTTTTCGAAGGTTGAGGTACACGATTTCCGGAGTTTTCTTGGTTATGTGTTGACGGATGGATACAGCTAGATGTAGGGATTGTTAGTTTGGGTGAAATATTGTGCTTCCCCTATATCCCCAACACCAGATTGCATAACCAGAAAGTTTCGGGAGTTTATAGGTGGGAATTCAAGTAGCTCCTAGAATATCTTTCCGACAGATGCATGATATGGGATTGGGTAAATCTCTATCATATGTATTTGTTCCGGCTTATTCTGCGAGCCAAATCCTTGTTTTGTTTTTGTTGTGGTATTCGAGTTGCTTCGATGTCAAGTGTTGATTCCATACCTTTCCTAAGCGGTGTTCTCATATTTCTATGTGAATACTAATCCTTCATGATAATCGAGAATGTCATGTCAATTCTTTTCCAATCGGCGTGCTTCTCTTCAAGTGCATCCGATCATTCCAACATTCGCAAGATCAATTGTAAGCTTTTTCTCTACGGTGTTCGTTTCATCCGACCCAAGTTGTCTTTGTTTTTCCCGCCCTCCCACCCTTTTCTTCAAAGACTCAAATTTCTCAATGTAGTATCATTTTATTGATGGGAAGTCTCTCCATTCTTTTCTGTCAATGTTCTTATCAGGTGATTCTCAGGAAGATTTTAATGAAGCTTCAAGTTTATTATTCTTTGTTCTTTTTATTCTCCGGTGGATTCAATTCAAGCTTTGTCGATCTTATCCTTTCCTCGTTTCAAATGTTTTCCCATACCGGTGCACCTCGTAATGTTTCACTTCTTGTTATTCATTTGTTCCGGAGTGCTTAAGATCATCTCGTTAGATTCCAGTTTCTATTCTTAATCCTTTCAAGCCATTTCGAGGTTGTTATCTCATTCAAGCCATTTAATTCAACCGGCGCAATCTCTCTTTTAAATCATTCAACAGTGTTTTCTTTTGAGTGGGCCCTAACCCACAGGTCTTTTCCAAGGATCTTACCTGACTCTTCTAATTTTCCCGGAGCTATTCCCAAATTCTTTTCAATGTTTGATGTAAGAATGAATTTTCATCAGTCAGATGCCTTCTCCAAGATCTCTTTCAAATTCTTTTCATCGTTGATTCAACCTTTATATTCTTCATTATCCCGGAGTGTCTCAGCAATTCATGGTGGTGTTTCTCGTCGTCATTCTCAGCTTTTGAAGTCTGAAGAAGAGTTTTCCTCTAAATCTTGTTCGCTCTTTTGAAGATTCAAGGTTCTAGCTTCATGCCATCCTCTCATAATTGGTTTCGATTGTGAGAATTCTTTTCACCCATCCGGAGCAATTTAGGAGTTTTTTTAGTTTGATTCGCCGGAGCCCATCATCTCAAAATTATTCTTTCCAGCTTTCAGATCTCGTTCTCCAAATCTTACCGGTGCATCATTCAAGTATACTCTAGTCAGCTCATGATCTCTTTGTTATCTTGTGTCTAAGTTCCCCTCAAGTATCTTTATTCGCTTTCCAATTCTTCCCGGTGAATTGTGCGTTTGCTACGTTCATTTTCAATTCTTACGGTGGTTTGTTCAAGATTCTTCTTCCTATGTTCTCATATTTTATTTATTCGTTGTTTCAATCCTACCGGTGGTTCGTTGAAGACCTTCTCAAGTTTACGCTATATCTCTCTTAATCCTTTCTATGAGAATAAGTAGTATGCGAAATCCGTTGCTTGTCATCAATTTAAATTGGTGAAGGATACTTATAACATAATTCTTATTCTTGTTTCATCCAAGTGATTCATCTTTCTTTCCGGAGTTGTTCGTCATATCACATTCTTGGTTCGAGATGCTTCATCTTCTCTTTTACGGAGTTGTTTGTCATATCACATTCTCGGTTCGAGATGCTTCGTCTTTTCTTTTCCGGAGTTCCAAGTTTTCTCGGTTATATCATCGCGAAGCTCCATCTAATCAATGTAGGGATTCATCTTATTCTTTTCATGCTTGCTTTCTTTGTGACCATGTTTTTATCTATCCGGAGTTTTTCGAGAGTTTCTTCATGGTGGTTCATCAAGGATTTAATTCCTTATCGAAGTGTTCGCCAAAATTCTTATTGGAGGAGCTCAACCATTCTTCATACTGCATTCCGAACTGCAATTCTTCTCCATTATCTTTTGAGGTGGTGTTATGTCATTCTTGATAATTTCCCTTCGTGTTTCATGATTCACAAGTTTTCAAGAGTGACATATTTTAAACCCATCATTTTCAATTCGTTCACGAGATCTTTTTCAACCCAATAATTTCTTCGTTGGTGCTATCTTGGTATAGATTTCACTTGAAGCCTTTCCTAAGGAATGTCACTATTAAGGTGTTTATCAATGATCCAAGTGTCCTCCTATTCTCGTGGTGAAAGAAGTTTTTCCATCTCTTCGTTCCTCTCAGCTAATCAATCTTTTGGTAGTGGCAGTTTGTCACCTCATAATTTTGGGATGTCTCCATAAGCCCACGAGGATCATGTCCTTTCGTATTGATCTTCCAACAACTCTGTTCAATACTTCTTTTTAAGGACGCTCTCTCAAATTCATTTGAAGTAGAACATGTTGTTTTCTTCTCCGTTCCTTTCATTCCATTATTACATTTCTTCCGGAGGCATTGTGATGTTGCTCTCTTTGACCCATCATCTTGTTTTGTCAAGATCATGTTCTTTCATTGCTTATCAATTTATCCGGAGTGTTGTGGCTATCATTCCTCTTTTTACCGGAGTCTCATCCAAGTGCTTTCATTTTGCCAAGTTCATATTCTATTCCTTCCATTTCCAACCGGAGTGTTGTCGTAATTGTTCTTATCATTCCTTGTACATCTCGTTTCAACGGAGTGCTTGCTTGTACTTCTTGTCCATTGTAACCCTTTTTCTTTTGTCCTTCAACCTACAAGGTTCTTGTAGTGCTCCTTGTTCCTCTTTTCTAACGGAGTGTGTTTCAACTTTGTTCATCTTTGTTGTATTCCTTTCTCGAAATTGATTAACCTCTCAAGGCTCGTGGTTTCACGCGTTTGTCAAAGAAGTAACTTTGTTTTATCTCTTCCTCCCCCGTTTTCCCTCCGGTGCTATCCCAGATCTCGGGACGAGATCCACTTGTAGTGGTGGAGTGTTGTAACACCCCGGATGTAGCTTTCCATATTTGTTACTCCAACTCTTGCCATTTCCGGCTATGTGTTATGATATTTCCTTCGTGGTTGGGTTTTGTCTTTCGTTTTGCATTTTGTTCATGTCATGCATTTCATCTCATGTCATCATGTGCATCTCATTTGCATTCGTGTTCATCTCATGCATCCGGTCATTTTCCCCGTTGTCCGTTTCGCGATCCGACACTCACACACGCACCCATTGCACCCCACTTATCTTGTTTCGTGAGCGGGAGAAAAACCTTATCAGAATGGGCCGAGATTTGTCAAGTGGCCTTGGTATAACACTGGTAGACCGCCTGTCAAATTTCGTTCCATTTGGAGGTCGTTTGATGCCCCAATGGTTAATCGGGTAACCGCAAAAGCCTCTCTCTCTCTCTCTCTCTCTCTCTCTCTCTCTCTCTCTCTCTCTCTCTCTCTCTCTCTCTGCAGCCCAGCACCCCTCCTAAACAGCACACTAACCCATCTAAACCCCCTCCATGCTCTCCGCTGTTGGATCACGATCGTGTGGGCGAAAACCGCACCTTATTTGGACTCTCCTAGCTCCCTCTACCTATAAATATGTGCACCCCCCCGAAATTTCGCAGTCCAAACCCTAGAAATTCCCCTCGCGTCGCCGGACATCTTCCCCGCCACGGACGGACAATGTCCGCCGCCGTCGCCCGGCCTCTCCGGGGCTGACACGTGTCCCACCGCCGCCCTCAGCCGCTGCGGCCCGCGGGGACCAAAGCCGGCCCATGCGAGCCCGCGCGCTGCCCCTCCCGTCCGCCTCCTGGCCGCAACCACCGTCGCCGACCGCGCCCTCCGCCGCCGACCGCGCCCTCCGCCGCCGCCGCCGACCTCGCCGGCGCTCGCCGTCAGCCGCCGTCGACCGGATTCGCCGCTCCGCCTCCCGCGCGCCGCCTCGCCGGGGCGCCGCCGTCCGCCCCCGTGCTGGTGCCGCTCGTCCCACGCCGCCGCCCCTCTCCTTCGCCGGTGCTGCCCCTCTCCTTCGCCGGAGCGCCCTGCCGGCGTCGCCACCTCGTCGGAGCCGCCGCCCTGTTCAGCCCTGCCTCAGTTCGCGCGCCGAACCCTAGATCCAGATCTGGGAGGTGAAATTCCACCAAGTCCCGAAACCCTGTAATTTTTACGCCTCCTTCATCATGCTATATCTTGGTGACCGTGACTCCAAATCATGCATATGATATGTCAAACTGTTCGCCCCGTTAAGCTATTCATATTAGTTGTATCTTCATGCATGTTTCTATCCATATTGATGCCATTATCGTCGTTGCAAGAGTGCTATAAAATGTTAACTGCTGGTTGTTAACAGAACTTGATGATTTGTCATGTTTTTTGCATTTTGTGTGTGCATCCTATGAGAATGATCTCTACATGTGTTTCGAGCTATAACATGCCATCTTTACAGAGGTGCAAGTGTTGTATTTTTTGATCTATGTGGTGACTAGCACAAGCATGCAAAGTAGGCTTCATGATGTTGCTGATTTCAGACACATGGAATATTTTGCTGTCTTTTCCTGCTGTTATTTTTATGCCATGTAAACATGTTGCTACCATGAGATCCATGCTTATTTTGAGGTAGTACAGTAAGGATGTTTTGAATATAGTTATGCTCTATACATTAATGCCTCTTGTTGAAATTACGGAGTGCTCTAGATTTTCATTACCATGCTCTACTTTTGCTATATTTTATTCTTGGCAGATTGTTATCATGAGATTCATTTTTGCCATGTGATTTGCTAGTGATCCATGCATCCTATGAACTTGCTCTTGCCATGGTTAGCTTCCAGAACGTGTCTTCTTACTATTGATATGCTTATGTTGTCATTTATTGCTTTGTGGTGAGTGGCATGAGCTTGCAAATTTGCTATAATGAATCTGTTTTTGCCATGTCCTGAAATTTCACCAAGTCCGAATCTGTTTATAAAACTTGCCATGTTTGCATGGGTGCCACATCATTTTCTATGCATCTTTGGTTAAAGTTCAGTAAGAGTGTTTTGTTCTATGTCTTTATTAATAGAATTGCATGCCTTTGGTTGCCATGATATGTTCCTGTAGTATGTTGTTTGCTAGCTCGAAACATTGCCATCTGATATCTTTTGCACTTTTGCCATGCTGTTTTAAGCTTGTTCTAGTGAGGAATAGCAGGAGCTCCGTGCTCATGATTTGTAGAGCTTCACCTGTTCTTTCATGCCACGTGCTTTGTTGCTATGTTGGGGTGCTTTAGCATAGTTTCTTGATGCATTCGAAGTGCTATGTTGCTGTTAAGTGAAGTTGTGCATCATTCTTATGTTGCTTGTCATTTGCACACCGTGCATCCTTTTCCGGTGATCCTTATATCGATTTCGACTGAAATCACCTAATCTTTCCAGCGGCATACTTGGTTTGCCAAGTTGATGCCTTGTTCATTCTTTTCCTTTCGGAGTACCCATATGCATTGGACATCATATCTTGCATATCATGTCATGTCTTGCATCATGTTGCTTGTGCATTGCACCATGATTGATTGTTGTTCCGTTGCTTGTGTTTTTGCTTTTGGTAGAGCCGGGAGACGAATTCATGAACGAGGAACCTGTTGAGTACGATAACGAGGAGCAAGCTTTCGTCAACTCTAAGAACTTTGCAAGCAAGATGACCATTACCCTCGATATCACTTCTTTCTTTGCTTTCTAGTTGTTCGCTCTATCTCTATGTCGCGCTACCTACCACTTGTTTATCATGCCTCCCATATTGCCATGTCAAGCCTCTAACCCACCTTTCCTAGCAAACTGTTGTTTGGCTATGTTACCGCTTTGCTCAGCCCCTCTTATAGCGTTGTTAGTTGCAGGTGAAGTTGAAACTGGTTCCATGTTGGAACATGGATATGTTGGGATATCACAATATCTCTTATTTAAATAATGCATCTATACACTTGGTAAAGGGTGGAAGGCTCGGCCTTATGCCTGGTGTTTTGTTCCACTCTTGCCGCCTTAGGTTCTGTCATACCGGTGTTATGTTCATTGATTTTGCGTTCCTTACGCGGTTGGGGTTATGGGACCCCCTTGACAGTTCGCTTTGAATAAAACTCCTCCAGCAAGGCCCAACCTTGGTTTTACATTTGCCTAACAACCTATACCTTTCCCCTGGGTCGGCCAACCCGAGGGTCATCTTTATTTTTAACCCCCCTGGGCCAGTGCTTCTCTAAGTGTTGGTCCGAACCGAGCAGCCTACGGGGCCACCTCGGGGAAACTTGAGGGCTGGTTTTACTCGTAGCTTGTGTCATCCGGTGTGCCCTGAGAACGAGATATGTGCATCTCCTATCGGGATTTGTCGGCACAGTCGGGTGGTCTTGCTGGTCTTGTTTTACCATTGTCGAAATGTCTTGTAACCGGGATTCCGAGACTGATCGTGTCTTTCTGGGAGAAGGAATATCCTTAGTTGATCGTGAGAGCTTGTGATGGGCTAAGTCGGGACACCCCTGCAGGGTATAAACTTTCAAAAGCCGTGCCCGCAGTTATGTGGCAGATGGGAATTTGTTAATGTCCAGTTGTACAGAACTGGACACTTGACTTAATTAAAATGCATCAACCGCGTGTGTAACCGTGATGGTCTCTTTTTGGCGGAATCCGGGAAGTGAACACGGTCTCTAGGTTATGATTGTGCGTAAGTAGTTTCAGGATCACTTCTTGATCACTTCTAGTTTCACGACCGTTGCGTTGCTTCTCTTTTCGCTCTTATTTGCGTATGTTAGCCACCATATTTGCTTAGTGCTTGCTGCAGCTCCACCTCATTACCACTTCCTACCCATAAGCTTAAATAGACTTGATCTCGCAGGTTTTGAGATTGCTGAGTCCTCGTGACTCACAGATACTATCACAACAGTTGCAGGTGCCGATGATACCAGTGCAGGTGATGCTACCGAACTCAAGTGGGAGTTCGACGCGGACCTTGGTCGTTACTATGTTCCGTTTCCTGATGATCAGTAGTGGAGCCCAGTTGGGACGATCGGGGATCTAGGATTTGGGGTTATCTTCTTTTCTTTTGGATTCAACCGTAGTTGGTCTATGTGTGTATTATGGTTGATGTATGAATTTATTTATGTATTGTGTGAAGTGGCGATTGTAAGCCAACTCTTTATCCCATTCTAGTTCATTACATGGGATTGTGTGAAGATGACCCTTCTTGCGACAAAACCACCATGCGGTTATGCCTCTAAGTCATGCCTCGATACGTGGGAGATATAGCCGCATCGTGGGCGTTGCAAGTTGGTATCAGAGCCATCCCCGACTTAGGAGCCCCCTGCTTGATCGAATCGCTGATGTTGTTGAGTCTAGAACAAAATGATTTGAGTCTTAGGATTATATATATCAGAGAGTAGGATTCTTTTTACTCCTCAGTCCTTTGTCACTCTGGTGAGTTCTCCTGACGTAGATTTTTTGTCTTTCCTCTTCTCAAATTTCACGAAGTTTTTTTAGGATCACGCGGGTATCTTGGGATCGTTCCGATATTCTTGTGACGAGAACATTGTTCTTGGTGCCTCCTGACATTTAGGGGTTGTGTCGTGGAATTGTCACGACAGATGTCCTCAAGCTAGGACTTAGTCGTGGAGCCATCGCTGCTAGGAAGCTTGAAGGAGTTAACGGGACAAGGAACACGAGGGTTTATACTGGTTCGGCCCCTTACGGTGAAGGTAAAAGCCTACGTCTAGTTGAGGTGGTATTGATTAGGGTTTCGATGACCAGGGAGCTTTAACTGCTACGCCTGGCTCTCGATCAAATCTTTCTTGTCCCTAAACCGCTGCCGGGTCGTCCCTTTATATAGGGAGGCTGACGCCCAGCAACTCTCAGAGTCCCGGCCGGCTCATAAGAGTGTCCGGCTCGGACTCTCAACTATTCTTGCCTTACACTACAAGTTCTACAAAAATAATGATTGTAACTACGGCCTTAAGCCATATCCGGGTCTTAAGCCCATCTTTGGCCCACCGTCTTCAAGCTTGGCGCCGGGCTTCTGGCAATGACCATTATGAGTAACCCGGCCCCTCCTGGCGGGTGACTCTAAGGTCTATATCCTCAACATTAGGCCCCAGATTCATTTGAGCCGGCTCATGTCAATCTTCAATCCTTTCGACAGAAAAAACTCCGGCTTACAATTATGTGAAGGCCATAACCCGGCGTGACGTCATCCTCTGGACTCCGGGTAATCCGCCGTGACGTCATCTTCCATTAAGTCCGCTTTTTACTCCACCAGATTCGCAACGGATCTTATCTTTACTGCCGTCCCGAAAATCGAGGCGTTTCATGGGGAGATAACCACGCCGTGGTCTCCTCGTTTCCCGCGCCCACTTATGAGCTCGTCCTTATAAATAGCCCGGTCCGTCGGTCCTTCAGCCACCCGTTCTTCCTCCTCGCGCCACTGTTCCTCCGCTCAAGCTCTGTTGCCGTCGCCGCCGCGGGTCTCCTCCTCCTCACCAACTCCGGCCGCTACATCAACCTGTTGTGTCCAGAGAAAAACGGCGGCGACCTCCGCAACTCACCAGCACCTGTAAGTTCTGACTGCCCCGTAGAACAGATCTGAAGTAGGTTCATCCTGTTCTTCCGTGTTCTTCGCCGCCGCCCGCGAGTTCTTGGTAGTTTTCCTTTTTACTGCCTCTTTTTGATCTTAGGATAGTATAGAACCAGTGCGGCGGCCGTTTAGTACTCATTTCAAATGCAAGTAGACCTCTTTTTACTGCATAAAGGCCTCGTTCGAGCTCAAGAATTCCCCTGCGTCTGTTTTTTAGGTCTAGAAACTTTCCTTTTGAGCGACCATTTTGATCCAAATTATTTACTGCAATGTGTGAAACCTTGTTTTCACCACACTTAGTAAAAAACTGCACTCATTGAGTCATGGCGGTTTACATTTCCGGTTTAAAGAAACCACACGCCGTAGAACCTTCCGACTCAAAGGAGACCATGCGCCATAGAATTTTCCGGCTCATCTGTGATAAGGCCGTAGACAATCGAATTACTCTCAATACTTCGGGCGGCTTAAATAACCCGGTGCACTTAGATATATGTCATTAGTCCCCTTCATAAGCCGCCACTTTAACATTGAACTGTAAATTTCCTCCGGCTTATAATTAAACCGGACGTTTCCTTTTATCATAGGCTGCCGACTTTCACCATGCCTCCCAAAGCTCCTAAAGCCTCCATCACTTGCAATTGGATGAGGTCCAATGTCACCAACGAGACTTTAGCGGATTTTGTCAAGTCAGGTTACCTGCCCAAGAAGGACGTCATGTCCTACCGTGCCCCCGACCCATCAGAGGAGAGACCACAGCCAAGGGACGGGGAGGTGGTCATTTTTGCGGATCACATGAGCCGGGGCTTCGCACCGCCCGGCTCAAAGTTTTTTAGAGACGTGCTGAACTTCTTTGACCTGCGGCCACAAGATATAGGACCCAACTCGGTGTCCAACATATGCAATTTCCAAGTGTTCTGCGAAGTTTATCTTGGAGAAGAGCCCAGCCTGCTGCTCTTCAGAGAGCTCTTCTACCTGAACCGCCAGAATGAGTGCGCCAACGGGCCAAGTTTGGAACTCGGCGGAATCTCCATTCAGCGACGGAGAGACTGCCTCTTCCCTTACGCCGAGCCTGCGAGTCACCCAAAAGACTGGAACCAGACATGGTTCTATTGCCAAGACACGTCGCCGGCTGACGAGAGCCCGCTGCCCGGCTTTCGCCCTTCACGTCTGGAACCAACTCACCCTCTGTCTGACAAGTTGACTCAGGCAGAGCGCCAACCTCTGCTCCCCACCATAAACAAGATCAAGGCGCTCCTGGGCAATGGTCTCAACGGAATCGATCTGGTCCGGGTCTAGATCTCGTGGCGGGTGATCCCATTGAGCCGCCGACCCGGCTTAATGTGCGAGTACACGGGCCGAAAGGATGACCCCCAGAGACACAGCCGCAACGATCTTCCTGAAGATGTTGCTGAGGATATGACCAAGGCTCTCTTGAACGAGAGCTTGGCAGACTGCGGGAGGACCGGGTTAGCCCCCTTCTGCAAGATCAACCCAGCCCCAGCGGTAAGCCGCTGATCTGAACATTTTATCTTCTTCTGCAGATAACCTTCATCTGAATCTTTAAGAAATCATCCTTGTATTTTTCAGGCTGATGACAAGTTCTGGAAGGTCAAATATGACCATGAGGCGGCCAAGAAGGCCAGGAAAGCGAAGAAAGCCGCCAAGAAAGCCGCTCCCCGCAAGAAGGGAAGTAGGCCTACTGCTTCAGAGCTGATGCAATTAAGCGACAGCTCCGAGTCAGAGGTAACCCCTGAACCTGTAAGCTCTTGTTATATCTGCTATTTATTTCTGTCCACCTTACCAATACTGTTTACCAGCAGGATGACACCGGCGCAAGTAACCCGGTGGTTGAAGAGGTAATGTCACTTTCCTCCGACTCGGAGCCCTTGCCAAGGCTGAAAGTCCGAAGGGTAACCCGGAAAGTAAGCTTTTCACATCCTTTAGCTTATCAAGATCCTCAATTTATTTTGAAGCGACAGGTTCATGAAGCCGGCGGCACACCCGGACCAACAAAGGACACTGACCTCTCCTCCGGGTTACCTGACGCATCGAGGAAACGCCGGACCGAGGTGATCTCAAATTTGTACCCTTTTCATCCTTTGGCAGGTGTTATACGTCAACCGCTCAACTCTTCTGAATCAAATTATCAGGAAACTTCCCCCTCTTCTGGCGACTCTATGCAGTCAAGCCTGCCGGCTTTCAAGACCGTGCCCGGGTAATGATGATCATCTCATGTTGTACTTGTCTTTACTTACATTTTTGTGCTTAACCTTTCTGTCTTTTCAGTGCCCAGGCCAAGCTCACCAAGAGGGCGAAGAAGACCAAGCCGGTCGAAGAGCCGGAGGCAGCAGGTCAAGAACCGCCAGCTGCCTCCGCTGCTGAAGCCACCGCTCCAACCGACAAGGCAACTGCAGAAGCTTCTGCTAACCCGGAGGCCTCCAGCTCGGCTCAACCAGTAGATGATCCGGACGTGGTAATCACCCGGACGGAATTTGTTGAGCCGGGGAGACCTACTGCGCTGGCCAAGTGCTCCGCCAAGGGGGAGTTGCTACAGCCCCGCCGGGTTAATCTGGACCTTACTGACTACACCAACCTGAACATCGGAGAGATTGTCTCCGGCTTCGTTAGTCAAGTGCACAAGAGCCGGGATGCAGAGATCGCCATGGTGAACCAGATTCAGCAGAAGTCTGAGATATTACTCTTCTGTCTTCTTACTTACTGCATAGTTACTTTTACCATGCTAGCCCCCAAGTCGACGACTTATGATTAAATATGTTGTAGACTTAAGTTCCGGCTTTCTTCCATGAACCGGAAATTTGTAGATAGGAACGTTCGATATGCATTAGCCCCCAAGTGCCAAGTGTCTTTGCTTGGAAAACGCTTGGGACTTTAAATTTGCCTAGTAACTGTTCATGCTATAACCCGGAAATCACGCAGGCCGCTGGCAAGAAGTTTGAAGCTGACATCTCCGACCTCAAGACCAGGCTGAAGACGCAAGAAACTGAGACCCGGAAAGCAAATGCTAAATTTGTGTCCAGTATTGCTGCGCAAGAAAAACTGAAGACAGACTTTGATGCTGAATGGAGAGCCTGGGCCGAAGAGAAGGCCACTCTGGTGAGCCGGGCCGAACAGGCGGAGAAGGCTCTCTCAGAGAAGACCGCCGAACTCTCTGGCTTAAAGCGCCAAGTGTCCCAGATGGTTGCCGCAATCTTCGGTAAGTCATCTCACCAGCTTTCATCAAGTTTAGAATCTGTATATCTCATAACTCATCCTTGTCGGCGGCTTATCCTATTCTGTTAAACAGGTCCCAGAAGCGCCAACCTCAACCAAAGCGTGGTAACCAAGCTGAAAGCCGTGTACACCCTGGTGGAGCAACTCTACACCGGGTCACAGCGTGCTCTAGCTGTGGTGGCCCTATCCAACAAGGTGCCGACTCACTTGGCTGAGGTTCTTCGCCGGCTCGCCGTTCTTCCTCAACGCATCCAAGAGCTGCGACGGGCCTCTGCGAGAGCTGGAGCCATAGCGGCTCTAAGCCGGGCTAAGGCGTTCCTTCCAGAGCTAGACCCGGCGGACATCGCTCTGGGCTACCCCAGTTTGAAGGAAGACGGCACTGCCTTCGACCGGAAGGACTTCGCAGCTTGCGTGAAGATCGTACGCCCGGTGGCCACTCTGATTGGCAATGATACAGATCTGACTAAGTATCAGCCGGGTTATGATGCAGAGAATCAGAGGATCCCCACTCCGCGCTATGAGGCCCTCAGCTTAATCCCGCCGACTCGCAAGCACACCTTCGCCCCAGAGATTGACCCGACGGGGTTGATTGACGAGGAAGCTCAATTTGAAGCTCTGAGCGGCATCGACTGGAAGTCGTCAACTTTCCAGGTCTTGGGAACAGCCGGAGGAGAAGAGAGGGATGAGCCGGAGACTTCAACCCAGCAAGCATCGTAACTCTGCTGGCGGCTTATCAAACAATGCCTCACCCTTTTGGACTCAATGAGTCTTGTAATAGAGTAGGACCAACACTTTATCTTTGCCGTGCCATCGTGCACGCATTGAATGCTGAAGTCTATTGAAGTTGTCTCCTTTATATTTCTCCGGGTCGTAATCAATCATTTATTTTCCTTAAGCCCAAAATAGTTGCCTTCGACTATCCTGCATAGAAGGACAAATCACAAGTCTCTAGGCGGCTTACCGCACTGAGAATCATAGGTTTTAGATATATAACCCGGAATATGAATCAAAAAAGACTGGTCCTCAATTATGTCCTTAATACAGCCGTAATAACACACTTAGCGGCCTGCAAGCATACTTCTGGCTTAAATAACCCGGGTAATAAGGTTGGTACCTCAATCCCGGCTTACCTGTCTGAATAACGCCCATTGTGTTCAACTAACACTGTAAATCAAAGTTAAGCCGGCAAAGTGAGACCCGGCCGTACACACTTTGAAATAATCAGAAGAAACTTGCTATAAAGCAGAAGAACTTATGGGCTTCCGGTTCGAATACGACCAGACACCCGGCCCAAAGGGGTTATGCTAGGATTCGAATACGATCATATAGCCCCCAGTGGGTGTGGCGATGTCAATCAAGAGGGTACCGACAGCTATGTTCTCTTTGGTTCGAATACGACCCATGTTTGAACAGGAAGCCCCCAAATGACTTTAAGAATTGTTTAACGACGCTGATTCGAATACGATCCACGTCGGTTCCCAAAGGGGTTAAACTAAGATTCAAATATGATCAAAGAAAAACTCCCCAATGAGCTCGGCACTTTGCCAATCAAATGGGTATCGACAGCTATGTTCTCTTTGGTTCGAATACGACCTATGTTTGAACAGGAAGCCCCCAAGTGACCTTATTGCCTACGGCTAGATTCGAATACGATCATAAGCCGGACCCTCCTTCAAGTTATCATGTAATCTTGCAATGAAAACAACACGTGCACATTTGGAGGAGAAAAAAGGACAGAGGTCCTGCTTTATTGCTTATCATAATATATACATGG
This sequence comes from Triticum aestivum, assembly GCF_018294505.1. Lineage (NCBI taxonomy): Eukaryota > Viridiplantae > Streptophyta > Magnoliopsida > Poales > Poaceae > Triticum > Triticum aestivum. The sequence goes on along the minus strand of NC_057802.1, from coordinate 383,667,237 downwards.
CTTAGAGAAATATGTACATTATGAGAGCCGGTGGCTCAAGTGTAGTAAGGCCGAAGCTGAGCTATGTTCCACGGCCGACGGGTCTCTTCCTCCGACTTACGTGAATCTTTGTGCTCCCGAATGTCAATGAGGTAATATGACCCGTTGTGCAAATTCTTGCTGACCACAAAGGGCCCTTCCCAAGGCGGGGATAGCTTGTGCGCATCTGTTTGATCTTGGATGAGCCGGAGCACCAGATCGCCTTCCTGGAAGACCCGGGATTTAACCCGGCGACTATGATAACGGCGCAGGTCTTGTTGGTAAATCGCTGAGCGAGCTGCTGCCACATCACGCTGTTCGTCCAACAAGTCAAGAGCATCTTGGCGCGCCTGTTCATTATCCGCCTCAACATAAGCCGCCACTCGAGGCGAGTCATGACGAATGTCACTGGGGAGGACTGCTTCTGCCCCATAAACCATGAAGAAAGGCATAAAACCTGTAGACCTGTTAGGAGTAGTGTTGATGCTCCATAACACGGAGGGCAACTCCTCCACCCAACAACCCGGCGTCCGTTGCAAAGGGACCAAAAGCCGGGGCTTGATGCCCTTCAGAATCTCCTGATTAGCTCTCTCAGCTTGACCATTGGATTGAGGATGAGCCACCGAGGAAACATCAAGTCGGATATGCTCTCGTTGACAAAACTCTTCCATGGCGCCTTTGGATAGATTGGTGCCATTTTCAGTTATAATGCTGTGCGGAAAGCCAAAGCGAAAAATCACCTTTTTCATAAATTGAACCGCCGTGGCTGCATCACACTTGCTAACTGGCTCCGCTTCAACCCACTTGGTAAATTTGTCAACTGCCACCAAGAGGTGGGTCTTCTTATCCTTGGACCTTTTAAAAGGCCCAACCATATCAAGCCCCCAGACCGCAAAGGGCCAAGTAATTGGGATCATCCTCAGCTCCTGAGCCGGCACATGAGCCCGTCGTGAGAACCTTTGGCAACCATCACATTTACTGACCAAGTCCTCCGCATCAGCATGAGCCGTCAGCCAATAAAAACCATGACGAAAAGCCTTGGCCACAAGAGATTTTGAGCCGGCGTGATGGCCACAATCCCCTTCATGAATCTCACGCAAGATCTCTTGACCTTCCTCAGGGGAGACACAACGCTGGAATGCTCCCGTAACACTGCGGTGATGCAACTCGCCATTGATAACAATCATTGACTTAGCCCGCCGGGTTATTTGTCTGGCCAAAGTTTCATCCTCAGGCAACTCTCCCCGGGTCATGTAAGCCAGATAGGGCATTGTCCAGTCCGGTATGATGTGGAGAGCCGCCACCAGTCGTGCCTCCGGGTCAGGGACAGCCAAGTCTTCCTCTGTAGGCAACTTAACAGAAGGGTTATACAGGACATCCAGGAAAGTATTAGGCGGCACCGGCTTTCGCTGAGAGCCCAGCCGGCTTAGGGCATCAGCCGCCTCGTTCTTCCTGCGATCAATGTGCTCTACTTGGTAGCCCTGAAAGTGCCCAGCAATGGCATCAACTTCGCGGCGATAAGCCGCCATGAGAGGGTCCTTAGAGTCCCACTTGCCTGATACTTGTTGAGCCACCAAGTCTGAGTCACCGAAACACCTTACCCGGCTCAAGCTCATCTCCTTAGCCATCCGAAGACCGTGGAGCAAGGCCTCGTACTCAGCTGCGTTGTTGGTACAAGGAAACATCAATTGTAGCACATAATGGAACTTATCACCCTTAGGGGAAGCCAATACGACTCCAGCCCCCGAGCCCTCCAACTGCCTGGACCCATCAAAGTGAATAGTCCAATATGTGTTATCCGGCTTTTGCTCGGGCACTTGTGACTCTGTCCAATCATTGATGAAATCCACCAAGGCCTGAGATTTAACAGCAGTGCGTGGCACGTATTTGAGACCATGAGGTCCGAGCTCTATGGCCCACTTAGCTACTCTTCCTGTGGCCTCTCTGTTTTGAATGATATCACCAAGAGGAGCCGAACTAACCACAGTGATGGGATGACCCTGGAAATAATGCTTAAGCTTCCGGCTCGCCATGAACACACCATAAACAAGCTTCTGCCAATGTGGATACCGCTGTTTGGACTCGATGAGCACTTCGCTGACATAATAAACCGGCCGCTGAACCGGATGCTCCTTACCCTCTTCCTTGCGCTCCACCACCACAGCCACACTGACAGCTCGTGTGTTCGCCGCCACATACAGTAATAAGGGCTCCTTATCAACCGGAGCAGCAAGGACTGGGGGCTCTGCCAGCTGCTTCTTCAAATCCTCAAAGGCAGTATTAGCTGCATCATTCCAGACAAAGTTATCAGTTTTCTTCATCAACTGATATAATGGCATGGCCTTCTCACCCAAACGGCTTATAAACCGGCTTAAAGCAGCGATGCGACCCGCCAAGCGCTGAACATCATTTATACACGCCGGCTTAGCCAGGGAGGTGATGGCCTTGATCTTCTCCGGGTTAGCTTCAATGCCTCTGTCAGAAACCAAGAAACCCAAGAGTTTGCCTGCAGGAACACCAAAAACACACTTGGCCGGGTTAAGCATCATCTTGTAAACCCGGAGATTATCAAAGGTTTCCCTCAAATCATCTATCAGGGTTTCCTCCTTTATAGATTTAACCACAATATCGTCCACATAAGCATGAACATTGCGCCCAATCTGGTTATGAAGACAGTTCTGCACGCAACGCTGATAAGTCGCCTGTGCACACTTGAGTCCAAAGGGCATAGATACATAGCAGAAGGCTCCAAAGGGAGTGATGAACGCCGTCTTCTCCTGGTCCTTAACTGCCATTTTGATCTGATGATAACCGGAATAAGCATCCAAGAAACTTAAGCGCGCACAACCTGCCGTAGCATCAATAATTTGGTCAATACGGGGAAGGGCAAAAGGATCAGCCGGACACGCCTTGTTTAAGTCCGTGTAGTCCACACACATCCGCCAAGTGCCGTTCTTCTTGAGTACGAGGACCGGGTTAGCTAACCACTCTGGGTGAAAGACTTCAACAATAAACCCGGCCGCCAAGAGCCGGGCCACCTCTTCACCAATAGCTTTCCGCCTCTCCTCATTGAACCGCCGAAGGAACTGCCTGACCGGCTTAAATTTCGGATCAACATTGAGAGTGTGCTCAGCGAGTTCTCTAGGTACACCTGGCATGTCAGAAGGTTTCCATGCGAAGATGTCCCTATTCTCACGGATGAACTCGATGAGCGCGCTTTCCTATTTTGGATCCAGATTGGCACTGATGCTAAACTGCTGAGATGAATCTCCTGGAACGAAATCAACAAGTTTAGTCTCATCAGCCGACTTGAATTTCATTGCCGGCTCATGCTCCGTAGTCGGCTTTTTCAGAGAGGTCATATCTGTTGGGTCAACGTTGTCCTTGTAAAACTTTAACTCCTCTGTTGCACAAACAGATTCTGCATAAGCTGCATCGCCTTCCTCACACTCCAGGGCCACCTTCCGGCTTCCATGAACCGTAATGGTCCCATTATGACCCGGCATCTTGAGCTGTAAATACACGTAACACGGCCGTGCCATGAACTTGGCGTAAGCCGGCCGCCCAAATATGGCATGGTACGGACTTCTTATCTTGACCACCTCAAAGGTCAATTTTTCCACCCTGTAGTTGTGCTCATCTCCAAAGGCCACTTCCAACTCGATCTTGCCGACTGGATAAGCCGACTTACCAGGTACCACACCGTGGAAAATAGTGTTTGACTGGCTGAGGTTCTTATCAATCAACCCCATACGACGGAACGTCTCATAATAGAGGATGTTGATGCTGCTGCCTCCATCCATGAGCACCTTAGTGAACTTATATCCTCCCACCTGAGGAGCCACCACCAAGGCCAAGTGACCCGGATTATCCACCCGGGGAGGGTGATCCTCCCTACTCCACACTATAGGCTGCTCAGACCACCGCAAGTAGCGTGGAACCGCCGGCTCAACAGCATTCACAGCCCTCTTATGAAGCTTCTGATCTCGCTTACACAGACTGGTGGTAAACACATGATACTGTCCACCGCTAAGCTGCTTTGGATTGGTCTGATAACCCCCCTGCTGCTGTTGATGACCCTGGCCAGACTGCTGATTAAAGCCCCCTTGACCGTTCTGAGGATTAGAATTTGAGCCGCCGCCCGGGCCATGAAAACCGCCGGCGCCTGAGCCGCCGCCCGGGCCATTGTAATTTTTAAAGGCCTTCATGATTGCACAATCCTTCCATAGATGGGTAGCTGGCTTCTCTCTAGAGCCATGCCTTGGACAAGGCTCATTCAACAGCTGCTCCAGCGTCGGGCCTGACCCGCTGGCTCGGGGAGGGGGCCTCCCCTTGCGTCGCTGGTTATTACCCTGTGAGCTGGCGTTGGCTACAAACTCTAGGCTGCCATCGGCCTTGCGCTTGCCACCTCCTTGATTCCCCGGGTTATGCTGAGGACCCTTGCCATTGCCATTCTTCTTTCCCTTCCCTGTCCTTTCATCATCTGAAGCGGGGTCCTTGGTACCATCAGAATCGGCGTACTTGACAAGAGCCGCCATCAGTGTACCCATATCATTGCAGTCGCGCTTAAGCCGCCCGAGTTTCATCTTCAGGGGCACGAAACGACAATTCTGCTCCAACATTAAGACTGCAGAGCCGGCATCCATCTTATCTGATGAATGTATGATCTCCTTGACCCGGCGAACCCAATGTGTCGTGGATTCACCCTCCTGCTGCTTACAGTTAGTCAAATCCACAATTGACATAGACTGCCTACAGGTATCCTTGAAGTTTTGGATGAACCGGGCTTTCAGCTCAGCCCAAGACCCGATGGAATTCGGTGGTAGCCCTTTCAACCAAGTGCGGGCAGTCCCATCTAACATCATGGTGAAGTACTTGGCCATTGCCGCCTCACTGACCTCCAGCAGTTCCATGGCCATCTCGTAACTCTCGATCCAGGCTGCGGGTTGTAAGTCAGCCGTGTAATTAGGCACCTTCCTAGGGCCTTTGAAGTCCTTGGGTAGACGTTCATTGCGGATAGCTGGTACTAAACAAGGGACACCCCCAGTCCTGGTAGGGATACCCACGTCGACAGACGTCGTCGGGTAAGCCGGGGGAGTCTGGTAAGCCGTCAACTGAGGCACCTGCTCCGCCTCTTGCCGCACTCTGTCTTGGTCTGCTGCGTGAAAGGCTCCGTTATGAGCCGGGCCATGGCCAGGGGGCGGGTCATGGCGTCGGACGTTACTTGAGCCGGTCGCTGAGACCATGTGTCTGCTGTAACTCGGGCTCCGGCCTGGACGAGGGGTCGAGTGGATCCTGTCCCGGCTGTAGGAGTACGCCTCTTGTTGCGCCAGTGCTGTCTGAAGGAGTTCCCTGACCCGGCGGGTTTCAATAGCCGTCGGAGAGTCGCCGTCAATTGGGAGAGCCGCCAGCCGTGCTGCCGCGGCGACCATGTTCTCCAGCGGGTTAGCATAATGACCCGGTGGTATTGGCACGTACTGAGGCGGGGCAGGGGGCACCTGGGGAGGCCCCATCACTTGTGGCTGAATAGGGGTCCCAGACCCGGGCACTATGACCCCTGGCGGGTTACTAGACCCTGCACCTGGCGTGTTGAAGAGGTTTCGTGGATCGTAAACCGGAGGGAGCCGAGATTGGGCCTTTTGATGCCTCCTTCTCATGACCTCATTGGACGCGTTCTGATCCATCGTGAGCCGGAAGGACTGCGCCTGGATCAACTGGGTTTGGGCGTCGAGAGCCGCCCTCTCCGCAGCCATCCTGATCCCTTCCGCTGCCAGATCCTCCTTAGCTTTCACTAGATCTAACTTTAACTGTGCCACCTCCGCATCATGCTGAGCTTGATCCGCCGGGTCAACCGTGGCAGTTAACAGGGCCGTCATCTTGTCCGTGAGATCCATCAGCACCTGAGCCGGCGAGGGCACCGGGTTTCCCGCTCCAGCAGCAGGGTTCTGAACAGGCTGCGCACCGGCCATGAAGATTCCAACCCGGCTTGGCGGCTCAAACGGGTCCGGAATACTGTCACCATCGGAACAACCCATGAGCCTGCCATCTTGAAGTTGATACAACGAGTTTGACTCATCGGTGGACGACTCGCCATCAGAGCCGGCGGCCGTCTCATCACCAGATCCAGATCGATCAGAGAGCCCTCCATGGATACATCCCACAAAAGCATGCTTTAAGGCAGGCCGGGCCCGGGCGGGTCGTGCACGCTGAGCCGTCTCGATGAGATCGGCGCAGAGATCCGGCTCAGGGCCCGGCTCACCAATCTTGCCAATGAAAACATGAATTCCGCCGAAGGGGGCCCGGTACCCGTACTCAATTGAGCCGGCGTCGGGGCCCCAGTTTGCATCGTCGATGTAGAGCTTGCCGCGACGACTCTTGGTCATCCGGCCCATAGTGTATCCCTTGAGCCCTTCGAAGCTGCCCTTCAAGAACTCAAATCCACCGTGCGCTGGCCCCACGGTGGGCGCCAACTGTCGTGGAATTGTCACGGCAGATGTCCTCAAGCTAGGACATAGTCGTGGAGCCATCGCCGCTAGGAAGCTTGAAGGGGTTAACGGGACAAGGAACACGAGGGTTTATACTGGTTCGGCCCCTTACGGTGAAGGTAAAAGCCTACGTCCAGTTGAGGTGGTATTGACTAGGGTTTCGATGACCAGGGAGCTTTAACTGCTACGCCTGGCTCTCGATCAAATCTTTCTTGTCCCTAAACCGCTGCCGGGTCGTCCCTTTATATAGGGAGGCTGACGCCCAGCAACTCTCAGAGTCCCGGCCGGCTCATAAGAGTGTCCGGCTCGGACTCTCAACTATTCTTGCCTTACACTACAAGTTCTACCATAATAATGATTGTAACTACGGGCCTTAAGCCATATCCGGGTCTTAAGCCCATCTTTGGCCCACCGTCTTCAAGCTTCGCGCCGGGCTTCTGGCAATGACCATTATGAGTAACCCGGCCCCTCCTGGCGGGTGACTCTAAGGTCTATATCCTCAACAGGTTGTGACAGTGTGTCGGGGAGTTGAGCTCCGAGGTGTTATCGTTGCAGTTCTGGAATACCTGAGTTTCGCCGACATCGAAAATCTCTTTTATGCAGTTGTTGGTGAGATAACCTCGATGCCACCCAGTACTGGGGTGGGAGTTCGGGAGTATTGCCATAGCTCGTATAACGGATGCTTTTCGAAGGTTGAGGTACACGATTTCCGGAGTTTTCTTGGTTATGTGTTGACGGATGGATACAGCAAGATGTAGGGATTGTTAGTTTGGGTGAAATATTGTGCTTCCCCTGTATCCCCAACACTAGATTGCATAACCAGAAAGTTTTGGGAGTTTATAGGTGGGAATTCAAGTAGCTCCTAGAATATCTTTCCGACAGATGCATGATATGGGATTGGGTAAATCTCTATCATATGTATTTGTTCCGGCTTATTCTGCGAGCCAAATCCTTGTTTTGTTTTTGTTGTGGTATTCGAGTTGCTTCGATGTCAAGTGTTGATTCCATACCTTTCCTAAGCGGTGTTCTCATATTTCTATGTGAATACTAATCCTTCATGATAATCGTAATGTCATGTCAATTCTTTTCCAATCGGCGTGCTTCTCTTCAAGTGCATCCGATCATTCCAACATTCGCAAGATCAATTCTAAGCTTTTTCTCTACGGTGTTTGTTTCATCCGACCCAAGTTGTCTTTGTTTTTCCCGCCCTCCCACCCTTTTCTTCAAAGACTCAAATTTCTCAATGTAGTATCATTTTATTGATGGGAAGTCTCTCCATTCTTTTCCGTCAATGTTCTTATCAAGTGATTCTCAGGAAGATTTTAACGAAGCTTCAAGTTTATTATTCTTTGTTCTTTTTATTCTCCGGTGGATTCAATTCAAGCTTTGTCGATCTTATCCTTTCCTCGTTTCAAATGTTTTCCCATACCGGTGCACCTCGTAATGTTTCACTTCTTGTTATTCATTTGTTCCGGAGAGCTTAAGATCATCTCAGGAGATTCAAGTTTCTATTCTTAATCCTTTCAAGCTATTTTGAGGTTGTTATCTCATTCAAGCCATTTAATTCAACCGGCGCAATCTCTCTTTTAAATCGTTCAACAGTGTTTTCTTTTGAGTGGGCCCTAACCCACAGGTCTTTTCCAAGGATCTTACCTGACTCTTCTAATTTTCCCGGAGCTATTCCTAAATTCTTTTCAAAGTTTGATGTAAGAATGAATTTTCTTCAGTCAGATGCCATCTCCAAGATCGCTTTCAAATTCTTTTCATCGTTGATTCAACCTTTATATTCTTCATTATCCCAGAGTGTCTCAGCAATTCATGGTGGTGTTTCTCGTCGTCATTCTCAGCTTTTGAAGTCTGAAGAAGAGTTTTCCTCTAAATCTTGTTCGCTCTTTTGAAGATTCAAGGTTCTAGCTTCATGCCATCCTCTCATAATTGGTTTCAATTGTGAGAATTCTTTTCACCCATCCGGAGCAATTTAGGTGTCTTTCAGTTTGATTCGCCGGAGCCCATCATCTCAGAATTATTCTTTCCAGCTTTAAGATCTCGTTCTCCAAATCTTACTGGTGCATCATTCAAGTATACTCTAGTCAGCTCATGATCTCTTTGTTCTCTTGTGTCTAAGTTCCCCTCAAGTATCTTTATTCGCTTTCCAATTCTTCCCGTTGAATTGTGCGTTTGCTATGTTCATTTTCAATTCTTACGGTGGTTTGTTCAAGATTCTTCTTCCTATGTTCTCATATTTTATTTATTCTTTGTTTCAATCCTACCGGTGGTTCGTTGAAGACCTTCTCAAGTTTACGCTATATCTCTCTTAATCCTTTCTACGAGAATAAGTAGTATGCCAAATCCGTTGCTTGTCATCAATTTAAATTGGTGAAGGATACTTATAACATAAGTCTTATTCTTGTTTCATCCAAGTGATTCATCTTTCTTTCCGGAGTTGTTCGTCATATCACATTCTCGGTTCGAGATGCTTCATCTTCTCTTTTCCGGAGTTGTTTGTCATATCACATTCTCGGTTCGAGATGCTTCATCTTTTCTTTTCCGGAGTTCCAAGTTATCTCGGTTATATCATCGTGAAGCTCCATCTAATCAATGCAAGGATTCACCTTATTCTTTTCAAGCTTGCTTTCTTTGTGACCATCTTTTTATCTATCTAGAGTTTTTCGAGAGTTTCTTCATGGTGGTTCATCAAGGATTTAATTCCTTATCGAAGTGTTTGCCAAAATTCTTATTGGAGGAGCTCAACCATTCTTCATACTGCATTTCGAACTACAATTCTTCTCCATTATCTTTTGAGGTGTTGTTATGTCATTCTTGATAATTTCCCTTCGTGTTTCATGATTCACAAGTTTTCAAGAGTGACATATTTTAAACCCATCATTTTCAATTCGTTCACGAGATCTTTTTCAACCCAATAATTTCTTCGTTGGTGCTATCTTGGTATAGATTTCACTTAAAGCCTTTCCTAAGGAATGTCACTATTAAGGTGTTTATCAATGATCCAAGTGTCCTCCTATTCTCGTGGTGAAAGAAGTTTTTCCATCTCTTCGTTCCTCTCAGCTAATCAATCTTTTGGTAGTGGCAGGTTGTCACCTCATAATTTTGGGATGTCTCCATAAGCCCACGAGGATCATATCCTTTCGTATTGATCTTCCAACAACTCTGTTCAATCCTTCTTTTTAAGGACGTTCTCTCAAATTCATTTGAGGTAGAACATGTTGTTTTCTTCTCCGTTCCTTTCATTCCATTATTACATTTCTTCCGGAGGCATTGTGATGTTGCTCTCTTCGACCCATCATCTTGTTTTGTCAAGATCATGTTCTTTCATTGCTTATCAATTTATCCGGAGTGTTGTGGCTATCATTCCTCCTTTTACCGGAGTCTCATCCAAGTGCTTTCATTTTGCCAAGTTCATATTCTATTCCTTCCATTTCCAACCGGAGTGTTGTCGTAATTGTTCTTATCATTCCTTGTACATCTCGTTTCAACCGGAGTGCTTGCTTGTACTTCTTGTCCATTGTAACCCTTTTTCTTTTGTCCTTCAACCTACAAGGTTCTTGTAGTGCTCCTTGTTCCTCTTTTCTAACGGAGTGTGTTTCAACTTTGTTCATCTTCGTTGTATTCCTTTCTCGAAATTGATTAACCTCTCAAGGCTCGTGGTTTCACGCGTTTGTCAAAGAAGTAACTTTGTTTTATCTCTTCCTCCCCCGTTTTCCCTCCGGTGCTATCCTAGATCTCGGGACGAGATCCTCTTGTAGTGGTGGAGTGTTGTAACACCCCGGATGTAGCTTTCCATATTTGTTACTCCAACTCTTGCCATTTCCGGCTATGTGTTATGATATTTCCTTCGTGGTTGGGTTTTGTCTTTCGTTTTGCATTTTGTTCATGTCATGCATTTCATCTCATGTCATCATGTGCATCTCATTTGCATTCGTATTCGTCTCATGCATCCGGTCATTTTCCCCGTTGTCCGTTTCGCGATCCGACACTCACACACGCACCCGTTGCACCCCTCTTATCTTGTTTCGTGAGCGGGAGAAAAACCTGATCGGAATGGGACGAGATTTGTCAAGTGGCCTTGGTATAACACCGGTAGACCGCCTGTCAAATTTTGTTCCATTTGGAGGTCGTTTGATGCCCCAACAGTTAATCGGGTAACCGCAAAAGCCCCTCTCTCTCTCTCCCTCCCCCTCTCTCTCTCTCTCTCTCTCTCTCTCTCTCTCTCTCTGCAGGTCAGCACCCCTCCTAAACAGCACACTAACCCATCTAAACCCCCTCCATGCTCTCCGCTGTTGGATCACGATCGTGTGGGCGAAAACCGCACATCATTTGGACTCTCCTAGCTCCCTCTACCTATAAATATGTGCACCCCCGAAAGTTCGCAGTCCAAACCCTAGAAATTCCCCTCGCGTCGCCGGACATCTTCCCTGCCACGGACGGACAATGTCCGCCGCCGTCGCCCGGCCTCTCCGGGGCTGACACGTGTCCCACCGCCGCCCTCAGCCGCCGCGACCCGCGGGGACCAAAGCCGGCCCGCGCGAGCCCGCTCGCCGCCCCGCCCGTCCGCCTCCAGGCCGCAACCACCGCCGCCGACCGCGCCCTCCGCCACCGCCGCCGACCTCGCCGGCGCTCGCCGTCAGCCGCCGTTGACCGGAGTCGCCGCTCCGCCTCCCGCGCCGCCTCGCCGGGGCGCCGCCGTCCGCCCCCGTGCTAGTGCCGCTCGTCCCGCGCCGCCGCCCCTCTCCTTCGCCGGTGCTGCCCCTCTCCTTCGCCGGAGCGCCCTGCCGGCGTCGCCACCTCGTCACCTCGCCAGAGCCGCCGCCCTGTTCATCCCTGCCTCAGTTCGCGCGCCGAACCCTAGATCCAGATCTGGGAGGTGAAATTCCACCAAGTCCCAAAACCCTGTAATTTTTACGCCTCCTTCATCATGCTATATCTTGGTGACCGTGACTCCAAATCATGCATATGACATGTCGAACTGTTCGCCCCGTTAAGCTATTCATATTAGTTGTATCTTCATGCATGTTTCTATCCATATTGATGCCATTATCATCGTTGCAAGAGTGCTATAAAATGTTAACTGCTGGTTCTTAACAGAACTTGATGATTTGTCATTTTTTTTGCATTTTGTGTGTGCATCCTATGAGAATGATCTCTACATGTGTTTTGAGCTATAACATGCCATCTTTACAGAGGTGCAAGTCTTATATTTTTTTGATCTATGTGGTGACTAGCACAAGCATGCAAAGTAGGCTTCATGATGTTGCTAATTTCAGACACTTGGAATATTTTGCTGTCTTTTCCTGCTGTTATTTTTATGCCATGTAAACATGTTGCTACCATGAGATCCATGCTTATTTTGAGGTAGTACAGTAAGGATGTTTTGAACATATGGTTATGCTCTATCCATTAATGCCTCATGTTGAAATTACAGAGTGCTCTAGATTTTTATTACCATGCTGTACTTTTGCTATATTTTATTCTTGGGAGATTGTTATCATGAGATTCATTTTTGCCATGTGATTTGCTAGTGATCCATGCATCCTATGAACTTGCTCTTGCCATGGTTAGCTTCCAGAACATGTCTTCTTACTATTGATATGCTTATGTTGTCTTTAATGCTTTGTGGTGAGTGGCATGAGCTTGCAAATTTGCTATAATCAATCTGTTTTTGCCATGTCCTGAAATTTCACCAAGTCCGAATCTGTTTATAAAACTTGCCATCTTTGCATGGGTGCCACATCATTTTCTATGCATCTTTGGGTAAAGTTCAGTAAGAGTGTTTTGTTCTATGTCTTTATTAATAGAATTCTAGGCCTTTTGTTGCCATGATATGTTCTTGTAGCATGTTGTTTGCTAGCTCCAAACATTGCTATCTGATATCTTTTGCACTTTTGCCATGCTGTTTTAAGCTTGTTCTAGTGAGAAATAGCAGGAGCTCCGTGCTCATGATTTATAGAGCTTCACCTGTTCTTTCATGCCACGTGCTTTGTTGCTATGTTGGGGTGCTTTAGCATAGTTTCTTGATGCATTCGAAGTGCTATGTTGCTGTTAAGCGCAGTTGTGCATCATTCTTATGTTGCTTGTCATTTGCACACCGTGTATCCGTTTCCGGTGATCCTTATATCGATTTCGACTGAAATCACCTAATCTTTCCAGCGGCATACTTGGTTTGCCAAGTTGATGCCTTGTTCATTCTTTTCCTTCCGGAGTACCCATATGCATTGGACATCATATCTTGCATATCATGTCATGTCTTGCATCATGTTGCTTGTGCATTGCACCATGATTGATTGTTGTTCCGTTGCTTGTGTTTTTGCTTTGGGTAGAGCCAGGAGACGAATTCATGAACGAGGAACCTGTTGAGTACGATAACGAGGAGCAAGCTTTCGTCAACTCTAAGAACTTTGCAGGCAAGATGACCATTACCCTCGATATCACTTCTATCTATGCTTGCTAGTTGTTCGCTCTATCGCTATGTCGTGCTACCTACCACTTGTTTATCATGCCTCCCATATTGCCATGTCAAGCCTCTAACCCACCTTTCCTAGCAAACCGTTGTTTGGCTATGTTACCGTTTGCTCAGCCCCTCTTATAGCGTTGTTAGTTGCAGGTGAAGTTGAAGCTGGTTCCATGTTGGAACATGGATATGTTGGGATATCACAATATCTCTTATTTAAATAATGCATCTATACACTTGGTAAAGGGTGGAAGGCTCGGCCTTATGCCTGGTGTTTTGTTCCACTCTTTCCGCCTTAGTTTCCGTCATACCGGTGTTATGTTCATTGATTTTGCGTTCCTTACGCGGTTGGGGTTATGGGACCCCCTTGACAGTTCGCTTTGAATAAAACTCCTCTAGCAAGGCCCAACCTTGGTTTTACATTTGCCTAACAACCTATACCTTTCCCCTGGGTCGGCCAACCCGAGGGTCATCTTTATTTTTAACCCCCCCGGGCCAATGCTTCTCTAAGTGTTGGTCCGAACCGAGCAGCCTACGGGGCCACCTCGGGGAAACTTGAGGGCTGGTTTTACTCGTAGCTTGTCTCATCCGGTGTGCCCTGAGAACGAGATATGTGCATCTCCTATTGGGATTTGCCGGCACAGTCGGGTGGTCTTGCTGGTCTTGTTTTACCATTGTCGAAATGTCTTGTAACCGGGATTCCGAGACTAATCGGGTCTTTCTGGGAGAAGGAATATCCTTCGTTGATCGTGAGAGCTTGTGATGGGCTAAGTTGGGACATCCCTGCAGGGTATAAACTTTTGAAAGCCGTGCCCGCGGTTATGTGGCAGATGGGAATTTGTTAATTTCCGGTTGTAGAGAACTTGACACTTGACTTAATTAAAATGCATCAACTGCGTGTGTAACCGTGATGGTCTCTTTTCGGCGGAGTCCGGGAAGTGAACACGGTCTCTATGTTATGATTGTGCGTAAGTATTTTCAGGATCACTTCTTGTCACTTCTAGTTTCACGACCGTTGCGTTGCTTCTCTTCTCGCTTTTATTTGCGTATGTTAGCCACCATATTTGCTTAGTGCTTGCTGCAGCTCCACCTCATTACCACTTCCTACCCATAAGCTTAAATAGAGTTGATCTCGCAGGTTTTGAGATTGCTGAGTCCTCGTGACTCACAGATACTATCACAACAGTTGCATGTGCCGATGATACCAGTGCAGGTGATGCTATCAAACTCAAGTGGGAGTTCGACGAGGACCTTGGTCGTTACTATGTTCCGTTTCCTGATGATCAGTAGTGGAGCCCAGTTGGGACGATCTGGGATCTAGCATTTGGTGTTATCTTCTTTTCTTTTGGATTCGACCGTAGTCGGTCTATGTGTGTATTTTGGTTGATGTATGAATTTATTTATGTATTGTGTGAAGTGGCGATTGTAAGCCAACTCTTTATCCCATTCTAGTTCATTACATGGGATTGTGTGAAGATGACCCTTCTTGCGACAAAACCACCATGCGGTTATGCCTCTAAGTCGTGCCTCAACACATGGGAGATATAGCCGCATCGTGGGCGTTACAAGTTGGTATCAGAGCCATCCCCGACTTAGGAGCCCCCAGCTTGATCGAATCGCTGACGTTGTTGAGTCTAGGACAAAATGATTTGAGTCTTAGGATTATATATATCGGAGAGTAGGATTCTTTTTACTCCTCAGTCCTCTGTCACTCTGGTGAGTTCTCCTGACGTAGTTGTTTTGTATTTCCTCTACTCAAATTTCACGATTTTTTTAGGATCACGCGGGTATCTTGGGATCGTTCCGATATTCTTGTGACGAGAACATTGTTCTTGGTGCCTCCTGACATTTAGGGGTTGTGACAGTGTCCCGGCGAGTTGAGCTCCGAGGTGTTATCGTCACAATTTTATCGTTGCAGTTCTGGAATACCCGAGTTTCGCCGACATCGAAAATCTCTTTTATGCAGTTGTTGGTGAGGTAACCTCGATGCCACCCAGTACTGGGGCGGGAGTTCGGGAGTATTGCCATAGCTCGTATAACGGATGCTTTTTGAAGGTTGAGGTACATGATTTCCGGAGTTTTCTTGGTTATGTGTTGACGGATGGATACAGCTAGATGTAGGGATTGTTAGTTTGGGTGAGATATTGTGCTTCACCTGTATCCCCAACACCAGATTGCATAACCAGAAAGTTTCGGGAGTTTATAGGTGGGAATTCAAGTAGCTCCTAGAATATCTTTCCGACAGATGCATGCTATGGGATTGGGTAAATCTCTATCATATGTATTTGTTCCGGCTTATTCTGCGAGCCAAATCCTTTTTTTGTTTTTCTTGTGGTATTCGAGTTGCTTCGATGTCAAGTGTTGATTCCATACCTTTCCTAAGCGGTGTTCTCATATTTCTATGTGAATACTAATCCTTCATGATAATCGAGAATGTCATGTCAATTCTTTTCCAACCGGCGTGCTTCTCTTCAAGTGCATCCGATCATTCCAACATTCGCAAGATCAATTCTAAGCTTTTTCTCTACGGTGTTCGTTTCATCCGACCCAAGTTGTCTTTGTTTTTCCCGCCCTCCCACCCTTTTCTTCAAGGACTCAAATTTCTCAATGTAGTATCATTTTATTGATGGGAAGTCTCTCCATTCTTTTCCGTCAATGTTCTTATCAGGTGATTCTCAGGAAGATTTTAACGAAGCTTCAAGTTTATTATTCTTCGTTCTTTTTATTCTCCGGTGGATTCAATTCAAGCTTTGTCGATCTTATCCTTTCCTCGTTTCAAATGTTTTCCCATACCGGTGCACCTCGTAATGTTTCACTTCTTGTTATTCATTTGTTCCGGAGTGCTTAAGATCATCTTAGGAGATTCAAGTTTCTATTCTTAATCCTTTCAAGCTATTTCAATGTTGTTATCTCATTCAAGCCATTTAATTCAACCGGCGCAATCTCTCTTTTAAATCGTTCAATAGTGTTTTCTTTTGAGTGGGCCCTAACCCACAGTTCTTTTCCCAGGATCTTACCCGACTCTTCTAATTTTCCCGGAGCTATTCCCAAATTCTTTTCAAAGTTTGACGTAAGAATGAATTTTCATCAGTCAGATGCCTTCTCCAAGATCGCTTTCAAATTCTTTTGATCGTTGATTCAACCTTTATATTCTTCATTATCCCGGAGTGTCTCAGCAATTCATGGTGGTGTTTCTCGTCGTCATTCTCAGCTTTTGAAGTCTGAAGAAGAGTTTTCCTCTAAATCTTGTTCGCTCTTTTGAAGATTCAAGGTTCTAGCTTCATGCCATCCTCTCATAATTGGTTTCGATTGTGAGAATTCTTTTCACCCATCCGGAGCAATTTAGAAGTCTTTTTAGTTTGATTCGCCGGAGCCCATCATCTCAGAATTATTCTTTCCAGCTTTCAGCTCTCGTTCTCCAAATCTTACCGGTGCATCGTTCAAGTATACTCTAGTCAGCTCATGATCTCTTTGTTCTCTTGTGTCTAAGTTCCCCTCAAGTATCTTTATTCGCTTTCCAATTCTTCCCTGTGAATTGTGCGTTTGCTACGTTCATTTTCAATTCTTACGGCGGTTTGTTCAAGATTCCTCTTCCTATGTTCTCATATTTTATTTATTCGTTGTTTCAATCCTACCGGCGGTTCGTTGAAGACCTTCTCAAGTTTGCGCTATATCTCTCTTAATCCTTTCTACGAGAATAAGTAGTATGCCAAATCCGTTGTTTGTCATATCACATTCTCGGTTCGAGATGCTTCATCATCTCTTTTCCGGAGTTTCTCATCATAGCACATTCTCGGTTCGAGATGCTTCATCTTTTCTTTTCTGGAGTTCCAAGTTTTCTCGGTTATATCATCGCGAAGCTCCATCTAATCAATGCAAGGACTCATCTTATTCTTTTCAAGCTTGCTTTCTTTGTGACCATCTTTTTATCTATCCGGAGTTCTTCGAGAGTTTCTTCATGGTGGTTCATCAAGGATTTAATTCCTTATCGAAGTGTTCGCCAAAATTCTTATTGGAGGAGCTCAACCATTCTTCATCTTGTATTCTGAACTGAAATTCTTCTACATTATCTTTTGAGGTGGTGTTATGCCATTCTTGCTAATTTCCCTTCGTGTTTCATGATTCACAAGTTTTCAAGAGTGACATATTTTAAACCCATCATTTTCAATTTGTTCACGAGATCTTTTTCAACCCAATAATTTCTTCGTTGGTGCTATCTTGGTATAGATTTCACTTAAAGCCTTCCCTATGGAATGTCGCTATTAAGGTGTTTATCAATGATCCAAGTGTCCTCCTATTCTCGTGGTGAAAGAAGTTTTTCCATCTCTTCATCCCTCTCAGCTAATCAATCTTTTGGTAGTGGCAGGTTGTCACCTCATAATTTTGGGATGTCTCCATAAGCCCACGAGGATCATATCCTTTCGTATTGATCTTCCAACAACTCCGTTCAATCCTTCTTTTTAAGGATGCTCTCTCAAATTCATTTGAGGTAGAACATGTTGTTTTCTTCTTCGTTCCTTTCATTCCATTATTTCATTTCTTCCGGAGGTATTGTGATGTTGCTATCTTCGACCCATCATCTTGTTTTGTCAAGATCATGTTCTTTCATTGCTTATTAATTTATCCGGAGTGTTGTGGCTATCACTCCTCTTTTAACCAGAGTCTCATCCAAGTGCTTTCATTTTGCCAAGTTCATATTCTATTCCTTCCATTTCCAACCGGAGTGTTGTCGTAATTGTTCTTATGGTTCCTTGTACATCTTGTTTCAACCGGAGTGCTTGCTTGTACTTCTTGTCCATTGTAACCCTTTTTCTTTTGTCCTTCAACCTACAAGGTTCTTATAGTGCTCCTTGTTCCTCTTTTCTAACGGAGTGTGTTTCAACTTTGTTCATCTTCGTTGTATTCCTTTCTCGAAATTGATTAACCTCTCAAGGCTCGTGGTTTCACGCGTTTCTCAAAGAAGCAACTTTGTTTTATCTCCTCCTCCCCCGTTTTCCCTCCGGTGCTATCCTAGATCTCGGGACGAGATCCTCTTGTAGTGGTGGAGTGTTGTAACACCCCGGATGTAGCTTTCCATATTTGTTACTCCAACTCTTGCCATTTCCGACTATGTGTTATGATATTTCCTTCTTGGTTGGGTTTTGTCTTTCGTTTTGCATTTTGTGCTTGTCATGCATTTCATCTCATGTCATCATGTGCATCTCATTTGCATTCGTGTTCGTCTCATGCATCCGGTCATTTTCCCCGTTGTCCGTTTCGCGATCTGACACTAACACACGCACCCGTTGCACCCCTCTTATCTTGTTTCGTGAGCGGAAGAAAAACCTTATCGGAATGGGCCGAGATTTGTCAAGTGGCCTTGGTATAACACCGGTAGATCGCTTGTCAAATTTCGTTCCATTTGGAGATCGTTTGATGCCCCAACGGTTAACCGGGTAACCGCAAAAGCCTCTCTCTCTCTCTCGCTCTCTCTCTCTGCAGCCCAGCACCCCTCCTAAACAGCCCACCAACCCATCTAAACCCCCTCCATGCTCTCCGCCGTTGGATCACGATCATGTGGGCGAAAACCACACCTCATTTGGACTCTCCTAGCTCCCTCTACCTATAAATATGTGCATCCCCCCGAAATTTCGCAGTCCAAACCCTAGAAATTCCCCTCGCGCCGCCGACATCTTCCCCGCTACCGACGGACATGTCCGCCGCCGTCACCCGGCCTCTCCAGGGCTGACATGTGTCCCACCGCCGCCCTCAGCCGCCACGGCCCACGGGGCCCGAAGCCGGCCAGCGCGAGCCCGCGCGCCGCGCCGCCCGTCCGCGTCCAGGCCGCAACCACCGCCGCCGCCGACCTCGCCGGCGCTCGCCGTCAGCCGCCGTCGACCGGAGCCGCCGCTCCGCCTCCTGCGCGCCGCCTCGCCTGGGCGCCGCCGTCAGCACCCGTGCTGGCGCCGCTCGTCCCGCGCCGCCGCCCCTCTCCTTCGCCGGCGCTGCCCCTCTCCTTCGCCGGAGCGCCCTGCCGGCGTCGCCACCTCGTCACCTCGCCGGAGCCGCCGCCCTGTTCAGCCCTGCCTCGGTTCGTGCGTCGAACCCTAGATCCAGATCTGGGAGGTGAAATTCCACCAAGTCCCGAAACCCTATAATTTTTATGCCTCCTTCATCATGCTATATCTCAGTGACCGTGACTCCGATTCATGTATATGATATGTCGAAACGTTCGACTCGCTAAACTCTTCCTGGTAGTTACATTTCCATGCATGTTACTGTCTATATTGATGCCATTATCGTCATTGCAAGTGTGCTATAAAATGTTAACTGCTGGTTCTTAACAGAACTTGATGATTTATCATTTTTGTTGCATTTTGTGTGTGCATCCTATGAGCATGATGACTATATGTGTTTTGAGACACAATATGCCATACTTACGGAGGTGCAAGTATTGTATTTTTGTGATCTATGTGGTGACTAGCACAAGCATGAAAAGTAGGCTTCATGATGTTGCTGATTTCAGACAGAATATTTTGCTGTCTTTTCCTGCTGTTATTTTGATGCCATGTAAACATATTGCTACCATGAGATCCATGCTTATTTTGAGGTAGTTCACTAAGGATGTTTTGAACATATGGTTATTATCTATCCATTAAAGCCTCTTGTTGCAATTACCGAGTGCTCTAGATTGTCATTACCATGCTCTACTTCTGCTATATTTTATTCTTGGCAGAGTGTTATCATGAGATTCATTTTTGCCATGTGATTTGCTAGTGATCCATGCATGCTATGAACTTGCTCTTGCCATGGCTAGCTTCCTGAACATGTATTCTTACTATTGATATGCTTATGTTGTCATTTAATACTTTGTGGTGAGTGTCATGAGCTTGCAAAGTTGCTATAATGAATCTGTTTTTGCCATGTCCTGAAATTTCACCAAGTCCGAATCTGTTTATAAAACTTGCCATGTTTGCATGGGTGCCACATCATTTTCTATGCATCTTTGGTTAAAGTTCAGTAAGAGTGTTTTGTTCTATGTCTTTATTAATAGAATTTCATGCCTTTTGTTGCCAATATATGTTCCTGTAGCATGTTATTTGCTAGCTCCAAACATTGCTACCTGATGCTGTTTTGCCATGCTTAGTATTTTCTCCAAGTCTGTGAATCTGATATCTTTTGCACTTTTGCCATGCTATTTTGAGCTTGTTCTATTCAGAACTAGCAGGAGCTCAGTGTTCATGATTTGTAGAGCTTCACCTGTTCTTTCATGCCATGTGCTTTGTTGCTATGTTGGGGTGCCGTAGCATAGTTTCTTGATGCATTCGAAGTGCTATGCTGCTGTTAAGCGCAGTTGTGCATCATTCTTATGTTGCTTGTCATTTGCACACCGTGCATCCGTTTCCGGTGATCCTTATATCGATTTCGACCGAAATCACCTCATCTTTCTAGCGGCATACTTGGTTTGCCAAGTTGATGCCTTGCTCATTCTTTTCCTTCCGGAGTACCCATATGCATTGCACACCATATCTTGCATATCATGTCATGTCTTGCATCATGTTGCTTGTGGATTGCACCGTGATTGATTGTTGTTCCGTTGCTTGTGTTCTTGCTTTGGGTAGAGCCGGGAGACGAGTTCATGAACGAGGAACCTGTCATGGATTTGTCACGGCAGATGTCCTTAGTGTCAGGACTTAGTCGCGAGGCCAACACATCTATGTGGTAGCTTGAGAGGGGTTGAGCAGAATCGAGAGACGCAACACAAGACAAGGATTTAGACAGCTTCGGGCCCCGGGAAACATCATCCGGTAACAAACCTACATGCTGTTTGAGGCTAGGTCTCATTATGATCACGAGGGAGTCGCCGTAAACCGGCTCTCCTAGTTGTGTCTAGCCCTAGAGATTGTTGATTGTTACCTCTTTGGGGAGCCCTGCCCCTCCTTATATAAGTTGAAGGGGCGGGTTACATGTAGAGTCCAACTCGGACTTAAGACTTAACTATTCTGACTTCTCTTCATGGGCTTCTTAACATCTTGGGCTTCATAACGTCTCGGACTTCATAACGTCTCGGGCTTCATAACCCCTGGCAACCCAGTTAACACTGTCTGCCGGGTTATGACTGGTGCCGGTTTATGATGGTCTGCTGGTTTACCAAGTCCCAGCCGGGTTATAACTCCGGCTGGATCATACCGCGGGGTATATCCCCGACATTAGCCCCCAGTTTAATTTGGATTTATCCATGTTAAACTGATCCTGAGCATCCTTAAATCCTTGTCATTACTTTCTAGAAAATTCGGGTCAATAGGCCAGCTTCATAATCAATTTGCTGACATTGGTTTGTCACAGAGAAATATTATGAAGAATAACTCCTTTGACTCAGCTCCCAATGCTTAACAAAAATATTGGTCTTTGAAATACTCATCTGATCTTCAGCCGGTTTAAGAATGTAGAACTTGCCGGTTTACGAATATTGATGGCACCGGGTCATAATTGTAGTTAACATCGAGCTTGAAAATATACCTCTTATATGCCTATGACTTGTAGCCCCCAAGTCTTAAGAAGGTAGTATAGCAACAGCTTAAGACTTGCTTCAATATAAATATCACAAGCGTGAAGAAATCCAAGTTCTTCATCTCAATCACCAGTCAGAACTGAGTATTCCACATATGTAGCCCCCAAGGCCGGGTTGTAAGCCTTTGGCCGGGTCATTATGCAATAATGAGCAGGGACTTTATAAATATGATCATGTAGACTTTGAACAGCAACGTGTAGCCCCCAAGTGTCGGCTCAGTAAGATAATATTGAGCTGAGACTTTATATGTACTTCATTGAAAATAACATCATATGATGTAACCCTCATTATGGGGCTTGAACCCACGTCCACAAGGTTAAGAGCTTTGTGCTTTACCAACTGAGCAATAAACCTTCAATATAATGGATTAAGACTTGTGTACCTTGAATTGTTGACAGGAGCAATTGGTAGCCCTCAAGGGCCGGCTTATTACAATGTGACGAGTCGGGTCTTCAATAAAGTGAGCAAAAAAATGACTTTGCATTAGCCCCCAAGTGCCATGGTGCATGCTGGCAGTGACATGGGACTTGCATATTTGATGTAATCTCAATTTGAATAATGTAGCCCCCAAGTGCCGGGTTGTAAGCCTGCAGCGACTCGGGACTATTCCTTCCATTGTAGAATAAATCATATCCTTTGATAAAATAATAGCCATTGTGCTAAAGCGACTTTGAAAACCTCAATAATACCGGTTATTAATAACCATAAAAATCCAGCCATGTTGGCTATTCAAGATAATATAATCCGGTATGAAAACCTTATTCATTCAATATCATAATGAAAATTCAGCCAAGTTTGGCTATTCGAATAATATAACCCAATGATTTATAAGCGCATGATTCCAATGACGCAATCCAAATATATACTGGTGACTTATAGTCCAAAGCCAGGACGGTTTAATAAACACCGGATAATTTATCATCATGCTTTATTCAACCTGTTTCTGCATACAACAAGTTTAAAGTGTCCCGTGACATTAAATCACATCACTGGTTGGCCAACTTTATTGTAGTAAAAGGTGATAACCCCAATCTTGAGTACTGATAACTCCTTCCATATTGCGCCGGTTTATGATAAAACCGTACCGGGTTGTGATAAACACCGGATTAACCATATATAATACTGGCGACTTGTAGTCAAAACCAGACCGGGTTGATAATCTCCGGACCATGACTGATCATATACTGACAACTTGTAGTTGACAACCTAACCGAGTTGATAAACACCGGTTTGAAAACATCACAAATCTTATCAAAAGAAAGAGAAACTTAGTAAAAGGCAAATAAAACCGTTGTAGTCGAGGCTTTTCACGGGCTGCCAGGCCCTAAATTCGACAGCAAAGAATCCCCAAGCAACATTATGAGCTGTGCTCAGTGGGTGCCTATGTTTGAGCTGTTGTTTTACAACACTCTCTTTGGCCCCGGATTGATGTGGCTTTGAGCCGATCAAGAGGTGTGACTGTGGTTCGGATACGACCAAGCCCCCAAGTGATGCTGTGGCATTGCGCCGATCAAGAGGTGTAGCTATGGTTCGAACACGACCAAGCCCCCAAGTGACCCTTCTGGTGGCATTTCGCTGATCAAGAGGTGTAGCTATGGTTCGAATACGACCAAGCCCCCAAGCGACCCTTTTGGTGGCATTTCGCCGATCAAGAGGTGTAGCTATGGTTCGAATACGACCAAGCCCCCAAGTGACCCTCCTGGTGGCATTTCGCCAATCAAGAGGTGTAGCTATGGTTCGAATATGACCAAGCCCCCAAGTGACCAATAAGATAAGCCCATAAGGCAGGATACCCATGTTTGAACCGCGCATCATGGCAACAGGTCCTCTTCGGCAACCTTTAACTTTTCGCAAGAGATAAATTCTTCTTGAACCGGGATTTTGAACCGGATATTGAGAGCTTCAAAGCTTTGTGGGAGAGAGATTTTCCCTTGAACCGGATTTTGAACCGGAATCTTTCTTTTTAAGCCGGAAATTTTCTGACGGCCTTTAAATTTGCACCAATATGGTGATTTAGGGTCCTGCATTAGATAACTTTGCAAGCCGCAATAATTACTCTTTTAAAGAAAGCAATATATAATATAAAAATATACTGGATGGATTTCACCTGATATGTTAGGCCAGAAAATATCCACCGCGGAGTTGATGATCACCACGGGCGAGTCAGCCGCGGGAGCAGACTAATGAACCGGCCACGGCATTGTAAACCGATGCGGACGAGATAAAAGCCCGCTGCGTTGGACATGACTAGGCCGCCGGCGCGGACGATGAGTCAGTCGCGACATTAGAAACCGGTGCGGACGGGCAAGTTGTCCTCCACGTTGTAAACCGGTGCGGACGAGTGAACTGGTCGTCCGCTCCTCAGGTAATGTGACACGGAGGAAAACGCCGTTATAGACCGTTGCCAGTGCGTGCTTTATACCCGCAGTATAACAATAATTTTACCTGTATATAAAAACACCAATAGGGCAGTGTAATGGTGCTCAGAGGAATAAAAATGTACTGATAAAATATATAGAAAGGATAGCACCTAGTATTTTTTGTCGGATGATACTGATGGCGCAAACCAAGTTTAAATAACTAGATCGGTCAGGCATCAAGATTTATGCTTATTGCCGCTGCCCGTTGGACAACTCAATGCAGGCGAACATTTGGCGCGGCCTCCGATTTGTTGATTGAACCATATAACAATAATTTTACCCGGGTCCGCCGGATAACCTGATGTGTCCATGCAAACCGAACTCCCGGTTTAACAATTCAGTGCGTGTCATCCAGGGATCCAGTGCGTTGCGAGTGCTGGTACAACCTCTGCATGCTTGCTTTACTGCTTTGTCTCTACGATCTTTCTTCGGATGGATTATTCCATTACACACGTAATGACCTCTGGTCTTATCGATCCGGAGATTGCAACTATTCATCACACGGCAAGCGGCCATTGAAAAATTATGACATGTTGGTCAGCGACTGATCCCAGCTCTTGTGGTGTGCAGTAGTAGCTGTGGCTGGCCTGTACGCATCTTCCATTATTTTAACACGGCGCTTTGGCAAAGCAGAGGCGAGGCCAGCGGAGACGTAGCTGACGAGTAGTAGCAGAAGCAAAACCGAGGCGGCCGGCGGTTTAGCAGGGGCGCCGGCGGGTCATGGCCTCGGCAAGTTGATGCAGGCCGATGAAGGCGGAGTCAGGTGAGACCCGGCGGTTTGCGCGCAACGTCCGCGGCAGTATAGCGGTTCAAGAGCTGCAACGGTATCGTGTTGAGACGGTGGTGGCTCACCCCTGCTGCAGTTGATGCGGCGCTTTGGAGTGGCGATTCGGAGGCGCCTCGAAGTGGTAGCTGGTGGTTTGTCAAAGCTAATTTTGAACAGCAGGATGCGGGTTCTCTCGTGGCTGCAGGCGCTTTAGGGAGGCAGCAGCGCGAGGAGGCACTGGCTCGGGTGTCTGCAGATGAGCATGGCGACCGAACACGAGCCATGACCAAGAGTAGCAAGTCACACGCGGGAGAAGTGACATGGCAGATCCATCCACGGCAGCCGGCCGGTTTGTAGAGAGATACAACAGAACCGAAGAAGATACAGGGCGGCTCACGGTAGTCTGGGTTGAGCTCGGAGGAGGAGGACCGCGGCGGAAGATGCATGGTCGGCCCGAGACTGTGTCAATAGAAGCTTAGAGCAGGACCGGCGCGCGGGGCGCAAGGTAGGCAGGCCTCGACGACTCAAGGCAGCGCTTTGGAATTGACGTTTAAGGCGAATCCAGGTTGTCGAAAGGTGAATCCGGGTTGTGGTTTGGAGCAGAGGTGTGGCGATGCTGGGTCAGCTCAGCATGATGAACCACGGTGGGAGTGACGGAGCGGCGCTGGTGAAACCGTAAGAGCCCATTCCAGGTCGGCTCGCAGACGGGACTGATCGGCAAGGCGGTCGGATGCAGAGCGGGGCGGCACTGCGTAAACCGGAGCGGAGACACGCGGACGTAGCCTCGTGCAGCGATGAGCTGGACCGGGTCATAGACGGTCGAAGGCAGGCCGGCCGCAGGGGGAGACGGAGCCGGCAAGGGTGCTTCAGGGCCGGTTTGCGGCGAATAGACTCCGGTTGGAACGGAGGTGGTAAGAGCAGTGACACGGCTGGGTCGGTTCGTCGTTTGTAGCTTGGACGCGGTGACCTGGCGATCGGGCACGGACGTGGTGACCTGGGTGACCCGGCTGAAAGTTTATGGCAGAGGCAAAACAATGTTGCGCGACGTCCGGCTCAGCGAACAACAGCTCTGGAAGCGGCAGTTTACAGGCACAACTGTGGTGGATATGACTGAAGAAACGACTGAGGCTCCGATGGAGGCGGTTTACGAAGCCTGTGGTGTTATACGCCGGTTCAGAGCGAAGGCGAGGCTACGCCGTGCGGCAGAGGTGACTTCTCAGAAGGGAATCGGCTCAGAGGCGAGCAGAGACACGCGGAGGCGGGCAGCACGGCAGGCAGCTGGAAGCAGAAGGGCGCCGGGCGGAACGGCGCGCGGTCATGGCGACTTGGAGGTGGCAGCCCCAGGGTGTCGGTTTAAAGCTGCGAGGCCGGGTCGAATTGATCCGGCAGCGGTTCAACACCAGGACTGCGGCTCCACGGAAACAGAGGCGACTCAGGCGTGAGAGACCTAGCAGGGCCCAGCGGTGATGCGGAGGCGATTCAGGTTGACAGTAGAGCCCAGTGGTGACTTGACAGAGAGGCGACGTCGGCTCTTCCGTTGCCTGAAACTGCTTGAAACGGCGGCGGTTCAACACAAGGGCTATGCCAGGTAACTCGTCAACGATGGAGGGCTGGTAATACGGCGAGCTATGATGACGCCGGGATGATCCAAGGACCGCTCGGAGGCACTTGCAAACGGTGGCTGATTTCTTTTCCAAGTCATAAATTTTTTGACCAATCTCTCTACGGGCCTTGGCTTGATCCCTTTATTCCGGCGACTCAAAAATCCACCAAATAAGTCCCAGAAACAGTGGTGTAACCCTAACTCCTTTTGATGAATTTGTAGTTTGACGAGAACCTTTCCAAACCGGCTACTTTCCATCTGGAAGATTGCAAACTCTCCATCCCTAGGAGAGATTCCTCCAAGAACTCATCACCACCGTGCGCTAGCCCCACGGTGGGCACCAATTATCATGGATTTGTCACGGCAGATGTCCTTAGTGTCAGGACTTAGTCGCGAGGCCAACGCATCTATGTGGTAGCTTGAGAGGGGTTGAGCGGAATCGAGAGACGCAACACAAGACAAGGATTTAGACATCTTCGGGCCCCGGGAAACATCATCCGGTAACAACCCTGCATGCTGTTTGAGGCTAGGTCTCATTATGATCACGAGGGAGTCGCCGTAAACCGGCCCTCCTAGTTGTGTCTAGCCCTAGAGATTGTTGATTGTTGCCTCTTTGGGGAGCCCCGCCCCTCCTTATATAAGTTCAAGGGGCGGGTTACATGTAGAGTCCAACTCGGACTTAAGACTTAACTATTCTGACTTCTCTTCATGGGATTTTTAACATCTTGGGCTTCATAACGTCTGGGACTTCATAACATCTCGGGATTCATAACCCCTGACAACCCAGTTATCACTGTCTGCCGGGTTATGACTGGTGCCGGTTTATGATGGTCTGCCGGTTTACCAAGTCCCAGCCGGGTTATAAGTCCGGCCGGATCATACCGCGGGGTATATCCCCGACAGAACCTGTTGAGTATGCTAACGAGGAGCAAGCTTTCGTCAACTCTGAGAACTTTGCAGGCAAGATGACCATTACCCTCGATATCACTTCTATCTTTGCTTGCTAGTTGTTCGCTCTATCGCTATGTCGCGCTACCTACCACTTGTTTATCATGCCTCCCATATTGCCATGTCAAGCCTCTAACCCACCTTTCCTAGCAAACCGTTGTGTGGCTATGTTAACGCTTTGCTCAGCCCCTTTTATAGCGTTGTTAGTTGCAGGTGAAGTTGAAGCTGGTTCCATGTTGGAACATGGATATGTTGGGATATCACAATATCTCTTATTTAATTAATGCATCTATACACTTGGTAAAGGGTGGAAGGCTCGGCCTTATGCCTGGTGTTTTGTTCCACTCTTGCCGGCTTAGTTTCCGTCATACTGGTGTTATGTTCCTTGATTTTGCATTCCTTACACGGTTGGGGTTATGGGATCCCCTTGACAGTTTGCTTTGAATAAAACTCCGCCAGCAAGGCCCAACCTTAGTTTTACATTTGCCTAACAACCTATACCTTTCTCTTGGGTCGGCCAACCCGAGGGTCATCTTTATTTTTAACCCCCCCGGCCAGTGCTTCTCTAAGTGTTGGTCTGAACCGAGCAGCCTGCGGGGCCACCTCGGGGAAACTTGAGGGATGGTTTTACTCGTAGCTTGTCTCATCCGGTGTGCCCTGAGAACGAGATATGTGCAGCTCCTATCGGGATTTGTCGGCACAGTCGGGTGGTCTTGCTGGTCTTGTTTTACCATTGTCGAAATGTCTTGTAACCAGGATTCCGAGACTGATCGGGTCTTTCCGGGAGAAGGAATATCCTTCGTTGATCATGAGAGCTTGTGATGGGCTAAGTTGGGATACCCCTGCAGGGTATAAACTTTCGAAAGCCGTGCCCACGGTTATGTGGTAGATAGGAGTTTGTTAATGTCTGGTTGTAGAGAACTTGACACTTGACTTCATTAAAATGCATCGACCGCGTGTGTAACCGTGATGGTCTCTTTTCGGCGGAGTCCGGGAAGTGAACACGGTTTTGTGTTATGATTGTGCGTAAGTAGTTTCAGGATCACTTCTTGATCACTTCTAGTTTCACGACCGTTGCGTTGCTTCTCTTCTCTCTCTTATTTGCGTATGTTAGCCACCATATTTGCTTAGTGCTTGCTGCAGCTCCACCTCATTACCACTTCCTACCCATAATCTTAAATAGACTTGATCTCGCGGGTTTTGAGATTGCTGAGTCCTCGTGACTCACAGATACTATCACAACAGTTGCAGGTGCCGATGATGCCAGTGCAGGTGATGCTACCGAACTCAAGTGGGAGTTCGACGAGGACCTTGGTCGTTACTATGTTTCATTTCCTGATGATCAGTAGTGGAGCCTAGTTGGGACGATCGGGGATCTAGCAATTGGCGTTATCTTCTTTTCTTTTGGATTCGACCGTAGTCGGTCTATTTGTGTATTTTGGTTGATGTATGAATTTATTTATGTATTGTGTGAAGTGGTGATTGTAAGCCAACTCTTTATCCCATTCTTGTTCATTACATGGGATTGTGTGAAGATGACCCTTCTTGCGACAAAACCACCATGCAGTTATGCCTCTATGTCGTGCCTCGACACTGGGAGATATAGCCGCATCGTGGGCGTTACAGCAGGACAACTGTTGGACCTGTGGGAGGACATGTCATTGGTGTCCTAATCAATGTTCTACAACTGATGCATGTTGGGTTAGAACATTGGGCGACTTTGGTTTGATGTCGCTTGAAGCTACGTCGGTATTTCCTCAAAGAGGAAGGGATGATGCAGCACATCGGTGGTAGGTATTTCCCTCAGATACGAAACCAAGGATATCGAACCAGTAGGAGAACCAAGCAACACAACATAAACATCCCCTGCACACAGATAACAAATCCTCGCAACCCGATGTGTTAAAGGGGTTGTCAATCCCTTCCGGGGTACGACGCCTCAAGTAGGCAAACGGACGTGAGATAAATTTGTAGTAAATTGATAGATCGAACGCCAAATAAAATAAATAAGAATAAATTGCAGCAAGTTATTTTTGTATTTTTGGTTTAATAGATATGAAAATAAATGCAAAAGAATAGTTGATCGCAAAGGCAAGTATATGAGAAAGAGACCCGGGGGCCGTAGGTTTCACTAGTGGCTTCTCTCGAGAAAAAATAGCAAATGGTGGGTGAACAAATTGCTGTTGGGCAATTGATAGAACTTCAAATACTCATGACGATATACAGGCAATGATCATTATATAGGTATCACGTCCAAGATTAGTAGACCGACTCCTGCCTGCATCTACTACTATTACTCCACACATCGACCGCTATCCAGCATGCATCTATTGTATTAAGTTCATGGAAAAACGGAGTAATGCAATAAGGACGATGACATGATGTAGACAAGATCTATCTATGTAGAGATAGACCCCATCATTTTATCCTTAGTAGCAACGATACATACGTGTCGGTTCCCTTTCTGTCATTGGGATCAGGCACCGTAAGATCGAACCCACTACCGGGCACCTCTTCCTATTGCAAGATAAATAGATCAAGTTGGCCAAACAAAACCCAAATATCGGAGAAGAAATACGAGGCTACAAGAGATCATGCATATAAGAGATCAAACAAACTCAAATAACTTTCATGGATATAAAAAGATATAACTGATCATAAAATCGAACTTATTTGGATCGCAACAAACACACCGCAAAAGAGTTACATCATATCGATCTCCAAGATACCATTGTATTGAGAATTCAGCGAGAGAGAGAAAGCCATCTAGCTACTAACTACGGACCCGAAGGTCTACGAAGAACTACTCACGCATCATCGGAGAGGCACCAATAGAGGTGGTGAACCCCATCCGAGATGGTGTCTAGATTGGATCTGGTAGTTCTGGACTCTGCGGCGGCTGGATGAATATTTCGTCGATCCTTCTAGGGTTTCTGGAATATTGTGGTATTTATAGAGCAAAGAGGCGGTCAGGGGGGCACCTGAGGTGGGCACAACCCACCAGGCGCAGGCAGGGCCCAATGTGTTCCTTCTGGCCCATAAAAAGTCATCATGGAGTTTCGTGGCATTTGGACTCCGTCTTGTATTGATTTTCTACGATGTAAAAAACATGGAAAAAACAGCAACTGGCACTATTTCAATAGGTTAGTACCAAAAATTGATATAATATGACTATAAAATGATTATAAAACATCCAAGATTGATAATATAACAGCATGGAACAATAAAAAATTATAGATACGTTGGAGACGTATCAGCATCCCCAAGCTTAACTCCTACTCGTCCTCGAGTAGGTAAGTTATAAAAACAGAATTTTTGATGTGGAATGCTGCCTATCATGTCATATCATATTTCTTTTCTTTATAGCATGGACAATTGGACTTTTTATGCGATTCAAAGCAATAGTCTAGTTTTGACATAGTAATTTAGATACTCAAGCATATCAACAAGCAGCCAAGTCTTTCAAAATATCAACGCTAAAATAAGTTATCCCTAGCCCATCATGCTCAAACATTGATCCATTCATGAAAAACACTCGAATATTAGCCACACCCAATACTTAAGTACGATCATATTGCCTCCTAGTTTGTGCTTTTTATGAGAGAAGATGGAGACTCAAATTCAAAATAAAAATTGCATAAAGTAAAAGAAAGGCCCTTCGCAGAGGGAAGTAGAGATTTGTAGAGGTGCTAGAGCTCAAAGCGAAAAACTTAGAGATAAAAACATTTTGGGAGGTGTATCCATCCCACCAACGAAAACAACTTAGAGTTCCCAACACTTTCCATGCTAGATATATCATAGGCGGTTCCCAAACAGAAAATAAAGTTTATTCCTTCTTCAACCATACTTTCACTTTCCATGGCTAACCGTTACCACGGGTGCCTTCCATACCAACACTTTCCAAGGAATTTATTATTTGACAACATAAAGTAAATTCATTTTTCATTTCGGGACTGGCATCCCTAATACCTTTGCCTTACTCTCGTGCAATGACAAGTGAATAAACACTCATCGTGAGAATAACACATCTAGCATGGAAAATATTAGCCACCCCTCACCAGCTCCGCGAGCGAAACAAACACACAAAAGAGAAGTTTATTTTGAAAATTAGAGATGGCACATGCAAATTTTCTTAGAACGGAAAAAGAATACCGCATATAGGTAGATATAGTGGACTCATGTGGCAAAACTGGTTTAAAGGTTTTTGGATGCACAAGTAGAGATCATACTTAGTGCAAAATGAAGGCTAGCAAAAGATTGAGAAGCGACCAACCAAGAAACGAATAATCTCATAAGCAAGCATTAAGCATAAATAACACCGAATAATGCACCACAAGTAGGATATAATTTCATTGCATGACTATTGACTTTCGTACTTGCATAGGGAATCACAAACCTTAACACCAATATTCTTACTAAAGCATAATTACTCATCAACATAACTCACATATCACATCATCATATCTCAAAACTATTACTAAGAATCAAGTTTATTTTGTCCAATGATCTTCATGAAAGTTTTTATTATATCCTTCTTGGATATCTATCACTTTGGGACTAATTTTCATGTGTTGCTTTTCATAAGCTCAAACAAATATAAGTGAAGATCATGAGCATAATTTTTTCTTTCTCTCAAATTAATTTAAGTGAAGCAAGAGAGAATTTCTTGAAAATTTTACTAACTCTCAAATAAATTCTAAGTGAAGCAAGAGAGCATTTCTTCAAAAATACTAAAGCACACCGTGCTCAAAAAGATATAAGTGAAGCACTAGAGCAAGTCCATAGCTCATAAAAATTTAAGTGAAGCATAGAGAGCAATTCTAACAAGTCATGACATAGTTTTGGCTCCTCCAAATAGGTGTGTCCAGCAAGGGATCAAGACTTAAACACAAAATAAAACAAGCAAAGACTCATATCATACAAGACGCTCCAAGCAAAACACATATTATGTGACGAATAAAAATATAGCTTCGAGTAAAATACCGATGGTCGTTAGAAGAAAGAGGGGATGCCACTCGGGGGCATCCCCAAGCTTAGTTGGTTGCTCATTTTTGGATAATAGCTTGGGATGCCGGGGCATCCCCAAGCTTAGGCTCTTATATCCTTTATTCCTTCATCCATCGTAAGATAACCCAAAACTTGAAAACTTCAATCACACAAAACTCAACAAAACCTTCATGAGATCCGTTAGTAAAAGAAAGCAAATCACTACTATAAATACTTTATCAAACCAATTCATATTTTGTTTTTGCACTATATCTACTGTATTCCAACTTTTCTATGGCAAAAACTCATCAAAGAAAACCATAGAGCCATCAAAATAAACACACAACGCAAAAACAATTCAAACAGAACAGTCTGTAGCAATCTGACTATTTGAAAACATCTGGAACTCCAAATTTTTTGAAAAAATAGGACGACCTGAGCAATTTGTATATTAATCTTCTACAAAAAGAATCAGGGCAAAAGCACTTTCTGGTAAAAAAAAGAGAATTGTTTTCGTGAGTGCAAAAGTTTCTGTTTTTTCAGCAAGATCAAACAACTATCACCCAAGAAGATCCTATAGGTTCTACTTGGCACGAACACTAATTAAAGCACAAAAACACAATCAATCAGAGGCATATTTATGAAAACACACAAAACAGAAAATAAAAAATAAAAAATTATTTTATTCATTGGGTTGTCTCCTAACATGCTCTTTCTTTATAGCCATTAAGATAGGCTTGAGATTTCAATGATGCTGACATGAAAGACGTGAATTGAAGCACAAAGAGAGAATCATATAACATGTGAAAACACATTTAAGTCTAACATACTTTCTATGCATAGGCATTTTGTAGGCAACCAAATTATCAAGACAAGAAACATCTAGCATATGCAAGGAAGAAGAAAGGAACAATAGTAATCTCAACATGACGAGAGGTAAATTAGTAACATGGAAACTTCTACAACCATATTTTCCTCTCTCATAATAATTACATGTAGGATCATAATCCAATTCAACAATATATCTATCATATAAAATTTTCTCTTCATGATCCACATGCATATAAAGTTGACACTTCCAAAATAGTGGGATTATTATTACCTAAAGTAAAAACTCTTCCAAACCCACTTTCAATATTATTGCAAATGTCACTATCAATATCATAATCATGATGAGGCTTAAATAAATTTCCAAGATCATAAGAAGCATCACCCCAATCATGATCATTAGAATAAGTAGTGGACATAGCAACATTAGCATCCCCAAGCTTGGGGTTTTGCATATTATTAACACAATTGACAATAATAGAATTCACAATAACATCATTGCAATCATGCTTTTCCTTCAAGCATCTATCTTGAATCTCTTTATAAATTTCTTCGTTTAACACTTCATCAAAATTTTCAGGTTAATGAATTTCAAGCAAAACTTCATAGGGATAATCAAGTGCACTCAAATCACGAGCAACTAGTTCAACATAATTAGATCTCTTAAAAAGATTAGCTAGTGGATAAGGATCCATATCAATAGATTTTTAGCAAGCGAAGATGCAAGCAAATAAAAGACACATGGTCACACAAGCAAGCAAGAGATCCGGCAAGAAAAAGGCGAATGAAAAAGAAGGGGAATAAAACGGCAAATTTTTGTGAAGTGGGGGAGAGGAAAACGAGAGGCCAATGGAAAATAATGTAAATTGCGAGGAGATGAGATTTGTGATTAGGAACCTGGTATATGTTGAAGATCCTCCCCGGCAATGCGCCAGAAATTGCGTGTTGACGGGAGGCTATCTTGACTCGATTCTCCCCGACAACGGCGCCATAAATTCCTTTTGATGTCGCTTGAAGCTACGTCGGTATTTCTCCAAAGAGGAAGGGATGATGCAGCATAGCGGCGGTAGGTATTTCCCTCAGATATGAAACCAAGGTTATCGAACCAGTAGGAGAACCAAGCAACACAACATAAATAGCCCCTGGACACAGATAACAAATCCTCGCAACCCGACGTGTTAAAGGGGCTATCAATCCCTTCCAGGGTACGACACCTCAAGTAGGCAAACAGACGTGAGATAAATTTGTAGTAAATTGATAGATCAAATGCCAAATAAAATAAATAAGAATAAATTGCAGCAAGGTATTTTTGTATTTTTGGTTTAATAGATCTGAAAATAAATGCAAAAGAAAAGTAGATCGCAAAGGCAAATATATGAGAAAGAGACCCGGGGGCCGTAGGTTTCACTAGTGACTTCACTCGAGAAAAAATAGCAAATGGTGGGTGAACAAATTACTGTGGGGCAATTGATAGAACTTCAAATACTCCTGACGATATCCAGGCAATGATCATTATATAGGCATCACGTCCAAGATTAGTAGACCGACTCCTGCCTCCATCTACTACTATTACTCCACACATTGACCGCTATCCAGCATGCATCTAGTGTTTTGAGTTCATGGAAAAACGGAGTAATGCAATAAGAACAATGACATGATGTAGACAAGATCTATCTATGTAGAGATAGACCCCATCGTTTTATCCTTAGTAGCAACGATACATACGTGTCGGTTCCCTTTCTGTCACTGGGATCAAGCACCATAAGATCGAACCCACTATCGGGCACCTCTTCCCATTGCAAGATAAGTAGATCAAGTCGGCCAAACAAAACCCAAATATCGGTGAAGAAATACGAGGCTACAAGAGATCATGCATATAAGAGATCAAAGAAACGCAAATAACTTTCATGGATATAAAAAGATATAACTGATCATAAACTCGAACTTTATCAGATCCCAACAAACACACCGCAAAAGATTTACATCATATGGATCTCCAAGAGACCATTGTATTGAGAATTCAGCGAGAGAGAGAAAGCCATCTAGCCACTAACTACGGACCCGAAGGTCTACAAAGAACTACTCACGCATCATCGGAGAGGCACCAATGGAGGTGGTGAACCCCATCCGAGATGGTGTCTAGATTGGATCTGGTGATTCTAGACTCCACGGCGGCTGGATGAATATTTCGTCGATCCTTCTAGGGTTTCTGGAATATTGTGGTATTTATAGAGCAAAGAGGCGGTCCAGGGGGCACCCGAGGTGGGCACAACCCACCAGGGCGCGCCTGAGCCTCCTAGCGCGCCCTGGTGGGTTGTGCCTCCCTCGGGGCATCCCCCAGGCGCAGCTAGGGTGCAATGTGTTCCTTCTGGCCCATAAAAAATCATCGTGGAGTTTCGTGGCATTTGGACTCCGTCTGGTATTGATTTTCTGTGATGTAAAAAACATGGAAAAAACATCATCTGGCACTTTGCACTATGTCAATAGGTTAGTACCAAAAAAGGTATAAAATGACTATAAATGATTATAAAACATCCAAGATTGATAATATAACAACATGGAACAATAAAAAATTATAGATACGTTGGAGACGTATCAGGGTTCGGCAACGCGTACGTGCACGCAGCCACCGAATACTCATGTGGCTAGTGCCCTTCTTCATATTCACTATGTCGGCTATCAACATCAGTGACGAGGCGCCGACGCTTGCGCTCAGCTCCACCACAGAACTGACGCTCATAGCACCAAGCCAACTGTTGACTGATAACCCACAAGTATAGGGGATCACAACAGTTTTTGAGGGTAGAGTATTCAACCCAAATTTATTGATTCGACACAAGGGGAGCCAAAGAATATTTGCAAGTATTAGCAATTGAGTTGCCAATTCAACCACACCTGGAGAACAAAATATCTGCAGCAAAGTGACAATAGCGAAGTAGTATGATAGTTTGATAACAGTGGTAACAATTGCGGTAGTAAAGGTAACAGTAATAGTATTAGTTTTATAGTGATTGTAACAGCAGCATCAACGATAGTAACTTAGCAAAAACCAATATGAGAGAAACGTAGGCATTGGATCAGTGATGGATAATTATGTTGGATGGCATTCGTCATGCAACATTCACAACCTAGAGCGACACAGAACTAGCTCCAATTTATCAATGTAATGTTGGCATGTATTCCATATATAGTCATACATGCTTATAATAAGAACTTGCATGACATTGATAATGCACAAGTATAGGGGATCGCTTGTAGGATTTTTCGATAAATAAGAGTGTCGAACCCAACGAGGAGCTAAAGGTAGAACAAATATTCCCTCAAGTTCTATCGACCACCGATACAACTCTACGCACACTTTAATGTTTGCTTTACCTAGAACAAGTATGAAACTATTTTGTAGGTGTGATGCTAGAACTACTTTGCAAGAATAAAACTAGAAATACTTTGCAAGATAATAAAATTTAGTTGTTTAGTAAAAAGCTTTTTGTCACAGAAGAAAGTCATTTTTCTCTAGGCAATCAATAACTAGACCGGTAATCATTCTTGGAATTTTATATGAGGGAGAGAAATGAGCTAACATACTTTCTCTACTTGGATCATATGTACTGATGAATGGAACTCTAGCAAGCCTCTGCAACTACCAAAGATAATTAAGGTAAAACCCAGCCATAGCATCAAGTATCAAGTCCTCTTTACTCCCATACGCAATGAGTGTAACACCCCAAAAATTTAACCATGATTTATCAATTAAAATTTTGCCAGGAAATTAAATTTTTATTTTCTAGATTTATTTTTTTGATTTCAGAACCTCTCTTTTCTTTGATATTGTGGAGTTTTTACCCCAAGTGAAAACTTTCCAAAAATATTATTGGACTTGTATACCCTCTCAAGAAAACATTTCTTTTATCAGTGGATTTATTTGCATAATTGTTTTTCCTGAGCTTTATTCTTTTAAAAATGATTTTTATAAGCTTTAGAGCCTCTTTTGCACTACAACCATTTGATAAATGCATTTAAAATTTTCACCAAAATTTGGGGATGTCATGTGATGTTTCCACATCACTTTTGTGCAAAAATGTCTATTAGTCATTTGGAGATTTTGAGCTCTACCCCAAGTTTTCAAATCTGGTCCAGTTTGCACTTTTGCACTACAACCTATTTAAATATTCCTTTAAAACTTCCACCAAAATTAGGGGATGTTAATAGGAGTATAATATTCAACTTTATGCAAAAACCCATTGATGTTCTTTGAAAAATTTGAGCAAAACATCCTCTTTTACTCTCTGGTCCAGTGAGGTGTTTTCTACTACAACCATATTTTAACTTGCCCTAATACCCATGATTCTTTTTCCTGCTCATAAACCACCCTACAAAACCCTTAAGTCCAGGAGAGTGGACCCATTGGAGTATTTTTGGTTCATGCAATTACAGCCTTTAGTTTCTGTCCAGATTTGGTTTTCTCAAAAACTTGCACTAACAAGTTTTTGTTTTTGACAAACTAACCTTGCCACCCTCTTTATCATCCAAAGAGACTATGATCTGGAGTTTTTGGCCACCCCAAGAGTTGCCTAGATGCACCTGGCATTCTGTCAAACACCTTGAGTGCATGCACAGATTTGGCATGATCTTTTGTTTGCATTGTAAACTTGATCTTCTGACCCAACAAGCTTGTCCACTAAGCTCGTAGCTAACCCTAACCCAGGCCTGCTAATCCCCAGCCTCATCCTAATCCTCTAGCACGCCCTGGCATTGCGTCGAGCACGTAGCGTGCGTGCGCTGGGCGTGCCCAGAGCACGCGTTTTGCACGTGCGTGCGCACGAGTCGCCGCGTCCCACTGCCGCCCCTCCACGCTCGTTCTGGCCCTTCCCCACTCGCAGCCGACACGCCCCGACTCCTCCCTCGCCGCAGAGCCGCTCCTGGAGCTCCACAGCGCCGCCGTCAGGTCGGCCGTGGCCGCTAGCGGCCGGCCACAGCAGCCCCTGCCATGGACGGCGCCGCCCGAGCCACACGCGTGCGCCAGCTGCCCTCTGGAGCAGTCCGAACTCATCCACAAGCTCATCTGCAAGCGCTCATCGCCGCCACGTCCCCCTGCTGCAACAGAACGGCGGTTCGCCGGCGTTCTTATCCTCGGCCGCGGAACCGACCTAGCTACACTATAAATGGAGCCCCCCCCCCCCCCGAGCTCGTCCGACCCTCAAGCAACCTCGTGCCATCCCCCTAGGGCCCCCACAGCCAGCAATCGACGGCGGGAGGCCATCTCCCCCATCTCCGGCCAGTACAGCCGCCGCCGCCCTCCGGTCCATTCAGTCGCAACGAGAACCCCTCCCGTCCATCCAGTGCTCCCATTCTCTTCCCCTCGGTCTCGCGGAGCCACCCAGCACCTCAAACTCGACGGGGAGCCACCATAGCCCAAAGCCCCAAATCTCCCGAAGCCACCGTCCGCCGCGAAGCTCGCCGCCGGCGACTCCCTCCATCCCCGCCACCTCCTCGACCACCGGGAGGACCGCCCTAGACTAGCGAATCCATCCCCGCCCTCAGAACCCCGCGAGGAGCCGCCAATCGCCGGCGACGATCGCCGGAGCCCCGCCTCTGTTCGGCCAGAGGAGGAAGGAGGCGCGGGCGACCGGTCAAACCTGACCAGTGGGCCCCCTGGACCCACTGTCAGTGACCACGGTCCGGTCCACGCTGGTGTAAGTGGAGGCGTAAACGCAAAGTACGTCTTCGACGTGTACTCATTTCGAAACGTTTTTCTTTTCTGTTTTATTTTAAAAACAGAAATTTGACTAAACTTTGACTGGCTATAACTTTTTAAATATAACTCCAAATGAGTTGATTCTTTTTCCTACCTCTCTCAAATTTCATCTAGTTTATTTTCATATTTATTTGGAAAAAAAATTTCAGACAACTTTTTGTACTGTTTTGAAACTATGTGTTAATTTGAATATTTTCAAAAATAGGATTTTTGGAGAGAGGAGAAAACTTTCAAAAGTTCTGGAATGCACCCTGCCTCTCCACAACTTGAAGGCAAGCATTCTGAACCCTGGCATAATATTTTTGTGTGTTGTTTGATATGTTTACAACACCCCTCGTCTCGGAGTTTTCGTTATTTTATGCGATGATATGATCATACGCATGAGTGCATAATGAAGATTCTTTGCTGTTGGAAATGGATGCGTTGTGATAGTAATCACCATCGCATGCCTTTCATGCATACCAAAAGGACTCCGGGAAAGCCTCTGTCTTGGGTAGACACGAGCTTGTCTCTAGTTCCTCGTCGAGACGGTTGTGTCCGGTATGGCATGATGAGGTATGCTGAGTGGTGATTCTGTCTGTTGGTTGAAATATATTTGTTATGCTAATCATGCAGGAAATACTTAAACCTCCTGAGTCGACCATAGATCGAGTCTTGTTCCAGTAACCCCCATACTTGTTTCGTACTACCACTTGTCCCTGCCATATGTAGGGTACGGTTCAGTAAGTTGTCAACCCCTTTCTAGCACACACCGTACAGAGAGGCCATGGTGGAAGATACCGGCTGCAGCCGGTAGGCATGCCACCTGGTCCGGGGGCATGGGTGTTTTCGGTTGGAGCCGAAAGGGGTAGCTCCCCTAGTTTGCGCGCGGTATAAATTTTGTGATCCCATGCTAATCGAGGTTGTAGCCTCCCCACTTAGAGTTTCGCTTAACGGGTGTCGTGGGTGATTCCAGACACCGGTAAGTTAGGCTGGTGTGTGCGGTTAGGTGTGTTTTCAATTAAAAGACCGTAGACGGAATTAGTCCCGATGGACTAAAGAAATCCGTTACTCGTGGGTAAAGAGTACACCCTCTGCAGAGATTATATCTATTCGAATAGCCGTGTCCATGGTTAAGGAGTACAGTCTGGGATGGGTCAAGTGTCGGTCTTAGTGTCGGTCTTCGGAGGAGAAACTGCTAAACCAGAACATGGATTATGACTTGTGATTTGTGATGATTATGATTATTATTATTATGGACCAACTCTTTATATTATTTGAATTATTGAGTATCCCTGGGATGGTTCTACCTCCTGGATATTCATGGTGGTTACTTTCTTTATAAGCCCTTTATGTGGTGTCGCTCAGACGCCCGACTGTGGCATGCTTGTTGATTGTTTACTTTATAAGCCCTTTATGTGGTGTCGCTCAGACGCCCGACTGTGGCATGCTTGTTGATTGTTTACTTTATAAGCCCTTTATGTGGTGTCGCTCAGACGCCCGACTGTGGCATGCTTGTTGATTGTTTACTTTATAAGCCCTTTATGTGGTGTCGCTCAGACGCCCGACTGTGGCATGCTTGTTGATTGTTTACTTTATAAGCCCTTTATGTGGTGTCGCTCAGACGCCCGACTGTGGCATGCTTGTTGATTGTTTACTTTATAAGCCCTTTATGTGGTGTCGCTCAGACGCCCGACTGTGGCATGCTTGTTGATTGTTTACTTTATAAGCCCTTTATGTGGTGTCGCTCAGACGCCCGACTGTGGCATGCTATTTATCTGTTTACTTTATAAGCCCTTTATGTGGTGTCGCACAGACGCCCGACTGTGGCATGTTTGTTACTTATTTTACCTATAAGCCCTTTATGTGGTGTCGCTCAGACGCCCGACTGAGGCATGCTTTATACTATTATCCTTTCGAGGCGTCGCTTCAGACACCCGATCGGTGCATTCTATTTCTATTCTCTGATTGCATAGGCATGTTTTATATGAACAACCTGCATGCGTGCATCATGGATTTTGTTTATTTCGTGACTGACATTGTGATCATAGAATATTTCAGAGCATGATTATCATTCGTTGTATTATACCCGTGTTCATAATGTTTGCGAGTACATTCAAAAGTACTCACTGGCTTGTCCCTGGCTATTGTCTTGGCCAGATTTCTTGCTTGGAGAGGAGCGTTGCGATGACAGCCCCGGAACCTAAGCAACGGTGATAGCAGCCTCGCGAAGATAGGAGTTATCCAGGTCAGCTGTTCCTGTGGGAAATTGAGTCCCATGGGCGCTGATGTTCTGCAAACCGCTTCCGCCATCAACCACTAGAAACCATTTGTTGTACTCATTGGCCACAATGGTCTTGTACTACATATTTTGTACTTTGCTTGGAATTTCTGTATCAAGTTGGTGCCTCATCAGCTAACAGTAATCCTGGGGCTGGTGAGCACAAGGGCCATTTTCTGGGAAATTAATATCCCGAAAACCGGTCCTGACAAACTTGGTATCAGAGCCAGGCTGACCATTGGCTAATCCTATCTTAGCCAGGTCGAAAAACCTAGGTTAACCAACCCACCAGACCTTAACCTAACCCCGGCCAAGCTTCTCGTGTAAGATAGCCACACAGTGACCCCGACACCTTTGGCAGTCGGTGCCCAACCTATCAGCCTAGCCTATCGATCACGCGCTAGTGACCGACACCTATATTGTCTCATTCGCAAGCGTGCGAAGGAAGGCTCCGTCTCCTTTTTCTATAAAAAGGGCACGCTAACCTCAACACAGCACAGCACACCCTCTTTCCCAAACCGAGCTATAATGCCTGGCCCCGTCGTGCACAATGAAACCACGGCAAACAACCTTGGAGGTTTTGTGACCGTGCTAGCAAACCTCACCCGCCGTGCCTTTGCATTAGAAGAGCCCCCGGAGTATGTTGTGTATCAAGGACCCATGAGCGGTGAGAGCCGTCAATTCTGGGCCACAGTGCACATCTATGGTAGGGGTCTATCTCCAGAACGCCCCTACAGGTTCACCGGAAGGACAACTTCCTTTGAGCCACAAGCCATCCAACTAGCTGCCCGAGAGGCTATAGTTCAACTCCGGCACTTGTCGCCCAGAGTTAACTGTCGCTCGTTCTACTTCTACCCCAGCCGTGACGGGTATGGTAGGCCACCCCAGGTTGCCAACGGAGATCACGAGACGGATCCTGCACTATTGCATCTGGTGCGCTATGTAAGTGCACTAGAGGAACTGTTCGATCAAATCACCCTTGATCTGATCGCAGCTCGTGGAGAACTGGTTCGCCGAGCCCCGGTGAGAAGAGAAGATGAGCCCGACGCCGACAACCCAGTCGTGCTGTTCGGACAACCGATCGAGTCCCTGAGGACAGCCCCAGCCATCGACCAAAATACTTTGATGTCCCCAGAAGTGCTTCGTCGCCTTTTGGGAACACGCTCCAACGGGATTGTGGCCAACAACCCCCGCGAGGGTCATCATCGCTACCCCGACTCTGCAGCCCCTCAACCCCCTCCAGCTAATCCCGACGGTGAAACCCGTGGAGAAGCCTCGACGTCCACAAGGCATGCCCGCCTAGATATGAACGAAGTAGACTAAGTCGCTCGAGTAGTACCGAGTCTTAGTATGTCCACGCCCTGTAACTGTGTGATCCTGTATCGCCGTAATTTAATGCTATTTGCTTGTGCGCCCCTATTTTAAATAGTAGCCATGCATAAGTATGTTGGTGTATGATTGCATTTTTAATTCCGGGCGTAGCTACCAAAAACCAACCCCGGCGACACCCACAGTAATATTTTCAAACCGGCCCTTAGCAAATCTCGAGGACGAGATTTTTCTTAAGGGGGGTAGTGTTGTAACACCCCAAAAATTTAACCATGATTTATCAATTAAAATTTTGCCAGGAAATTAAATTT
This sequence comes from Triticum aestivum, assembly GCF_018294505.1. Lineage (NCBI taxonomy): Eukaryota > Viridiplantae > Streptophyta > Magnoliopsida > Poales > Poaceae > Triticum > Triticum aestivum. The sequence continues at coordinate 383,624,511 of NC_057802.1, read as the reverse complement.
TTATTTTCTGGATTTATTTTTTGATTTCAGAACCTCTCTTTTCTTTGATATTGTGGAGTTTTTACCCCAAGTGAAAACTTTCCAAAAATATTATTGGACTTGTATACCCTCTCAAGAAAACATTTCTTTTATCAGTGGATTTATTTGCATAATTGTTTTTCCTGAGCTTTATTCTTTTAAAAATGATTTTTATAAGCTTTAGAGCCTCTTTTGCACTACAACCATTTGATAAATGCATTTAAAATTTTCACCAAAATTTGGGGATGTCATGTGATGTTTCCACATCACTTTTGTGCAAAAATGTCTTTTAGTCATTTGGAGATTTTGAGCTCTACCCCAAGTTTTCAAATCTGGTCCAGTTTGCACTTTTGCACTACAACCTATTTAAATATTCCTTTAAAACTTCCACCAAAATTAGGGGATGTTAATAGGAGTATAATATTCAACTTTATGCAAAAACCCATTGATGTTCTTTGAAAAATTTGAGCAAAACATCCTCTTTTACTCTCTGGTCCAGTGAGGTGTTTTCTACTACAACCATATTTTAACTTGCCCTAATACCCATGATTCTTTTTCCTGCTCATAAACCACCCTACAAAACCCTTAAGTCCAGGAGAGTGGACCCATTGGAGTATTTTTGGTTCATGCAATTACAGCCTTTAGTTTCTGTCCAGATTTGGTTTTCTCAAAAACTTGCACTAACAAGTTTTTGTTTTTGACAAACTAACCTTGCCACCCTCTTTATCATCCAAAGAGACTATGATCTGGAGTTTTTGGCCACCCCAAGAGTTGCCTAGATGCACCTGGCATTCTGTCAAACACCTTGAGTGCATGCACAGATTTGGCATGATCTTTTGTTTGCATTGTAAACTTGATCTTCTGACCCAACAAGCTTGTCCACTAAGCTCGTAGCTAACCCTAACCCAGGCCTGCTAATCCCCAGCCTCATCCTAATCCTCTAGCACGCCCTGGCATTGCGTCGAGCACGTAGCGTGCGTGCGCTGGGCGTGCCCAGAGCACGCGTTTTGCACGTGCGTGCGCACGAGTCGCCGCGTCCCACTGCCGCCCCTCCGCGCTCGTTCTGGCCCTTCCCCACTCGCAGCCGACACGCCCCGACTCCTCCCTCGCCGCAGAGCCGCTCCTGGAGCTCCACAGCGCCGCCGTCAGGTCGGCCGTGGCCGCTAGCGGCCGGCCACAGCAGCCCCTGCCATGGACGGCGCCGCCCGAGCCACACGCGTGCGCCAGCTGCCCTCTGGAGCAGTCCGAACTCATCCACAAGCTCGTCTGCAAGCGCTCGTCGCCGCCACGTCCCCCTGCTGCAACAGAACGGCGGTTCGCCGGCGTTCTTATCCTCGGCCGCGGAACCGACCTAGCTACACTATAAATGGAGGCCCCCCCCGAGCTCGTCCGACCCTCAAGCAACCTCGTGCCATCCCCTAGGGCCCCCACAGCCAGCAATCGACGGCGGGAGGCCATCTCCCCCATCTCCGGCCAGTACAGCCGCCGCCGCCCTCCGGTCCATTCAGTCGCAACCAGAACCCCTCCCGTCCATCCAGTGCTCCCATTCTCTTCCCCTCGGTCTCGCGGAGCCACCCAGCACCTCAAACTCGACGGGGAGCCACCGTAGCCCAAAGCCCCAAATCTCCCGAAGCCACCGTCCGCCGCGAAGCTCGCCGCCGGCGACTCCCTCCATCCCCGCCACCTCCTCGACCACCGGGAGGACCGCCCTAGACTAGCGAATCCATCCCCGCCCTCAGAACCCCGCGAGGAGCCGCCAATCGCCGGCGACGATCGCCGGAGCCCCGCCTCTGTTCGGCCAGAGGAGGAAGGAGGCGCGGGCGACCGGTCAAACCTGACCAGTGGGCCCCCTGGACCCACTGTCAGTGACCACGGTCCGGTCCATGCTGGCGTAAGTGGAGGCGTAAACGCAAAGTACGTCTTCGACGTGTACTCATTTCGAAACGTTTTTCTTTTTCTGTTTTATTTTAAAAACAGAAATTTGACTAAACTTTGACTGGCTATAACTTTTTAAATATAACTCCAAATGAGTTGACTCTTTTTCCTACCTCTCTCAAATTTCATCTAGTTTATTTTCATATTTATTTGAAAAAAAATTCAGACAACTTTTTGTACTGTTTTGAAACTATGTGTTAATTTGAATATTTTCAAAAATAGGATTTTTGGAGAGAGGAGAAAACTTTCAAAAGTTCTGGAATGCACCCTGCCTCTCCACAACTTGAAGGCAAGCATTCTGAACCCTGGCATAATATTTTTGTGTGTTGTTTGATATGTTTACAACACCCCTCGTCTCAGAGTTTTCGTTATTTTATGCGATGATATGATGATACGCATGAGTGCATAATGAAGATTCTTTGCTGTTGGAAATGGATGCGTTGTGATAGTAATCACCATCGCATGCCTTTCATGCATACCAAAAGGACTCCGGGAAAGCCTCTGTCTTGGGTAGACACGAGCTTGTCTCTAGTTCCTCGTCGAGACGGTTGTGTCCGGTATGGCATGATGAGGTATGCTGAGTGGTGATTCTGTCTGTTGGTTGAAATATATTTGTTATGCTAATCATGCAGGAAATACTTAAACCTCCTGAGTCGACCATAGATCGAGTCTTGTTCCAGTAACCCCCATACTTGTTTCGTACTACCACTTGTCCCTGCCATATGTAGGGTACGGTTCAGTAAGTTGTCAACCCCTTTCTAGCACACACCGTACAGAGAGGCCATGGTGGAAGATACCGGCTGCAGCCGGTAGGCATGCCACCTGGTCCGGGGGCATGGGTGTTTTCGGTTGGAGCCGAAAGGGGTAGCTCCCCTAGTTTGCGCGCGGTATAAATTTTGTGATCCCATGCTAATCGAGGTTGTAGCCTCCCCACTTAGAGTTTCGCTTAACGGGTGTCGTGGGTGATTCCAGACACCGGTAAGTTAGGCTGGTGTGTGCGGTTAGGTGTGTTTTCAATTAAAAGACCGTAGACGGAATTAGTCCCGATGGACTAAAGAAATCCGTTACTCGTGGGTAAAGAGTACACCCTCTGCAGAGATTATATCTATTCGAATAGCCGTGTCCATGGTTAAGGAGTACAGTCTGGGATGGGTCAAGTGTCGGTCTTAGTGTCGGTCTTCGGAGGAGAAACTGCTAAACCAGAACATGGATTATGACTTGTGATTTGTGATGATTATGATTATTATTATGGACCAACTCTTTATATTATTTGAATTATTGAGTATCCCTGGGATGGTTCTACCTCCTGGATATTCATGGTGGTTACTTTCTTTATAAGCCCTTTATGTGGTGTCGCTCAGACGCCCGACTGTGGCATGCTTGTTGATTGTTTACTTTATAAGCCCTTTATGTGGTGTCGCTCAGACGCCCGACTGTGGCATGCTTGTTGATTGTTTACTTTATAAGCCCTTTATGTGGTGTCGCTCAGACGCCCGACTGTGGCATGCTTGTTGATTGTTTACTTTATAAGCCCTTTATGTGGTGTCGCTCAGACGCCCGACTGTGGCATGCTTGTTGATTGTTTACTTTATAAGCCCTTTATGTGGTGTCGCTCAGACGCCCGACTGTGGCATGCTATTTATCTGTTTACTTTATAAGCCCTTTATGTGGTGTCGCACAGACGCCCGACTGTGGCATGTTTGTTACTTATTTTACCTATAAGCCCTTTATGTGGTGTCGCTCAGACGCCCGACTGAGGCATGCTTTATACTATTATCCTTTCGAGGCGTCGCTTCAGACACCCGATCGGTGCATTCTATTTCTATTCTCTGATTGCATAGGCATGTTTTATATGAACAACCTGCATGCGTGCATCATGGATTTTGTTTATTTCGTGACTGACATTGTGATCATAGAATATTTCAGAGCATGATTATCATTCATTGTATTATACCCGTGTTCATAATGTTTGCGAGTACATTCAAAAGTACTCACTGGCTTGTCCCTGGCTATTGTCTTGGCCAGATTTCTTGCTTGGAGAGGAGCGTTGCGATGACAGCCCCGGAACCTAAGCAACGGTGATAGCAGCCTCGTGAAGATAGGAGTTATCCAGGTCAGTTGTTCTTGTGGGAAATTGACTCCCATGGGCGCTGATGTTCTGCAAACCGCTTCCGCCATCAACCACTAGAAACCATTTGTTGTACTCATTGGCCACAATGGTCTTGTACTACATATTTTGTACTTTGCTTGGAATTTCTGTATCAAGTTGGTGCCTCGTCAGCTAACAGTAATCCTGGGGCTGGTGAGCACAAGGGCCATTTTCTGGGAAATTAATGTCCCGAAAACCGGTCCTGACAATGACCCCCTTACTCGGGTCTGCGCTTCTGTCCTCACGCGACCCACCATAAGAGAACCATGAACGTATTGCAACACCCTACAGCGGGGATCCCTCACGTTTCCGCGACACGGAGGGCACCGTAGGATAGCACCAAAATAAAATATACACTCATACCAACCAAGATCACGATTAGCCCATAGGACAAAACGAGTCTACTCAAACATCATAAGATAGCCATAGATCATTGGGAAATAATATATAGCGTTGAGCACCATGTTTAAGTAGAGATTACATCGGGGAGAAGAGGTGTTACACCGCTCCATAGAGGGGGACAAGTTGGTGTTGACGGTGGCAAAGTTGTTGGTGTAGATCGTCGTCACGATGATTGCCCCGGCGGCACTCCGGCGCGACCTGGAGAAAGGTGGAGAGAGCCCCCCTTCTTCTTCTTCTTCTTCTTCTTCTTCTTCCTTGGCCTCCCCCCTAGATGGGAGGAGAGTCCCCCCCTCTGGTCCATGGCCTCCATGGCGGCGGAGGGGCGGGAGCCCCTCCGAGATTGGATCTCCCTCTCTGTTCTCTTCCGTTTCGCGTTCCCAGATCTGGCTGAAAATCGTTTCTTAAATATCCAGAGATCTGTAATTCCGATTGCGTTGAGATTTTAACATGATTTTTTGGATATAAGCTTCCTTTCGCCCGAAGTAGAGCTCCAACCGACTGACGAGGAGGGCACAAGACACCTGGGCATGCCTGGGGCCTGGGGCGCGCCCTGGTGTATCTTGGGAGCTGTGGGCCCCCGTTTGCATTGATTTCACCTCCCAAAAATCACAAATATTCTAAAATAATACTCCATAAATTTTTATCGCGTTTGGATTTCGTTTGATATGGATATTCTGCGAAACAAAAAACATGCAACAAACATGAACTGGCACTGGGGACTAGATCAATAGGTTATTCCTATAAATCATATAAAATGTTGCCAAAAATATGTGAAAGTTGTATAATATTGGCATGAAACAATAAAAAATTATTGATACGACGGAGATGTATCAGCATGCCCAAGCTTACTTCCTGCTCGTCCTCGAGTAGGTAAATGATAAAAAACATAATTTTTGATGTGGAATGCTGCCTAGCATAATCTTGATCATATATCTGATCCTGGCATGAATATTAAGACACGAATGATTCAAAGCTATAGTCTATAATTTGATATAAAGACATCAATACTTAGGCATCCCAACAAACAATCATGTCTTTCAAAATATCAATGCTAAAGAAAGATATCCCTACAAAATCATATAGTCTTGTCATGCTCTGCCTTCTTAACACAAAGTATTTATCATGCACAACCCCAATGACAAGCTGAGCAATTGGTTCATACTTTTAAGCGCTTCAGCTTTTTCAACCCTCACGCAATACATGAGCGCAAGCCATGGATATAGCACTATGGGTGGAATAGAGTATGATGATAGGGGTAAATATAGAGAAGACAAAAAAGTAAGAAAGTCTCACATTGACGCGGCTAACCAACGGGCTATGGAGATGCCCATCAATTGATATCAATGCAAGGAGTAGGGATTGCCATGCAATGGATGCACTAAGAGCTATAAGTGTATGAAAGCTCAACATGAAAACTAAGTGGGTGTGCAATCTAACTCTATAATGAAAAATTCCCACTAGTATATGAAAGTGACAACATAGGCGACTCTCTAGATGAAAAACATGGTGCTACTTTGAAGCACATGTGTGGTATTTGCATACCCCTTCTCTCTTTGTCTCTTTTTTTTCTCCATAGTCTCATCCCGACTTGTGGGGGAATCATACTCTCCATCATCCTTTCCTCACTGGGACATGATCTAATAATGAATAATGATGACCATCACACTTCTATTTACTTACAATTCAATATTACAACTCGATACCTAGAACAAAGTATGACTCTATATGAATGCCTCTGGCAGTGTAATAGGATGTGCAATGATCTAGCGTAACAACGATATCAAAAAACGGACAAGCCATGGGAAATATCATGCTAGCTATCTTACAATCATGCAAAGCAATATGACAATGAATGCTCAAGTCATCAAAATGGAAGCGGTGGAAGTTGCATGGCAATATATCTCGGAATGGCTATGGAAAGGCCATAATAGCTAGGTAGGTATGGTGGCTATTTTGAGGAACATATAATGAGGCTTATGTGTGATAGAGCGTATCATATCATGGGGTTTGGATGCACCTGCGATGTTTGCACCGACTCTCGAGGTGAGAAAGGGTAATGCACGGTACCGTAGAGGCTAGCAAATTGCGGAAAGGTAATAGTGCGTATAATCCATGGACTCACATTAGTCATAGAGAACTCATATACTTATTGCGAAATTTTATTAGCCCTCGAAGCAAAGTACTACTATGCATGCCCCTAGGGAGATAGATTGGTAGGAAAAGACCATCGCTCGTCCCCGACCACCACTCATAAGGAAGACAATCAATAATAAATCATGCTCCAACTTCATAGCATAACGAGAGACTATACATGCATGCTTCGGGAATAACAACCCTTAACACCAATATTCTTACTAACCACAACCGTTTACTAGTACCTCCCACATATTATCATCTCTATATCGCAAAACTATTGCAAGGAATCAAACATATCATATTCAGTGATCCATAAGTTTTATGTAGGATTTCATGACTAACCATGCAATTGACCAATTCCTATTGACCCTCTAAACCAATTCCCATTGACTCTCTAAATAGATATAAGTGAAGCAAGAGAGTTCAATTCTTTCTACAAAAGACCATGCTCTAACAAATATAAGTGAAGCAAAAGAGCATTCTACCAATAACGGTTTTCTATGTGAAGAGAAACAGGCAATCCAAACTTCAAATGATATAAGTGAAGCACACGAAGCATTCTATAAAGCAACCATGGACTATCGCATACTAGCATGGTGCATAAAACAAAAGTGAAAACTAAGTACAAAAGATGCTCCAAGATTTACACATATCACATGAATGAAACGAAGACGAAAACATACCGATACTTGTTGAAGAAAGATGGGATGCCTTCCGGGGCATCCCCAAGTTTAGACACTTGAGTCTCCTTGGATATTTACTTGGGGTGCATTGGGCACCCCCAAGCTTGAACTCTTGCCTCTCCTCCTTCTCCTCATATCGAGACCTCCTCGATCTTTGGACACTTCATCCACACAAAACTTAACAGAAATCTGGTGAGATCTGTTAGTATAATAAAACAAATTACTACTTTAAGTTCTGTTGCAAAGCCATTCATATTTTATTTTTCCATTATCCCTGCTGTATTATAACTTCTTCATGGCTTATACCACCGATAAAATCGATAGTTTCATCAAAACAAGCAAAACAATGCATCAAAAACAGAATCTGTCTTAAACAGGACAGTCTGTAGTAATCTAAACTTTGACCATACTTCTGTAACTCCAACAATTCTGAAACATTAGGACACAACAAACAATTTGCATAGTAGTAATGTGTAAAAAATTCAGAAACTTTTGACATTCCAGTAAAAAAAATGTAAATTCACGCACTACAGCCAAAGTTTCTGTTTTTGCGCCGCACATAACAACAAGCAATTTAATCATCCTAAAGGAAAATCTTGGCACATTATTTTTATAATACAATGGATTTGTACAAGGGGATAATTATTTTTGTTGAAAATTTTCTGTAATCGAGATTCACAAAGTTTCCATGGGCATGAACAAAGTTCAAGGCATGCTCCCACTTCCACGGTGCTCGTATTTCTCACTTTCACTTTTCTTTTTGTGAAGTTTAAATTCCCCTCTATATTTTTTGTTTTTAAACTTTATAAAAACACTCAACAGAAAAAATGAATTCCTAAAACTGCCGGGTTGTCTCCCTAGCAGCTCTTTCTTTAAAGCCATTAAGCTAGGCATAAAGTGCTCAAGTAATGGATCCACCTGGATCGCAAGGTATATCAAAGCCAATTTTAGTTAGCAATGATTTGTATTTTAGTAGTGAGCACAAAGCAACATATATCATGTAATGGCAAAGTAACAATTCATGCACATCAAGTGAAGGCCAATACATAGCATAAGTAGTTTCTTGCAATTTTATCATGTTGGAAACATAGAGAGGCGAAGATGTAGTTCCTCTCTCATAATAATTGCAAGTAGCAGCAGCAAGCACATGCATATTATATTCATTAAAATCATCATGTGAAATAGTAGAACGCAACCCATCAATATAATCCGTAATAAGAGCAAACTTTTTTGATATAATGTAGTTGGGAGAATTCAAAAAGATAATAGGAATATCATGTGTGGGTGCAATAACAACAATTTCATTCTTAATATAAGGAACTATAGCAAGTTCATCTCCACAAGCATAATTCATATTGGCATCTTGGCCACAAGCATAGCAAGCATCAGTTTCATCAAAAAGGGATATTTCAAAAGAATCAACGAGAACATAGCAATTATCATAGCATTCATCCATCGGTAAGCACAAAGGGAAATTAAACAATGTATGAGTTGAAGAGTTACTCTTATTAGAAGGTGGGCACGGGTAGCTAATCCGCTCTTCCTCCTTTTGTTCTTTGCTCTCTGATACGTCTCCATTGTATCTACTTTTCCAAATTCTTTTGCCCTTGTTTGGACTCCAATTTGCATGATTTGATTGGAACTAACCCGGACTGATGCTTTTTTCAGCAGAATTGCCATGGTGTTATTTTTGTGCAGAAATCAAAGTTCTCGAGTTGACCTAAAAATTAACAAAGAATTTTTGTGGAATATATAAAAATACTGGCGCAAAAAGATACCAGAGGGGGCCACCCAGAGGCCACAAGCCCTGGGGGCACACCTACCCCCCAGGGCGCGCCTCCTAGGCTTGTGGGCCCCTGGACCGTCTCCGACCCTAACTCCAACTCTATAAGTACCTATTTGGGGAGAAAAAATTCAGAGAGAAGGATTCATCACGTTTTACGATGCGGAGCCGCCGCCGCCTCCTGTTCTTCATCGGGAGGGCTGATCTAGAGTCTGTTCGGGGCTCCGGAGAGGGGAATCCATCGCCATCTTCATCATCAACCTTCCTCCATCACAAATTGTATGATGCTCACCGTCGTGAGTGAGTAATTTCATCGTAGGCTTGCTGTATGGTGATGGGTTGGATGAGATTTATCATGTAATCGAGTTAGTTTTGTTACGGTTTGATCCCTAGTATCCACTATATTCTGAGATTGATGTTGCTATGACTTTGCTATGCTTAATGCTTGTCACTAGGGCCCGAGTGCCATGATTTCAGATCTGAACCTATTATGTTTTCATGAATATATATGAGTTCTTGATCCTATCTTGCAAGTTGTAGACACCTATTACGTGTTATGATCCGCATACCCCAAGGTGACAATAATTGGGATTCTTTCCGGTGATTACCGTAGTTTGAGGAGTTCATGTATTCACTAAGTGCTAATGATTTGGTCAGGTTCTCTATTAAAAGGAGGTCTTAAAATCCCTTAGTTTCCATTAGGACCCCGTTACCACGGGAGGGTAGGACAAAAGATGTCATGCAAGTTCCATTCCATAAGCACACGTATGACTATATACGGAATACATGGCTACATTACATTGATGAATTGGAGCTAGTTCTGTGTCGCCCTAGGTAATGACTGCTACATGATGAATATTATCCAACACAATTATCATTGCTGATCCAATGCCTATGAGCTTTTCACATATTGATATTTGCTAAGTTAGTTTCATTGCTACTGCTGTTACAATCATTTTAGCACTCAAAGATTTCTCTTTATACTTGCATAATAATTTGTCTAGATCATCCCTATCCTTACAAGCAAGAATATCTCTAGTTGTCTCCTCATTCATAACATAACCTTCCAATACCTTAGGCAATTCATATCTGGGAGGACTAGTTCTAAAAGGTGTTTCAAGATTTTCAGTTTCTAGCTCATCATCAGTTTCAACAATATCATGCTGTCTTACTCTAGCAATTTATTCATCAAGAAATTCACCTAGTGGCACATTACGATCAAGCAAGGTACTAGCATCATCAAGAGTAGCATTCATAGCAGAAGTAGCATCATCAATAACTTGCGACAAATTAGAATTGATAACATGTGGTGGTGTTGCAAGTTTACCTATAACAAAAGGTGAATCAAGTGCGGAGCTAGATGGCAGTTCCTTACCTCCCCTCATCTTAGAGGGAAAAATCTTGGTATTGGCATCCTTCATATTCTTCATAGTGATAAATTGATAATAATCCCAAGTGACTCAACAAATATAGCTACGCTCCTCGGCAACAGCGCCAGAAAAGGTCTTGATAACCCACAAGTATAGGGGATCGCAACAGTTTTCGAGGGTAGACTATTCAACCCAAATTTATAGATTCGACACAAGGGGAGCCAAAGAATATTTGTAAGTATTAGCAGCTAAGTTTTCAATTCAACCACACCTGGAGATTAATTATCTGCAGCAAAGTGATCAGTAGCAAAGTAGTATGATAGTTTTGATAATAGTAGTAGCAGCAATAGTAACAGTAATAGTGATAGCAGTGATTTTGTAGAAAGTGCAATAGTAACAATAGCAGTAGTAACTTAGCAAGAACAATATGTAGGAAAATCATAGGCATTGGATCGGTGATTTTTTGGATGATATTCATCATGTGATAGTTATAACCTAGGGCAATACGGCACTAGCTCCAATTCATAAATATAATGTAGGCATGTATTCCGTAAATAGTCATACATGCTTATGGAAAGAACTTGCATGACATCTTTTGTCCTACCCTCCCGTGGCGGCGGGTCCTATTGGAAACTAAGGAATATTAAGGCCTCCTTTTAATAGAGAACCGGAACAAAGCATTAACACACAGTGAATACATGAACTCTTCAAACTACGGTCATCACCGGGAAGTGTCCCGGCTATTGTCACCTCGGGGTTTCCAGATCATAACACGTAGTAGGTGACTATAACTTGGAAGATCAGATCTAGAACATAGATATATTGGTGATAACATAAACGGTTCAGATCTGAAATCATGGCACCCGGGCCCAAAGTGACAAGCATTAAGCTTGGCAAAGTCATAGCAACATCAATCTCAGAACATAGTGGATACTAGGGATCAAGCCCTAACAAAACTAACTCGATTACATGATGAATCTCATCCAACTCCTCACCGACCAGCGAGCCTACGAAGGAATTACCCATCCCAGTGGGGAGCATCATGGTATTGGCGATGGAGAAGGGTTGGCGATGACGAAGATTGAAGATCCGCCTCTCCGGAGCCCCAAACGGACTCCAGATCTGGCTTCCCGATGAAGAACAGGAGATGACGGCGGCTCTGTCTCGTGGAATGCGATAATTCTTTCTCTTTGATTTTTTTCAGGGTCTACGGGGCCACCAGGTGGGGACAACCCACCTGGGCGCGCCTGGAGGGGGGAGGCGTGCCCTGGTGGGTTGTGCCCACCCTGGTGCCCCCCTCCGATGGTTCTTAGCTCCAGAAATTCTCTTTATTGATATAAAAAATCCTCGTAAAGTTTCGTTCCAATCCGAGAACTTTTATTTCTGCACAAAAAACAACACCATGGTAGTTCTGCTAAAAAACAGCGTCAGTCCGGGTTAGTTTCATTCAAATCATGCAAATTAGAGTCCAAAACAAGAGGAAAAGCGTTAGGAAAAGTAGATACGACGGAGTCGTATCAACTCCCCCAAGCTTAAACCTTTGCTTGTCCTCAAGCAATTCAGTTGATAAACTGAAAGTGAAAAAGAAAAACTTTTACGAACTCTTTGCTCTTGTTTGCATAAATAAGCTTAAACAGCACCCAGGTTTTCAGCCAAGATTATAACTAACCATGTCAGCAGTAACTCTTAAAAATTATATTAACTCATATCAATGACATAATCAGCTAGCAAGCAATAATAAGATATCTCAAACAACAACACGTTCTCAAAACAACCATGATACAATAGGACAATAGTGGTATCTTGCTAGCCCTTTCTGAGACCGCAAAACATAAATGCAGAGCACCTCCAAAGTTCAAGCAGCGACTAAACATTGTAATTCTCAGGTTCTGGCGCTTGTTTTAGAAGGTGATGACACAACATAAAAGTAAATAGATAGTCCCTTCACAGAGGGAAGCAGTGATTCGCAGAGGTGCCAGAGCTCAAGTTTTTAAAACAGAGGTAAATGAAATTTTGAGAAATGCACCCTTCTTGTTTACTTCGCGACCATCAGTTATCTATATCTTCCATGCTAAACACGCTAGTGGCGGTTCCCAAGCGATAAAGTAAATGTTATGACTCTGTAGGAGTTTTTGTTTGATTATTTGTAAGCTCAATTCTTTAGCAGTTTGGGACTGGGCATCCCTATTACTACCCCCTTCTCGTGCAATGATGAGTGAATAAACACTCATCCTGAGAATAACCCACTTAGCATGGAAGATACCAACTACCTCCTGTCGCTCTATGAACAATCCAGGCGCACAAAAAGGATATTTTTTTTGAAGTTTTTAGAGGTGACACATGCAAATTTACTTAGGACGGCAGGGTAATACCGCATATAGGTAGGTATGATGGACTCATCTGGAATAACTTGGGTTTCAGGTTTTGGGTGTACAAGCAGAATTCCCACTGAGTATAGGCGAAGGCTAGCAAATAGGTTGAGAAGCGGCCAACTAGAGAGCAACAACGGTCATGAACATGCATTATGCATAAGTAACATCGGATACTAGCATGAGTAGGATATGAACACCATGAACATTAATATCATAGAGGCTATGTTGGTTTTGATTCAACTACATGCATGAACATGTGCCAAGTCAAGCCTCTTGAACATTCAGAGGAGGATACCATATCATCATACTACACCACAATCATTTTAATGCAATGTTGACATCCAAGATAAATCATTATCCACTCCTAGCTACTTATCCATGGCATGAGAAACTAGAATCTCTAATTGTCATTGCAAACACGTTTAATCATAATGGGTTGAATCATGGATACTAGGTTAAACATATTTACAAAAACAAAATAAGTCGAGTTCATAACCGTTTCTATCTGCCACGACCAGTTCATCAAATATCGTCATTATTGCATTTCACTTGCACGACCGAACGATATGAAAATAATGATAGTGCAAGAATGCCGTGGACTAAGCTGGAATCTGCAAACATTTTATTCAACAGGAGAAGACAAGGTAAAATGGGCTGTTTGTTAGATCAACAATAATGCATATGAGAGCCACTCAACAATTTCATCGTGGTCTTCTCCTCGGCATGACTCAATAAAAAGAAATTCAGAGAAACACACTAAAATATTTTTGGAGTTTTTGGTTTTTTGAGAACAAGCAAATAAAAGGAAAAAGCAAAAACGGGAAAAACTATTTACACGGGAAAGCTCCCAACAAGCAAAAGAAGAACAAGGAAATATTTCTGGGTTTTCTTTTTAGTACTACAGAAATTTAAACTAGGAAGAAAAATAAAAAAGAAGCAGGAAATATTTTTGGATTTTCTCAAAGTTTTCCAAACACACAAGAAGAAACCGAGAAATAAATTTAAGATGGATAATACAGCGAAAAAGTGTGGACACTGACAAGTGGAATGAAATGTGTGAACATGAATGTAATGTCGGTGGAAATACATACTCCCCCAAGCTTAGGCTTTTGGCCTAACTTGTTAATCGGTTAGTAGCCTGCATAGTAATCGGGTGATAGCTCATGGAGGCTCTTGGTGCGGATGCCTCAACCTGCCGTGCGGCCACAACTGCCACGTTATGAGCTCGGGCCTCGCTCTCAAGAACAAAATATCTTCCCCTACTGTGAACATCAAAGAGAGCAGGCGCAGGCAAATATGTGTGCACAACGGAACTTTGATTAAACAATAGTTTATAGGTGAAATTATGGGGTTCACCTCTAAGGATCTTATGGCGTTTCATAGCATCAAAGTCTAAATATTGCGTGGGTAAAATAGGGTCATAGGGCAAAAGTGAAACACCCAGCTCTCTTGCTAAGCGCGTGGCATAAATTTCACCATAGAAATAACCACTACTGGCGTTGTGTTGCAACCTGCGTGCAACAATCGCTCCAAGATTATAACTTTTGTCACCGGTAAGAGCGGTGCGTATGAGGCTCAAGTCTGGAGCACAAAGTGTACTACAATCTTGTTTGCCTACAATACATTTTCCATTAAATAATGCAAAGTACTGAATTGCAGGAAAATGAATGCTCTTTATTCTACCCTGCGTCACTCCCCTAGTCTCACCATTGCAAAGACTAGTCAAAAATGTTTGAAACTCAGATCTTGGTGGTTCGTCAAGCGAACCCCGGAATGGGATTTTGAAGTGGTGACCAAATCTCTCTAAAGATATGGTAAATGGATTTTCATACAGTTTAAATGACACCCTAGACTCACGGGGATGGAATTTAAATCCTTTGACAAATGATTCAGTCAGAGTGTGGTGTTGGTTGCACTTATCTGAAATGTAGGGACCGAGATCTGCATTGTGAACATATTGCTCAAATTCCTCCTTAATGCCCACACTCACTATATAATCGTTGCATGGCCATAAGCATGTTTTGGTGGCGGCATCTCGTATGGAACTCTCACTTGGTTCAATAAAAGACCAACGAACGGAGCTATCACTAGAAGATGCCTCCGAGGCTCTCCTCCTCGAAGAACTCCTTCCAAAGAGGTTCATCATATTCGCGTACTGTTTTCTGAAAAAAAATTGGGTGAGAAAAATTTCTCAACAAAACTTCACAAGATTGGTAGCAACTGCTCATAGGGATGCATAGAGGCCATAGCAAGCATTCAAAATACTTACAACTCTAAGAATTCAGCATGCAAGCTCATCTACAGCAGCACCAAGAGTAGCTAATTATTCAAAATATAAACCACTAAAGCAAAAACTAATTGGACAAATAGAGGAGTCACATACCAAGCAACAATCCCCCGAAACAGTTTCAGAAACGGAGCTTCGAGCAAAGAGATCAAAATCCGCGGGTTTGAGAGCAAGAACACGAGATAGAGAGCAATGGTGATTTTTTTCTGGAGGTAGGTGGTGATGTGGGATGAAGAGCTAAGTGAGGGGGACCACATGGGGACCACAACCCACCAGGGCGCGCCTAGAGGACCTGGCGCGCCCAGGTCGGTTGTGCCCACCTGGTGCACCTCCCTCTGATATTATTTGCACCCAAAATTCTTAAATATTCAGAAAAAATCATATTAATATTTCAAAGCATTCTGAGGACTTTTATTTTTGGGTCATTATTTTATTGCATGGGAAATTCAGAAAACAGACAAAACATGGTGTTCTATTTTATTTAACTAATGAAAACAGAAAATAAAAGGTAGGGACAGAAGGTAGTGCTCACTAAATTCATCAACTTCACACCTCTCAAAAATGATCCATTAATAAGGTTGATCAAGTCTTATTAACAACCAATTTTGATTAGTATGAAAATGAAGAACTTTCGTAAATCACTAAGTTACCTCAACGGGGATATGAATGTCCCCAACAATAAGCATTTCATATTTCTTTTTAACAGTAGGTAGAGGTAGTTGAAAACTTCCAATAGTGATTGTCGGAGATTTTTCAGTAACATTAATACCATTCACTTGGAATTGTTTCTTCAGAAAGTGCACCGTATGCTGATTACCATTGATATGAAAAGTGACATTGCTTTTATTGCAATCAATAACAGCCCCTGCAGTATTCAAGAAGGGTCTACCAAGGATAATCGACATGTTGTCGTCCTCGGGCATCTCAAGTATAACAAAGTCAGTCAAAATAGTAACATTACTAACAACAACAGGTACATCCTCACAAATACCTATAGGTATGGTAGTTGATTTGTTAGCCATTTGCAATGATATTTTAGTAGGTGTGAGTTTATTCAAATCAAGTCTTTTATATAAAGAGAAAGGCATAACACTAACACCAGCTCCTAAATCACATAAAGCAGTTTTGACATAATTTCTTTTGATGGAGCAAGGTATAGTTGGTATTCCCGGATCTCCAAATTTTTAGGTACTCCATCTTTAAAAGTATAATTAGCAAGCATGGTGGATATTTCAGCTTCCGGTATTTTTCTCTTATTGGTGATGATGTCTTTCATGTACTT
Source organism: Triticum aestivum (assembly GCF_018294505.1). NCBI lineage: Eukaryota > Viridiplantae > Streptophyta > Magnoliopsida > Poales > Poaceae > Triticum > Triticum aestivum. Next base: position 383,608,094 of record NC_057802.1, on the reverse strand, counting down.
TGCATAAGGAGGCATTTTCAAGATATCAGTCAAGCGAGTACGTAGAAAGACTGACCTAAGCATTTCAGCAAAGCGTTCAAATTCTTCATCATCTTTCTTTTTAGTTGACTTAGGTGGAAAGGGCATAGGTTTTTGAACCCATGGTTCTCTTTCCTTTCCGTGTTTTCTAGCAACAAAGTCCCTTTTATCATATCTTTTATTCTTGGGTTGTGGGTTATCAACATCAACTGCTGGCTCTATCTCAACATCATTGTCTGGTTCTTTGTTATTTCTTTGAGTATCTTCATGAACCTCATCATTATCTTTTTCATTATCAGAAGGTGAGTGTTCACTACCAGGTTGAGTTTCAGCATCAAAGATAGAAACTTCATTATCATTATCAGGAGGTTTTTCTACTTCAGGATCACTAGAGGCATGGAAAGTCCTATCATTTTTCTTCTTCCTTTTCTTTTTAGAAGGACTATGTGCATCAGTGTTGACTCTTTGAGAGTCTTGTTCAATCCTTTTTGGGTGTCCCTCGGGATAAAGTGGTTCCTGAGTCATTCTACCTCCTCTAGTCATTACACTAACAACATGATCATTGATATTATTATTCATTTCATCAAGAAACTCTCTTTGAGATTTAGCAACTTGTTCTAACTGAGTTTGAACCATAGAAGCATGCTTCCCCACACCTCTAATATCATTTGAGATAAATAACAAGTCACTCAAGCGAGCAATCATATCAAAATTGTATTTCAATTGTTTCATAACATTTGCATTGAAGTGATCTTGCTTTCTAATGTAATTTTCAAACTCATAAAGGCATTGGCTAGGGTGCATATTGTGAGGATTATCATTATCATTGAATTTCATTAGAGAATTTACCTCTGCCACCTTAGGCGATGATGGTGTTTCAAGCCCATGTATTTCTTTAATAGGAGGTAAAATTTTGACATCCCTCAGCTTTAATACCTTTTTCTTTCATAGATTTCTTTGCCTCTTGCATATCACCAGGACTGAGATATAACATACCCCTCTTCTTCTAAGTGGGTTTAAGCGGTGGTTGAGGAAGAATCCAATCATCATAATTTTTCAATATGTTATTCAGTAATTCTTCAGCTTGCCCAATAGTTCATTCCCTGAAAACACAACCAGCACAACTATCTAGGAAATCCCTAGAAGCATCGGTTAGTCCATTATAGAAGATATCAAGTATTTCATTTTTCTTAAGAGGATGATCAGGAAAATCATTAAGCAATTGGAGAAGCCTCCTCCAAGCTTGTGGGAGACTCTCTTCTTCAATTTGCACAAAATTAAATATTTCCTATAAGGCAGCTTGTTTCTTATGAGCAGGAAAATATTTTTCAAAGAAGTAATAAATCATATCTTGGGGACTACGCACACAACAAGGAGCAAGAGTATTGTATCAAGCTTTAGCATCACCCTTTAGCGAGAACGGAAATAATTTGAGAATATAGTAATAGCGAATCTTCTCATCATGAGCAAAAAGGGTGGCTATGTCATTGATGACCCACAAGTATAGGGGATCTATCGTAGTCTTTTCGATAAGTAAGAGTGTCGAACCCAACGAGGAGCAGAAGGAAATGATAAGCGGTTTTCAGCAGGTATTCTCTGCAAGCACTGAAATTATAGGTAACAGATAGTTTTGTGGTAGGATAATTTGTAACGAGCAACAAGTAACAAAAGTAAATAAAGTGCAGCAAAGTGGCCCAATCCTTTTTGTAGCAAAGGACAAGCGTGGACAAACTCTTATATAGAGAAAAGCGCTCCCAAGGACACATGGGAATTATCGTCAAGCTAGTTTTCATCACGTTCATATGATTCGCGTTCGGTACTTTGATAATTTGATATGTGGGTGGACCGGTGCTTGGGTGCTGTCCTTACTTGGACAAGCATCCCACTTATGATTAACCTCTATTGCAAGCATCCGCAACTACAACAAAAGTATTAAGGTAAACCTAACCATAGCATGAAACAAATGGATCCAAATCAGCCCCTTATGAAGCAACGCATAAACTAGGGTTTAAGCTTCTGTCACTCTAGCAACCCATCATCTACTTATTACTTCCCAATGCCTTCCTCTAGGCCCAACTAATGGTGAAGTGTCATGTAGTCGACGTTCACATAACACCACTAGAGGATAGACAACATACATCTCATCAAAATATCAAACGAATAGAAAATTCACATGACTACTAATAGCAAGATTTCTCCCATGTCCTCAGGAACTAACGTAACTACTCACAAAGCATATTCATGTTCATAATCAGAGGAGTATTAATATGCATAAAGGATCTGAACATATGATCTTCCACCAAATAAATCAACTAGCATCAACTACAAGGAGTAATCAACACTACTAGCAACCTACAGGTCCCAATCCCAGACTTGGAGACTAGAATTGGATACAAGAGATGAACTAGGGTTTTAGATGAGATTGTGCTGGTGAAGATGTTGATGGAGATTGGGCCTCTCCCGATGAGAGGAGCGTTGGTGATGACGATGGTGATGATTTCCCCCTCCCGGAGGGAAGTGTCCCTGGCAGAACAGCTCTGCCGGAGCCCTAGATTGGTTCCGCCAAGGTTCCGCCTCGTGGCGGCGGAGTCTCGTCCCGAAAGCTTGCTTATGATTTTTCTTGGGACGAAAGACTTCATATAGTAGAAGATGGGCACCGGAGGGCCAACAGGGGGCCCACGAGGCAGGGGGCGCGCCCAGGGGGTAGGGCGCGCCCCCACCCTCGTGGACAGGTGGAGGCCCCCCTGACGTATTTCTTCCGCTCAGTATTTTTTATTATTTCCAAAAATAACTTTCGTGGAGTTTCAGGACTTTTGGAGTTGTGCAGAATAGGTCTCTAATATTTGCTCCTTTTCCAGCCCAGTATTCCAGCTGCCGGCATTCTCCCTCCTTATGTAAACCTTGTAAAATAACAGAGAATGGGCATAAGTATTGTGACATAATGTGTAATAACAGCCCATAATGCAATAAATATCGATATAAAAGCATGATGCAAAATGGACGTATCAACTCCCCCAAGCTTAGACCTCGCTTGTCCTCAAGCGGAAGCCGATAACGATAAATATGTCCACATGTTTAGAGGTAGAGGTGTCGATAAAATAAAATACGGACATGAGGGCATCATGATTATTCTCATAACAGCAACATATATGGATAATGTCATATGATTTCTTATGCTCAAGTAATAATCTATTCACAATGCAAAGTATGAATCAGAAACTTTATTGAGAACTAACAAACTATAATCTCAGTCACTGAAGCAATTGCAATTTATCATAACATTAGAAAGAGCTATGTCAGAGCTTTCTAGCAAGTCCACATACTCAACTATCATTTAGTCTTTCATAATTGCTAACACTCACGCAATACTTGTGGTTACGGAGTTTTAACCGGACACAGAGAAAGATAGGGGCTTATAGTTTCGCCTCCCAACCTTTTACCTCAAGGGTAAGGTCAACAATAATAACTCATGCTAACTTACATCCAATTAGATATATCTATCATGATCTTTCCAACACCCTGTGCTTGCCGAAGGATAAAATGTAAAAAGGAAAGGTGAAGATCACCATGACTCTTGCATAAGGTAGAGGATAATAATAAAAGATAGGCCCTTCACAGAGGGAAGCAGAGTTTGCCATGCGCTTTCAGGGTTGGATGCACAAAATCTTAATGTGAAAGAACGTCACTTTATATTGCCACTTGTGATATGAACCTTTATTATGCAGTCCATCGCTTTTATTTCTTCCACATCACAAGATCGTATAAAGCTTATTTCCTCCACACCAATCAATCATACATATTTAGAGAGCAATTTTTATTGCTTGCACCGATGACAACTTACTTGAAGGATCTTACTCAATCCATAGGTAGATATGGTGGACTCTCATGGCAAAACAGGTTTAAGGGTTTTTGGAAGCACAAGTATTATCTCTACTTGGTGCAAAGAATTTGGCTAACATGAGGGGGAAAGGCAAGATCAACATGTTGGATGATCCATGACAATATACTTTATCTCAGATATAAGAAAACATAACCCATTACATTGTCTTCCTTGTCCAACATCAACTCTTTAGCATGTCATATTTTAATGACTGCTCCCAATCATAAAAGATGTCCAAGATAGTGTATTTATATGTGAAACCTCTCTTTCTTTATTACTTCCTATTAATTGCAACGATGACCAAATCTATGTTTGTCAACTCTCAACAATTTTTAATCATCATACTCTTCCTATGTGAAGTCATTACTCTCAATAAGATCAATATGATCTCTTTATTTCTTTTTATTCTTTTTCTCTTTTCTTTTATTCACTCAAGATCATGGCAAAATAATCAAGCCCTGGACTCGACACTAATCTTTATTATATAGCTCACGAACTCGATTACATAGAGAGATCATAGAGCAAAACTCAAAACTAGATCATGCCATAAACTTTATTCTACTAGATCAAGATACTACTAAAAGGATCGAACTAAGAAATACGGTAAAGATAGGAGATGTGATGGTGATACGATACCGGGGCACCTCCCCCAAGCTTGGCAGTTGCCAAGGGGAGTGCCCATACCCATGTGATTATGTCTCCTTCGGGGATGGTGAAGGGATTGTTGATGATGTAGGCTTGTCGTCCATCTTCCAAGGCATATGCTCACCATCATAGAAGGATGATCGAGTCTCCGGGATCCTTAAATCTGCAGCCAAACTCATCCTCTTGAATCTATATTCATACTCACAGTTTTGGTTTTGCAGGTCATAGATTTGGGCTTGGAGGTGCTCGATTTTCTCGTGGAGCTTGAAGATGGCCTCCCCAATGTCCTTGGCATCTAACTTGTGGTTGTTGGTGAACTCCGTGATCATTATGTGATTGGATTCAAGTCCACGCTCAACCATCTCCTGGCACTTGAAAACTTGTTGCTCCATTGCCTCGAGCCTCGCCTCCACGCTTTCGGTCCACCGTGGTCCCTCAGCATCGCGGATGTGCAGCACCCCCTCACGCATCTCAATGGTTTGAGGGTGTTGCAGCACCTCCGCGAGGTAGGGGTTGATGACCTTCTCGAAGAACTTGTCCTTGGGGGCACTTGGCGATGTCATGATGATCTAGATCTGTCAGAAAAACAGCTCGAAACAAGAACAGAGGAGATTTGCGTGATACGGGGGTTAGAACCTTTGGGATATTATATAATGAATTTTTACCGACCAAAATACGTATCGTGCAAGAAAACGGAGTCCGGAGAGCACACGAGGTGCCCACGAGGTAGGGGGGCGCGCCCAGGGGGTAGGGCGCGCCCTCCACCCTCGTGGAGGCCTCGTGTCCTTCCCAGACTGCCTCTCATTTTTCTTTTTTGCTAAATATTCCAAAACGGAGAAATATTGCCATTAGAACTGTTTTGGAGTCGGTTTACTTACCGTACCACATACCTATTCCTTTTGGGAGTCTGAAACGTTCCGGAAAGTGTCCCTTATGAATTCCTCCAGGGTTACAGTTTCAATAACATTGGTTTCAACATTTATGGGATTACCTGAGATATAATGTTTGATTCTTTGACCGTTCACCACCTTCGGATTTGTGCCTTCGAAGTTGTTGATTTTTATGGCACCGGAATGATAGACCTCCTCGATAACGTAAGGACCTTCCCATTTAGAGAGAAGTTTTCCTGCAAAAAATCTTAAACGAGAGTTGTATAGCAATACATAATCACCTACATTAAACTCACGCTTTTGTATTCTTTTGTCATGCCATCTTTTAACGTTTTCTTTAAACAACTTGGCATTCTCATAAGCTTGGGTTCTCCATTCATCAAGTGAGCTAATATCAAATAACCTCTTCTCACCGGCAAGTTTGAAATCATAATTGAGCTCTTTAATAGCCCAATATGCCTTATGTTCTAGTTCGAGAGGTAAGTGACATGCTTTTCCATAAACCATTTTATACGGAGACATGCCCATAGGATTTTTATATGCAGTTCTATAGGCCCATAATGCATCATCAAGTTTCTTGGACCAATTCTTCTAGATCTATTGACTGTCTTTTGCAAAATTAATTTGAGCTCTCTATTACTCAATTCTACTTGACCACTAGACTGCGGGTGATAAGGAGATGCAATTCTATGATTAACATCATACTTAGCAAGCATTTTACGGAAAGCACCATGAATAAAATGTGAACCACCATCAGTCATTAAATATCTAGGGACTCCAAACCTCAGAAAAATAACTTCTTTAAGCATTTTAATAGAAGTGTTATGATCAGCACTACTAGTTGGAATAGCTTCTACCCACTTAGTAACGTAATCAACAGCAACTAAAATATGTGTATATACATTAGAGGCAGGAAAGGGTCCCATATAATCAAAGCCCCAAACATCAAATGGTTCAATAACAAGTGAATAGTTCATAGGCATTTCTTGACGTCTACTAATATTACCAGTTCTTTGACATTCATCACAAGATAAGACAAACTTATGGGCATCCTTGAAGAGAGTAGGCCAATAAAAACCAGATTGCAATACCTTATGTGTAGTCCTATCTCCAGCGTGGTGTCCTCCATAGGCCTCGGAGTGACACTTGCGTAGGATCTGTTCCTGTTCATGCTCAGGTACACAACGTCTGATAACACCATCTACTCCTTGTTTATAAAGATGTGGGTCATCCCAAAAGTAATGTCTCAAATCATAGAAAAACTTTTCCTTTTGCTGGTATGTGAAACTAGGTGGTATAAATTTAGCAACAATATAGTTAACATAATCAGCATACCATGGAGCAGTACGAGAAGCATTTATGACATTCAGTTGGTCATCAGGAAAGCTATCATCAATAGGTAGTGGGTCATCAAGAACATTTTCTAACCTAGACAAGTTGTCTCCAACGGGGTTCTCAGCTCCTTTCCTATCAACAATATGCAAATCAAATTCTTGTAGCAGGAGAACCCATCTAATAAGTCTAGGTTTAGCATCTTTCTTTTCCATAAGATATTTAATAGCAGCATGATCCGTGTGAATAGTTACTTTGGAATCAACAATATAAGGTCTAAACTTATCACAAGCAAATACAACTGCTAAGAATTCCTTTTCAGTAGTAGCATAATTTCTCTTAGCATTGTCTAAACTTTTACTAGCATATTGAATAACATTTAATTTCTTATCAACTCTTTGCCCTAGAACAACACCTACAACATAATCACTAGCATCACACATGATTTCAAAGGGTAAATTCCAATCAGGTGGCTGAACGATAGGTGCAGAAATAAATGCTTTCTTAAGTATTTCAAATGCTTCTACACAATCATCATCGAAGACAAATGGTATATCTTTTTGTAATAAATTGGTCAGAGGTCGAGAAATTATTGAGAAGTCCTTAATGAAACTCCTATAAAATCCGGCGTGACCAAGGAAACTTCTTATACCTTTGATGTCCTTGGGACATGGCATCTTTTCAATAGCATCAACCTTGGCTTTATCAACACTACAAAAAAAATACACTTCCGTGATGATATGTGTTTGTCACAGTAGGTCACGTTTTTTGTCATGCATGTACATCCATGACGATTTTATGACAGAATCAAGATAGTCATACCTGTGCTGTCGTAGAAGTGTTCCATGACATTACCAAAATTATCATCACGGAAGTGTCCACTTCCATGACAATAAATCGCGCGTCACAGAAGTGCTTTCGTCAAGGGTGACCGACACATGGAATCCACCATAACGGAACGCCGTTAAGCTATCGGGTCGGGTTTTGGATCCGATAACCCGTTAACAGCCCCGACCAATGGGAAATTTCCATGTGTAAAATTCTTATTGGCCGGACGAAACACGTGTCAGCTCGTCAGTGGGTCAGATAGGCGCCTATGATATGTCGACACGTGCCACGGCCCACCACTGGCCCATTTAGCTTACAAAGCTGGCCCGTTTGACTTGGTCAAAAGTTAACGGGCTGGCCCATGAAAAGCCTGTTAACGGTCTCTTCGCAAATAGCCCATTTTACGGCCCGTTAACTCATGGCCCGTTAGGCCCTAAAGGAAATCGGCCCAACAACGTCATGTGGGCCGTCGAATATAACACCAGCCCATTTCACTTTCGGCCCATGTATGGCCCACGACGTCTTTCGGCCCATATGAGGCCTTCGTATCTTTCGGCCCTTTACAGGCCCACGGTGACTCTAGCCCATAATGAACCGTAATTTTCTTTATACCCGTTAACGGCCCGTGATTTACATGGGCCGTTTCCAGCCCGTGTTAGCTTTCGGCCTATTGACGGCCCATACGTTCTTGGGCTCCTTTTCAGCCCTCGATTACTTCCGGCCCGTTACTGGCCTGTTCCCCTAATGGGCCAAATTCGGCCCATGGCAAGAGTCGGCCCGTTACTGGCCTGTTCCCCTAATGGGCCAAATTCGGCCCATGGCAAGAGTCGGCCCGTTACTAGCCTGTTACCCTAATGGGCCAAATTCGGCCCATGGCAAGAGTCGGCCCGTTTCTGGCCTGTTAACCCGTTGCGTCGTTTCCAGCCCGTCCTATATTCTGGCCCATTAACGACCCGTTATGCCTATGACAGAATTAAGCCTTTGCTATCCTACGGCCTGTTAACGGCCTGGGCCAATACCAGTTACGCCCGATTACGGCCCATGTAGACCCATTTATCCGACGGCCCGAGGCCCACCGATTACAGGCCCATTTATCGACGGCCCGTAGGAGACCCATGGATCCTACGGCTCGTATATGGACCATGGTAGTTGCGGCCACTAGCAAACCAGGGAAAAAGAAGACTAGGAAATAAATAAGGCCGAAAATAACGTTAGGCTATTAAGGCGATTGCACAGATTACATCCACTCGGCATCAAAGATCGCCACTAGTGCAAATATAGGGAACACCCTACACTATACAAAAATGGCTTGCTGTTTTCTTCAGCCGGTGGCTGCACGTTAAGAATAAATTTTGTATCGCACCAAAACAAATTACAACTATATAACAAAAGGAAGGTTGGCATAAAACTTAACAGTCTAGCAGATAAATGCACCACCAGAAGTTCAGAAGCTCAGTTCATTTGACCTGACTGTTACGTTTTCATGTTGTATTGTCCGATGGAGCAACATATTCGCCTTTATTTCCCCTAGGCTCCTGAACAACATAGCAAATGTCTGATAGTCTGGTTTCAAAACCATGCATATCTTGACGACATTGAGCAATGTTTCTCCTTGTTTCACAAAGGGTCTCTGTTAGGGAATGGACTTGTGTCTGGAGCGCAGATACAACATTGCTTTGAGCTTGCATATCTTGATCATGAGGCAGTTTGGACGATATTGCCTTAACAACCAACCCAGTATTACGCAGGAACGTGCTTTTGGCACTGTTAGTGGACAGGTACTGACCCACTGCAGCAAGAGCTGACATTGCGGTTATAGTTGCCTCGCCACCTTCAGAAGGTGGCGGTTCCACCATTTTTTCCATAGCTCGCTGAAAAGTTGAGGTTTTACATTAGTAGTACCAGAACAGAAGATATTAAGGAGGCAGCAAAACCAAACAAAATAGCTTTGGTCTATATACAGAACTTATTCTGGTGAACCCATGTAAAATATTAGTTGTATTTTATTGCAAAGTACATAATAAAACCAGGTTCCAAACATATGACCATGTACCATCGCTAATGTATTGTCTATTTCTTCACATTGTATTGAGGGCTAAGGATAAAGAGACGAAGTTTATAATACGGTAAGCATAGTATGACATCATTCATATCACAAAACAACTGAGAACAGACAAACAGGCAATTGTAACGTTGTGTGGGCAAGTCCAGCACGGAACTAGATTACGGGTCAAGATCAAAGGAACATCACTCCTCTCTTTTAAACCTTGTAAGGTGCAATGATACGCTAAGACAATTGTGTATAAAATTGAAAAGAGTAATAGACATTGGCTGCAAACCATGCAGTTCAAGGCACAAGTCAGAGTAAGTAGTAGTTAAAAGGCATGAGGATTAAGGACTTACAACAGCGGCTTTGACTGGTGTAGTCATGCCCTTCTTCTTGCTGGTGTGACAGTCCTTGAAGATTTCCCACAACATTTGGTTCAGGTACTTTTTGGTCCTTGCGGGCTTTCCTCTGCATTTCGAACAAGTCAATATAGATCTGATAATATGGTACAACGAAAAGAGTGAAACAACAGCTAATTACAAGAGCCTCGCAGTGTGCAATATAGCTACGAGATCCTGTCGTCTGTTGGAATTTCACTTTCGTACGGTTGGCCTTGTTCTTTGAACAGTTCACCTACAAGAAGATAGATTTGTGTGGCACATGCGTAAATAGGACTTCAACATGTGATCTGATCACATATATATAATGTACCTGATACTTCGGATCAGACCAGTGTTTAACAAGGCCCCTCCAGTCTTCATCCGATATATTTTCCACTGGAGATGTTTGGGAAAGTTCACTGTTAGCCTTGCCTTCAAAGTGAGTTTTCCTCAAGTTATACCGATACTGTCGCAGAGCAGACTTGAAAACATGGGTGCAAGCTTGTCTGGTTGCATCATCTTGGCTATCCAACTTGAACCTCATCTGTTGAAAATTATGGGAGTCTCATTATCAGCAACCTAGAAAGTATGGGACAGAGCAAGACGATATTACTAGTTTCCATACATAACCATACTTACAGATAAATGGTCGAGGAAGGTGTTGAACTGGGTTTCGTCTTTGTCATTCCTGTACTGAATCCATGTTGGGAGGATACGTACATGACACCTAACGGCAACCGCTGCCTCTGATACTAACTTGGCTGACTCTGTAGCATCACGTGGCCTTTTTAAACCTGCCTCAAAACGGATCTCCATTCTTCCTCCTCTAGATTTAGTTAACCTATCGAGCATTATCCCTGATGTTTGTTTCCTCTTGCGCCTAGGTGCTAGTCCAACAACGAACATAGGAAGTGTTAGTGTACATCAAACTGTGAGACTACATATAAAGAAGCATGCAACTGTAACTTGACTCCAGCAACTACCTTCTTGCTGTTGAAGCTCACAAGGTTCATCTGATATTGCCAACTCGTCTTGTGTCAAGAGTGCTTGGGAAGTAGTGTCAGGTGGCAAGGGAGCTTGGGAACGTGCTGCTAGCTCAGTTGACGCACGAGTAAGTCGTGCAGCTGGTAGTACTGTGGTAGGTGTTGCAAGAACTAGGGCTGTCTCTGCTTGTTTGGTGGCAGCTATTTGTTTCTGTTTGGCTTTTTTTGCAACTCGTGTAGCATGGGATGCCGTGTTTGTAGAATTTTCCGCTGGACTTTGACCTTCTATTGCACCATCAGTACCAGCAGAATCTGCAGGATTCATCCGCTTCTCATTCCCTGCCATTCTGTGTTTCTTCCTCTTTCTCTGTGCCATGTTAAGTCAAGCCGACAAGAAAAACGAATAACAATTTAGTTCTTCAGAACAAATTGATGCGTGATGCAGACGAACTGAACTTTGATGTTAGACAACCACATGATAGGAGGATGTAATATGTATGAAAAACAGGACGGAAGAGATAACCAGAACTATGATGTGTAAACTAAGAAGAAGACATTTCACCAAATTAGAAGCAATGCAATGGAAGGTAGACACCATATGAAAGATGCTACAAATATCGCTCTGCCAAGTTAACAGTGTCTCATCATAAATGGCGTTTAAACAAATGTGAAGCAGTACAAGAAATAAATCATATGCAAGATGCAAACAACATCACACTACCATGTTAGAGGTCTCTCGTCATTAGTGCCATTGCATATTCACAGCATTGCATATTCACAGCTTATGATGTGTAAACTAAGGAGAAGGCATTTCAACAAATTAGAAGCAATGAAAGCTAGACACCATATGAAAGATGCAACGAATATCACTCTACCAAGTTAAAACTGTCTCGTCATAAGTGCCATTTCAACAAATTAGTAGTACAAGCTAGAAAAGAATGTGAGATGTAACCTATATCACACTCCGAAGTCAAACGTGTCTTATGATAAGTGATTGTTGCAGGTTACACAACAGTAGTAATTTGATGTAAGAACATGGTGTGATAGACAGATATTGTATGTTCTAGAAACAGGAACACGTGTCTTATTCAAGTATAATGTGTAAAGTAAGCAGATGGAATTCAACAAAATTAGAAGCAATACAAGCTAGACATCACACATAACATGCAACCACATATAACAGTGCCAAGTTAGAGGGAGCACCGGTGATGCTGCACTAGGGGAGACGTGCTCATCATAAACACAGCTTTGTTGAGTGTCTATGCATGTGTTGTCTTGGAAATCATCTTGGGGGTGTGGAGGAGTAGAAACTGTAGAGGCCCTCCGTTCGGAAGGAGCACCTTTATCCGCTGCCTTGCTAACTTCCTTCCGCTTTATTGATTTTGAATTGTCAAGTAAAACCGACAAGAAAAAGCAATAAAATTCTCTCTTCAGAACTCATTCATGCATGATACTGACAATCACTACTTTGATGTAAGGCAAACACATGATACCAGGATGGAATATGTACGAAAAACAGGACGGCATGGCATGTTCACAACTGTTTGTGTAAACTAAGCAGAAACCATTCCAGCAAATAAGAAGCAATGCAAGCTAGACACCACATGAAAGATGCAACCAATATGACTCTGCCAAGTTAAAAGCGTCCCATCATAAATGGAATTTCAACAAATTAGAAGCAGCGCATGCTATAAATCATATGAAAGATGCAACTAATATCGCACTGCATATACTAAAGGTGTCTCGTCATGTTGATTGATGCGGGATACAAAAAAACAATAGTTTTATGTAAGGACATGCTTAATAGACAGATGTACTATGTACTAAATACAGGAAGGCATGTCACATTAACAGGTATAATGTATAAGCTAAGCAGACTAGCACATGCAGTTTAACCAGATTGGAAGAATTACAATCTAGACACCATATGCAACATGCAACCACATATCACGCTGCCAAGTTAGAGCAAGCACCTGCGATGCTAGTGTAGGGGAAATGCTGTAATCAACTACAGAGCTACGTTCACTATCTTCATCTAGCATTTCTGTTTCTTGAGAATCATGTCGGGAGGCTGACGCTGCATTCTTTAAATGAGGAGTAGTCCCCTTGCCTGCCTGCCTCGTCATAAGTGATTGATGAGGGATACACAAGAACATTAGTTTGATGTAAGAACATGGTTAATACACAGATGTACTAGTATGTACCAAAAACAGAAAGGCATGTCATATTCAAAGGTATAATGTGTAAGCTAAGCAGATGCAATTTAACCAAATTGGAAGCAATACAAGCTAGACATCCGGCTGGAGTGGTGAGCATGATCATCTAGGACCTGAGAGCCTGGTGGGAGGCGGGCTGCTTCGCCACCATCGCAGCTTTTTAGTTGGCTTCCAGGTGATGCCTATCTTTGCTGGGCTTGTCACTGGCTCGGCCAGTGCCCTGACTAGCTATTTGTCTTCTGGTGCTCACGGGATGGTGGTTCATGTAAAAAAATATCTTTCCTTATCTTACCGACTTCGGCCTTTCGAATACAAGCTAGACACCATATGGAACATGCAACCACATATGACACCGCGAAGTTAAAGCAAGCACCTGGGATGGTGGTTCATTGCGAGCGAGGTCATCAACTCCAGAGCTACGTTTACCGTCTCCATCTGCTGACACTGCACCCTTTATAGCGCTGTAACGTGTCTTGCCTACCCGCATACGAAGCTGGAGCGACTTCTCTCTTTTCTTTTTGGCTTCTCTCATGGCAGCAGAGTCTGAAATACCCTTGCATAAAAACACAATAGTGAGAGTAAGGGTGAAGTGTGTGCAGAACTAGTGCACTGTAAAAGTAGCAGATAGCAGGTGGCTGAAAAATAAATGACAGGAGACATATGATAGCTCTACAACATTGCATGGCAAACAAAATTAGATTCTACTCCGTATGATTTTGTAATATATGAGCACAGGAAATGCAGGTACTCCTCCAGCACACCACCACATGTGGTCATATCTAAGATAACAGTCGACTGAAAATAAATAGGTCAGTCGATTTTTTTAATGAACCGTCCGATCTATAAGGAACGGGCAGATGGCCTTCGTCTACCTCCCGCCAGTCACTGTTGACGATCTTTCTCGAACCGCCAGCGACCACCGGCCCAGACCCCTGCCTCCGCCGCCCCGCCCTCCCATCGACCTCACACCACCGCCGTGCTTGGCAGCGCCCCCAGGCCATCCCTTTAATCCCGGCCGACCTCCAGATCGGGCGCCAGTAGCTCTAGGCCGCACACGCCCCTAAGATAAACACCAAGGCGCTGCTTCCCCGGCGTAATAGGCGTACTAGCGCCTGTTACGCCGGGGAATGCTTCCGTTAATTGGGAATCAACTGGCCAGAAATTGAAATTCAGGGGGGCGACGGACCTCTAGCTAAGGTGAAATAGTATATGAGGAGAAACCTTGTGCATCGCGAGTTACTAGGAACATCTAGTATCAAGAAGAAGCGGTCAACTAGTGTCTTCTGTGGGATGAATACCGTGCAAGCAGAGACGTAAGATTTGCACGAATAAGGGAAGAGGAGTACCTTTTTCGGTTGCCGGTGTGGTCACCTCCACATGTCGCGCCGATCTTCTTCTTTTTACCGGGGAAACCGATGTTCTGGAGGGTGCAGGCTTGGACGAACCCATGGCCAAATTGTTGACTGTGTTGCCGTGGCCGTATGTCGGCGGAGGGGAAGCAGATCCGAGGCGGCGAAGGACGGCGTAGCAGGAACAGCTCCGGTGCGGTGGAGGGTGGCGAAGTTGGAGCGGCAGCGGTGAGGCGCAGGACGGCGTGGTTGAACTGGCTCGGGTACGGACGGCTCGGCCTCGGCTTCAACTACTAGCCGTGGAGGGCGTTGCGGTTGAGGTTGCGGTGGACGACGACGTCGGGGTATCGGCTCCGGCGTGATGGAGGAGGGCGGCGGTTGATGGGTGGGATGGGGTGGCGGACGGAGGACGCCGGGGTTTCGCGGCTGGTGGAGAGGTAGTTTTGGCGCCCACGGAGTACGAATGGGGAATCGGACGGGTGGGGGGAACCATGTTTCGGTCTGGGACGCGCTTGTTTTTGGCTTTTTTGAACAGAAGATGGGACGCGCTTGTTTGAAATTTGGGGAAAGTACAAACTTTGCCCCCCTCTTAAATTTCGGACCTACTGCGGGTCGGGGGTAGGATGGTAATCCCAGGTGTCCCAAATAGTGGGCGGGAGCGATTTCGGCCGCGCGCATGTGTGCTTAGGCGGCCATTGTGTATGAATGTTTTTCGGATGCGGTTGCGTGGCGTCTAGATGAAGCTACAAACCTACCCCGGTTTAGACCTTTGGACGTCGGGCCGGTAGGTTTCACGGGTCGGAGTTATTAGAAAAGTAATTTCCTTGTACTACCAAACATTGGTCTCACGCGGTTTCGGGCGAGTAGAGGCTCTTTTGGCGCTTCGTTCGAAATTTTGAAACACAAGCATTCACGTTTAGAGTACTCTTGAACTATGAGGATTGACCTAAATAGACAACGTTATATTTGACCTTGTATGTTTGAAAACCTCATTAAATTATCCGCTTCTTTTTGAAATTTTGACACTTGAAAATCCTATAACTACGATTATTTTGGAATGGAGGAGCTAAATTTGAATCTATTTTGTACACGACTACATATGCTATTATGTACAAAATCAGAGCAAAGATTGGTGCCCCCATAATTTAGGTATGGTTTACAAATGCCATGATATCAAATTCAAATAATTGAATGGACTTCATGTTGAATTCGATTTTTTTAAACCACCTTAAGTTGAATTCAAATGTATGCTAGTTCATAGGTAGCTATTTATAATGTCCATTGTGTAACTTTCGTATGTATAATGTGCTTTACACACACAACATGAACTATACTCACGTTTATATTCGATTGCTAAAGCGATGCATTGTCTGGAGTTCAAAATACTAACTATGTGGATCAATTGTGTCGAATAATAACATAGACATGCTCAAATTCGATAGAATCTAGATGTCTGATGGATCAATGACCGCTCCTTACGCGAATTGCAAATATCATGATCCCATCCTAATATTTGGATACAATTTATATCTTTAATCAATGTGTAGAGCAGTCTTTTACGTGTAGTTTCACTCTCCATCGGTGGTCTCTCACACATGCTCACACACTCTCTCCCGAGGTGTCTTTCTCGCACACATGCTCTAGATATAACCCTCCCTCCCTCTCGTAACCATTTACAACTGTTTTCACTAACCTTTATCACAAGCACTCTTCCTCTCGCAAACATACACACGCACAATCCTCATCGACCCTTTCTATATACATGGACCTGCCTACGTGTCTCATGTACGCACATTATCTTTACGCCTGTCTCTCACGCATTGTCTCACACCTCTCTTCCTAATCGACGAGTATGATTCTAGCAGAGCATTCTGTAGGATGCCCCTTAAAGTTAGGTTGGATGAATAGTAATATCAGAGATAAAGGGGTTACCTTAGTCCGAGAACCTAGGGTTACAAATCCTAGCCGGCTTTGTCAGTGGACACAGAGTCCTTCACAATTCTGCTATCTTTGTCTTGTACGACTAGTCATCCATGGGTCTTCCTAAATGCGTCACGGGCCGACCAATGTGGCGCAGGACGGAACCGAACGAAGGGCCTCACCTCGACCCACCGGACCTCACGCGGTGACACACCCTCTGCCCCCACGTCTCATTATCTTCTCACACCCACACATACCAACACAAACACCACACACACAGAAAATTTCTCCTGGTGCCTCTATTCCCTCCCCCTTGCATATACACACTCAAGGGAATGGAATCTCTTGTCGTGACGTCATATTCGTCTCTCTCTCTAGACCACTCTCATTTCTCGTGCTATCTCTCCCACGCCCCCCCCGTCGGCCCCTCTATCCATGCCTCTCTCGAATACGTAATACACACACATACCTCTCTAGGCCCCGCCAAATGCATCAACTACACATTCACACATGTTACATCACGTACCCCATTGATCTAAAAAGCCCTCTCTTCACGTTTATTTCGCATACAACATTCCTTTTGAATAAAGTGTGGCCAAAAAATTATTTTAGAGTTTCTACATATATACAACATTACAAAGTTATATGGAGGAGTACGAACGCTAATTTGCATTGCATGGTGCCCACAATGATATTTATTCCGCACTGTGAATTTGTATATTTTTATACTATATACAAAGTTAGTCATAATAAAGAGAAACGAAGAGCATCTCTCTCTCCATCGCATACCCCCCTGTACGCCCCTTTCACGTATGCACACAAAACTATCTCCAGGTCCTCTAAAAGTAAGCCCCCAGAAAATTCACGCATGTTTCATCTTTCTCTCGCGATATATGCAATGACGATCATTGTATTTGAAGCGAAAGCACGATACGTACATTGGACTTCAGAATCCACTCATTACGGTCACCATTTACGTTTAGTGGTTATTATACAGTCACGGGCTCACCGTACAACTCTGTATTTGCTCATGACATGACTAGTTGACCAGTTAAACGCTCCACGTGGCACCTCTAGTGTTGCATCACATTATCTCACTACCATCGTGCCCACCTGTCGACTTGTATCTACTCTACATCTACACTCTTATAAAATACATAAAATACACTCTTATAAAAAACAGAGTTGGTGATGATGGTGTGCCTGCCATCCTGCAATATAGGCCGTCCGATTTATATCTGACGGATAGGAAAGAAACTATGGCAATTTTGCAAAAAGGTACCCACACACCTCTCCACATTTGCAAATAAGGCCTTCCCTCGTTCATCCTTTTCTCTCACAAGATAAACAAGTCATACAAATGCATCTTGATGTTACGTGCAACGCACGGGCATCTTGCTAGTAAGAATGAAAACAAACGACAAAAAAATATTTGGACGGTGGTTCGAAGTCATGACCGCGGGCACAGCGGACAAGGTGGCCTTGTATTGGTATGCTGAGCCGTCTGTTTTAACACACAGGAGCTGGTGTGGTGATTATACACACACGCACGCATGCACACGAACTGCATCCACGCAACACTCACACAAACACATGCACCCACGCACGCACGCAACACTCACACGTACACACGCAGCCACGCACGCACGCAACACTCACACGCACACACGCACGCATGCATGCACACACCAGTACACCACACGACCAACACACACTCTCACGCTCAAGTGCTCAACCTACACGTGCATGCGCACACATCAGGCCCTGACAGACACATACACAACCAGGTGATTCCCGCGCACGGGTTGGAGCCTTGTCGCGCCTGCGTAAATTTGTGTTTATCTGACCTTTTGCCTATGCGAACTGACAGGTGGGACCCACAAGGAACGTGGTCAATTTAACTAGTCAACATGGCGCCACGCAGACTATTTGGCCGGTCAACAGAGTGCAATCCGATGCTGAACTGTGAGCAAGTGACCGTATAATCACCGCAAAACGTATATAGTGACCGTAATCAGCTTATTCTGAAGTTCGGTGACCGTATTACGCTTTTCTCTCTGTAGGCCCTCCAAAACTACATCTCTACACGTTCTCGCATGTTACATCTAACAACTATGCAATACAGCACTACTACTACACTCTAACACAATAAATCATATGTGTTTTTAGTTTTACTAGATATCATATTGTTACTTATAATTATTCAGTTTGCATACATTAAAATTGCCTTTGAAATGTATGGCCAGTATCATCTACCGCGCGGGAAAAATCCCGCCCTTTCCTGTTTAATCGGGTTTGTATCGATGGATCGTGCGAAACAGCAAAACTATAGTACTATACAGTACAAGTGACAGTTCACTGGGCCGTCGTGTCGTCTACTCCTCCGTCGTAAGAGTGGAGCGCTCGCTTTCATAAATCTTCTAGTCCCTTTCGCCGACATGTGGGACATCAAGCTACCGGGTCCACGTGCCATACCGGAATACAGTGCAGAGCAGCCGGGGTGAAGCACCCCAGTCATGGCGCCGGCGTAGTAATGAGCAATGAGGCGTCAAATCACAAAGCTGCACCTTTCCCGCAGTTAAGTTGGAGGGACGAAGCAACCATCATTTCACTCGTTGCTGAATCCGCTTCTCCCTCATCTTCTTCAACTTAACCACGTGTTGCTTCTGCCGTTGTTCTGCCTCATGTGGGACGCGGATCGGCTTGGTAAAGCACTGACACGTGGGACCGCATGTTAGCAAACCGCCAGGACAACGTCCTCCGAAAATAAGAAGCCTAATCCTAGACTTACAAAGGGCTACGTAGCTGCTACGTATACTTTCCATCTAATCTATATATGCCCCCCTGATTTTCAGGTGGGGTGGGCCTAATCCTCTCCTTTAATCCAATCAAATAGTCCCACATCACATCAGTTCGTAACTTTACGTAAACCATTACGTGGATGTAGCATTGCTCAAATAAGAAACCTCCCCCGCCATCCGCGCGGCAAAATCACCTCCTTTTTACTAATCTTGATTCTATAATTTTTTAGATCAATATAATTGAGATTTGTATAGATAGCACACAGGAGCAAAACCAAGTGGTACGGTTAAGGGCATCCACAATGTGTAGCCAAATGTGAAAATAGCTTTTGGCATCGTGGGAACCATTGTGGACGGTGTTGCCAAAGCCAAAAAGATGGAACCGAAGCTCCCTGATTGATTGATTGAAGGAATAGAAAAATGCAACGTCTCTCCTCTTTCTCCCATGCTTGGACGCATGTAGTACAGTATAGAGCACAGAGTCTACTCCCCTGTCCCTTCTATCACAAATCACAAAGCAGTGAGGCGTCAAATCACAAAAGCACGGACGAAGCAACCATCATTTCACTCTTCGCTGACTCCGCTTCTCCATCGTCTTCTTCGAGAAACCATCTCACCGCACTAGTACTCCTAGTAGTACTAGTAAAGGACTTCCTGGATGCAAATAAGGCGGTTGTCTCGGCTTGCAGGCGGCACTTGCGAACGACTTACCGTGGTCTCCCTCAATGGTGTTCTCCGTCGAACGCACTTCGCCAAACCACCAAAAAAAGATATCGTCGACGTCACCGCAATGGGGAAGGAAGTCAAATATAGTTACTACCTCCATTTTTTTGTACACAAGGCCAGTATATCAAAATTACAATTTGCAAAGGGCCACTAACACTAATCGAGGCAAAATTGATGGGGTTAGCAACCAAGGACATTAATATCCCCTGCATGCATGCGGAAGTGAGAAGGTTGGTTTGCATGGCGCTGCATTAATCAAGCGATGAGGAGTGAGATGGTTAGCTCTTTGGTCTTTGGAGAAAAAATACGCATTAATTGACACGTGAAACGAGGATTTGTATCGATTAAATCCCGCGAAGGAAAACCCCGCCTTTCTTTTTTAACACTAGTACTCCTAGTACGTACGTACTTATCCTGTTTGGGTCTAGGCCTTGCATTGCCAAACTTCGCCACACATTTTTGCCAAGCTTGCCTAAAGTTTTCAAAATGAGAAGGAGGTACACTTGCGCACGGCTGTCGCGGTCGCACCGCACCCTCACACGGTCGCTCCTGCACGCCGCGGTCGCACCGCACCCTCACACAGTCGCTCCTGCACGCCGCAAACCCAACCAAGGGAACGCACCCTCACTGACACGTGCTGTCGCATGTGAACAAACCAAACTCAGCCATCCTATCGCTGACACATAATTTTCGTTCATAGAGTATGTTTATCCAACCGCATGTTGGGGAGTATCCGTACGGCCCGTGCGGTGGTCTGTTGGGGAAGAAGAAGAGGTGAGGAAGAAGGAAAGAAGGGTTAGGAGACGTAGGATATTCATCCAACCGCCTGAAATGGTAGACTGACCCAAGTCAGGCGACTTGCATAACAAATATATGTTTTTACACAGCAAAAGATCCATAAAAACAACAACATAAAGAAAAACTATCACTGCTCGCGGAAAGAGACGGCCTCGTCGTCTTTGGCTGCCGGCGCGAACCAGCCGTCGCTGCCGACGTGTGTCTCCGCACCGTGGTTGTCCTCGGCCTCCAGCTACTCGTTCAAGCGGAGCGTGCGGGCGCTCTGCACGGACGAGAGCACAGCCCGGTTCAAGTCGAGGACGTCCGGTTCCGCCTGCAGGAGGGCCTCGATGGCAGCGGCATCCGCGCGCTCCGCGTCGAGTCGAGCCTCCGCCGCCCGGTTCAAGTCCAGGACGTCCGGTTCCGCCTGCAGGAGGGCGTCGATGAGAGCGGCATCCGCGCGCTCTGCGTCGAGTCGAGCCTCTGCCGCCCGGTTCAAGTCCAGGACGTCCGGTTCCGCCTGCAGGAGGGCCTCGATGGCAGCGGCATCCGCGCGCTCCGCCTCAAGTTGAGCCTCCGCCGCCCGGTTCACATCCACGACATCCGGTTCCGCCTGCAGGAGAGCCTCGATGGCAGCGGCATGCGCGCGCTCCGCGTCGAGTTGAGCCTCTGCCTCCCGGTCCTCCTTTAGTATCGCCATGTTGAACCGCTGGTCCGCCTGCACCATGGGGGACTCGGACGCCGGCACGAAGTCGACGTCCATCGTCTCATACCCATCGGGGGCCTTCTGCGCCGCGACCTCCGCCATGAACATTGGATCGGCTTCCTCCTCCTCGTAGCTTGGCTCCAGAGAACTCGGGGATTGGCCCGCCGCAAAGCGAGCTTGGGAACGGAGGTCTGTGGCGCCGACCGCCGCCGCGATTTCTGCGCGGCGCTCCGGCGTCAGCATCTTGTAGTAAGTGATCTTGCGGCGCACCATGGCTTTCCGGCGAACTAGGGGACGCTTGATGCGGGCTAGGGGATCGAAAGGTGGGGGAATGGGCTGGAGATTTGGTGTGGTTTTAGGGCAGTGGCTGGCGTAGGCCGAGCAGCGAAGGTTCTGGTGTGAATAGTGGTTCCGGTGACGACCGGTCAATCGGTTTTGACTGTACATCGCTCTTGTCGCGTTCGCGTTGCAGCCCGGCACGCTGGACCCTCCACGTCGCTCACCGAATGGAACGCGCTTCGTCTTGCGTTTTCGCTCGCTTGTGGGACCGCAGTTGAGAGCAAACCGACGTCCCTCCCCCTCCCCCGCCCGCGTCATTTATTATACCACCACTCCCTCCGTTTTATGCGGAGTAAATAAAAACAGAGGGAGTATACTACGGATGAGGATCCCCTGACGTGGCCGAACCCATTGAGTAACTGACATGCGGGGCCTAGCAAGCATGGGGTCCGCCAGTAAGTGACCGAAAGGGAGGGTAAGGCAGGGATACCTACGTCAGAGGATCCACTTCCACTATACTACTTTGACCAAATGTTAGAGTAATAATATATGACATGCAACTTACACAAATGTTAGAGTAATAATATATGACATGCAACTTACACAAAGCATACAGGGTCTAATGCGTTTTTCGAGGCTAACTTTGACCAAATGTTAGAGTAATAATATATGACATGCAACTTACACAAAGCATACGGTCAAATTCGTATGTGAAAGGAGTTTCCAATGATATAATTTTCACATTATACATCTCATGTACTATTAATCTTGTCAATAGTCAAATTGGAAACCATCTCGAGTACAAATCTAGGAGTACGTACGAATCTAACAATATTGATTGGGCGTTGTTGAATGTTGATACCTTTTTGATCAAAGTAGAGATACTTTGACTACACATAAAACTTATATGTAAACTAGAAAGGATAGGGGGAGTATATTGTACGTTCAAAAACGAAACGAACATTGAATACCCTTTATATATGATTTGCGGATGCTATGATCACCGGTTCAAAATTTTGAATCCGCCTTAGGTATCACGTGCCCCCACTCGTTCCCTCTCGATTTCATCTCGGGGTCCGGAGATCTATTGAAAGAGGACTAGGGTGGGTACATGCGAATGATACTCGGCGGAATGTTCAAATGAGGCATGCGGGAGGATGGACTCGACTGGAGGGCGACATGATCGATGGAGAAGAGGGTTGGAGAGGAATGAGAAATAAGCAAACGCCACATGATTATACTTGAACGGCTCAAATAAACAATAAGTTGTCTCGCTTGGCCTACATAGTGAAAGGCCTAATGCGCAACGCGGAGCACTGACGCTCGAATATGGCCGGGAAAACAGGGAAACCGACATGTGGGGCACACCCGTCGGGACGACGTAGCGCAGACTAGTCCAATGGAGGAGCTGGCCCACGACCTCCTCGCCACCGACAACCGTTCATGTGGGTCGTTGGGGCCAACAACGGGGCGCAGCTCCAGCACCGCCTCTGGACACGGCGACCGCGGTGAGCGACACGCTCATATCGTCGCTAGACACGGTCGGTTTCAGTGTGCCGAGGGTGGCGTTAGTGCTGTGGCACGACCAACGGTATGTTTGGTTTGTGCCCAAGGTTGCCCCATCAAAGCATTGGGTAGCCAAAATTTTGGTTGAGGTATTGGTTGCCCATGATTTGGCCGACATTGGCAAGAAAAATGAACTAGAGTTGGCTAGAGTTCATTGGCATGCCAAAGAAATGGCAACCATCCAAACAAAGACCAATCTTTGGGTCATGACCAAAATTTTGGTTGAGGTATTGGTTGCCCATGATTTGGCCGACATTGGCAAGAAAAATGAACTAGAGTTGGCTAGAGTTCATTGGCATGCCAAAAAAATGGCAACCATCCAAACAAAGACCAATCTTTGGGTCATGACCAAAATTTTGGTAAGGTGCACTTTGGCCACAATCCAAACACACCCCAACACCCGGCTCGTCGAGGATGCACGGGGCGCCGCGACGCGTCCGCGGAGTGGTGTAGCGCGGCCAACTGCATCCTCTGGACCTGAGACCATGCCGGGTCGTCTTGCTTTTTCAATGACATGCGGGGATCGCATGTGAGCAAAGGGCATCTCCAACGTTGCCACGACCGCAGCTGACTACCCTGGCACACCAAAACCCTCGTCCCTCGCGCCGTCGCGCGGTGCGTTCCCAGCCGGCGCCAGCTGCCCGCATTCATGCCGTCCGTTCGTATGTCGTCGTTAAGAGGCTCGGTGCCCGAGGAACCAACTCCGGCGACTTAATGACGCACCCGGACGCTTGGCCTCACCGGAATGCGCTACTTAAAGCGGCAACGCCCAGCTAACCTCCACACCATAGCGCATCGTCCTCCTACCTGGCACCACATCCGCCATGACCGCAAGTGCGAACGCTCTGCGGGAGAGCTTGTCTTCGGGGATGAAGCTCGAGGTCGCCGCCCTCGCTCAAGTCGCCTCTCGCGACGCAATAGCGGCGTAGCCGGACGCGGACGCGACCGCACAAGCGGTGGCCACGCTGGCGGCCGACGACGGGAGCACCGTCAGCCACGCGTCCTACTTGCCGCCGTCCAACGTCCGGCACCGCCGAGGTCGGGGACTCCTCCGAGGATGAGTAGGGCATGGGAGGCGGCAGGGCATGGTGTGCCAACTGGCCGGTCCGTATCCCGTGTTCTACTCTTCCTCGCCGGAGACCGCACCTTCACTTCACGGGTCTTGAACCCCGCCCCCGTACATAGAGATCGCAGATGGAGGACGTCGGTCGCCGCCGTAGAATAGGTTTAGGGTCGGGTTTCTTTTATTTTTCTGTCCTATAAAAGTTCGAAATGTAATGAAAATCTGCCGTGTTTGCATTAATCTCGGCCGGTGTATATGAACTTTCACAATAATATACATATTGTAGGAGTACTAGCAAGATGCCCGTGCGTTGCACGGAAGATCAAGATCTTGTGGGAGAAAAGGATGAACGAGGGAAAGCCTTATCTGCAAATGTGGAGAGGAGTGCGGGTAAATTGTCATAGTTTCCTTCCTATCCGTTAGATATAGATCGGACGGCCTATATTGCAGGATGACAGGCACACCATCATCACCAACTCTGCTTTTTATTGAACCGAGACAAATCTAACATGCGAAGTAAAATAAACACATAGGGTCTATACATACACAAATTATCTTAGGCACTCCAATAGTACGTCCACTACACATTCACGCATTTCACATCTTTCTACATCTACGGGAACCTACGAAAGGGTTAACGTAAATTGCCTCTCTCTCTCCTCCCCTGATTTTCATGGTGGTGGGCCCCTCCCTCCCCCCAATCTACAATCAACAGCTCACACGTTTCACATTACGTTAATTACGTAACTGGGATTACGTAGGTGTAGCATTACTCGTCCTAAAAAACCCAACTAAGCCAACCTCCCAGCATATCGCGCGGGAAAAGACCCGGCCGCGCCGTTTTAGTCGGGATTACCGGATTACTAGTAGTAGTATCGATGGATCGCGCGAAGCAACAAATTTTTTTGAGGGGGCGAAGCACCTAGTTTAAAAGGAAAAAAGGCGGTACACTCACAGCACTCCTGTCGCGGTCGCATTGCACCCCACACACGTTCGGTCCTGCACACGGCTCACGCAAACGGAACGCGCTTCGGCTTGCCTCTTCACTGACACGTGGGACTGCACTTGGAGAAACCGACCATGCGCCAAACTCCCCCCGCCCACCGCGCGAAAATCCTCCCCCCCCCACACCCAAAAATTCCCCCCAAATCCGATTCAACCGCCCTTCGGCCAACTAGCCAATAATATTCCCCAAACCCCCCTCCCCCCTGTCCCCCTCCACTCCATTCGCTCCGCCAAAGCCGCCCTCCCCGCCGCGCCGATACGTCGGCGCCGCGGTTCGGCGATCCTCTCGCTCCCACAGTACGCTCTCGTAGACTGCCGTCCTCTAGCCGCGCCGCCACCTCTGGCTACGTTCTTGTGGAGGCGCACGGCGGTCAGCGCCGCCACCGCTGGCGACGTTCGTGTGGAGACGCACGGCGGTCAGCTTCTCCCACGGTACGCGCATTCTAGACTGAGGCCCCGTTCATGTCGGTGTAGCGCTGAATGTTAGCTGATAGACGCTGTTAATCTCACTGTTTGCCGAAGTAGTTTACTGTCAATATGCTCTGCTTAAGAAGCTTCCTTGCCCTGTTCTGCACTCAATCTGCTTAGCTGAGATGGCATGCCAAGGCCGATTAGTTGCTAAAATATCCTGCCATATATTTATTGTGACGTAGATTGCCATGGTCTAGTAGCCAATCTGTTAGGTGAAATAGCTCTACACCGTTTTATACTCGATCTTTGTTGCTGCGATGGCCTTCGATAGTTCGATGGCTGTGTGCTCGGCCTCATTGACTGCTGAAACAGCCTGCCATAATTTGGCACTCAAATCTGTTTGCTGAATTAGCTTTACATATATTTCGTTACTTAGATCTGCTCGTCCAAATATCTTGCCATAGCTTTAGACATCGACCTAGGTATTTTTTTCTGGACTTCATAAAAAAGCATATATGTTTTTCCTGTAATATCTAGTAGAAGAACTAATTTGTATGTCTAACAGATGGACAGGACTTGGATAACTTCTGCTCGAAGATTCTCCGCTGCATATGTCGAGGGGGTTGAAAACTTCATGAACTTTATCAGAGCTGAGTACGGTGGTCCGAAATCAGATGTGCTCTGCCCGTGTAGCAGTTGTATGAATTCAGTTACAAGACCCCAGTCAACTGTGCAAAATCATCTACACTTGTATGGGATGTCGGTCACATATACTAGGTGGGTTCATCATGGTGAAGCTGTGAACGTCAATGTTATTGACTACGTGGAAGCAGCAGATCACCATCTTGATCTGCCTGATGCTCAGGTGGAAGAGGAGGAGGAGGTGGTGGTGGCGGAGCCAGTGAGTTTGACCAACATTGAAACAATGCTACGAAATGCTCGTGCATTCCGTGAACTTTCACCTGCAGAA
Source organism: Triticum aestivum (assembly GCF_018294505.1). NCBI lineage: Eukaryota > Viridiplantae > Streptophyta > Magnoliopsida > Poales > Poaceae > Triticum > Triticum aestivum. Next base: position 383,581,302 of record NC_057802.1, on the reverse strand, counting down.
GAAAAACGGTGGGCCCGCATGTTGGAACAATGCAACGTTGCTGTCACCCCAGGAAATAAGCTGTCAGTATTCTCAGCTATGGTCACCTTTCTTCAGGTGAAGACATCTGAGCGGATGACCAACAAATCATTCGATGCGATGTTGGCTGCTTTCCGCAAATCTTTCCCAGATGCGTCTGAGCTGCCACACACCTACAGTAAAATGAAGAATTTCCTTCGTGCAGTTGGAATTGGATATGATATGATCCATGTTTGTAAGAATAATTGTGTTCTGTTCCGGAAGGATTATGCCAACTTAAGTGAATGCCCGAAATGCAAATCATCAAGATGGAAAGATGGCGATGCTGTGAAGAGGATTCCTCATAATGTTCTGAGACATTTTCCAATTACACCAAGATTGCAGAGGTTGTTTCATGATGCTGAAACAAGAGAGGATGTACTGTGGCATTCTAGGAACCAGGAGTACAGAGATCAGAATGTAATGAGCCATCCATCTCATGGTAGTGAGTGGAAAAGCTTCAATGATAAACACAAAGAGTTTGCTGCTGACCCGAGAAACATTAGACTTGGCTTAGCTTCAGATGGATTTAACCCATTTGGCCACCAGAGCGCCACATATAGCATGTGGCCAGTGCTTGTTATCCCTTACAACATGCCTCCAAATGTCTGCACCAAAGAATCAAACTACATGATGGCCTTGCTCATCCCAGGTCCAAAAAGTCCTGGAAAGGATTTTGATTTGTTCATGGAGCCTCTTGTGGAGGAACTTCAACAGCTATGGAAGGGTGTTCTCACTCGAGACCTATATAGCAGCCCACCAGCTGATTTCTTTCTGCGTGCTGTTATAATTTGGTGCATCCATGATTATCCGGCTTTGGGCACTATGTCAGGGCGAACGACACATGGTTACAATGCATGTGTTCGCTGTGACAGGAATCCGCTGTCATACGCAATACTTAGCAAGATCTGTTACATTGGACACCGCCGTTTCCTTGCCAAGGACAAGCCGCATCCTAGAAAATACCGAAGACATGTGTTCAATGCAAAGCATGAAAACCGTGATGCGCCAAAGAGGCTCACCGCCGATGAGTTGCAAGTGGAATTAGAGAAGGTCAGGCATATTACACCAGGAAACCATCCTGGTAATGGTAGCGGGAAAAGGAAGCGTGGCAGGGTAGAAGAGAGATTATTGTTTACCCGCAGGTCCACTTTGTGGGACTTGGAGTATTGGAAAGATTTGGATCTGCGGCATAATCTTGATGTGATGCACATCGAGAAAAATATATGTGACAGCATTATCGGCACACTTCTTAATATTGAAGGCAAGACGAAAGATACCTTAAAATCTAGGATTGATTTGACACACCTGGGTATCAGAAAGGATTTGCAGGTGCAAGATGAAGGTAAACCACGGGATATGGCACCAGCTGTGTACGTCTTGGACAAGGTAAAAAGAAAAGAATTCTGCGAGGTCCTGTCACGTGTGAGATTCCCACATGGATTTGCTTCCAACCCTGAAAGGAGAGTCAGTGCAGATGGAAACAAGGTACAAGGGTTGAAAACTCATGACTGCCACGTCCTACTTCAAAGGGTTTTACCTGTTATCCTTAGAGGATTGGGCCGCCCTGACTTATACAGAGCAGTTGCAGAGTTGGGACAATTCTTCAGGGAACTCTGCAGTAGGAATATCAGGATAGATGCTTTGGAGCGTCTTAGAGACAAGATACCAACTATCCTATGCGACCTTGAGAAGATATATCCTCCAGCCTTCTTTGATGTGATGGTGCATTTGGCTGTTCATCTACCTGATGAGGCACTACTTAGAGGTCCAGTACAGTATGGCTGGATGTACCCTATTGAAAGGCGGCTAGGCACTTTCAAGGGCTATGTTAGGAACAGAGCTAGACCCGAGGGTTCCATTGCAGAGGCCTACATTGCTACAGAAGCGTTGACATTCTGCTCAAAATACATTGAAACAGCTGATCAGCTTAGCAAAGAGGTGGGTGAAGACAATCCCGGGCTCAATGTTTTCGATTATTCTGTTCGAGTTACAGGGAAGAGTCGACAAGAGGACAAACCTAAAGATTTGGACAAAATGGTTTGGTATGTGTTGAATAACTGTCCTGAGATACTACCTTATATCAAGTAAGTGCAGTACTGCAGCTTATACATCGTAATCTACTAAACTTGCAGCACATTCTTATATATTTAGATGTTTGACGCGATCACTATGTTGTGCAGCATCTACAAAGAGGAGTTACTGCCGCAAAATCCAAGAAACATTGACAAACTGGTTATGGCAGGATTTGCGAAATGGTTCAAGAACCATGTAAGCTTTTGAAGTGCACTGTCAGTTTTTTTAATATATTGAGTACATAAGATGATCAGCTTGTCTATTTTCTAACCATAGGTTAAGAAGATGCGGGAGGATGGGCAGGCAGTTGATGATGCCCTTTACTCACTAGCAATGGGTCCTGATACTCGGGTAAGACATTATGAATCTTGCGTTGTTGGAGATGTGCGCTACAACACCCTTGCACGAGACGAAGGCAGGAAGACACAAAACAGTGCCATCATGAGCACGGATACGTATGACAAAGAGACAACTGAAATGTATGCTAACATAACAGACATTGTTCAGTTGCAGTATATCTCCAGTTTCGAGGATCATCGGTGTGTGGTTCTGTTGTGCTGTCGTTGGTATAACCTGTTTTCCAGGATCGCAAAACCCAGAGCTGATGATTATTTCAAATCCATCAATGTCAAGGCGGCGTACCAGACCAACGAGCCTTTTATTTTGGCAAATCAAGCAACACAGATATTTTTCTTGGAAGACACATTTGCACGTAGCGATGACTGGAGAGTATTGCAAAGGTTTGAGCAGAGGAATTCGTTTAATGAAGTTGCACAACAAGATGATGCTTACACTGCTCCTGATGTACAAGATAACACAGATGTTCCTAATATCTTTGAGAACCATCACGTCAATGACGCCGGCGAAAAGATTGCCTGTCGTGCTGTGGACATACAAGAGTTGATCAAGAAGAAGCCAACGTTCGAGGACGTTGAGGACGAAGAAGAAGATGACACCGTGGGGAATTACGATTCAGACTGATACACATGGCGAAGATGTTGACGCTGCTGCTGCGGATGATGATTACATTGCTTTTGTCGTATTTGCCTGTCAGAAGACGTTTTTTATCTACTATGTGAAATTGTGTTTGCTATGACAACTGAAACCTGATGAACATGTTGTTTAGTATTTTGCTGTGAGAACATCACTTGTTATGTATGCTGATTTGTGTTTGGTGATTGTATGACAACTAAAACATGATGACATTGTTGTTTAGTTGTACTCATATTTGGCTGTGAAACTTGAATTTGATGACATAGTTTGCTGTTGGACTGCAATTTGCTCGACGTCTTCGAATGAGAACAAAGCTGACCCGACAGGGCCTCTGCTATTTATTTATTTATATGAGCAAAAGGGGATACCCCCTGATTTCCGTTAATAGAAATCATTAGATGTTCACAACACTACGCCCAGCCTGCTACACAGGTTTCATTCATTACTAGTTTCAGCAAAGTGCTCATGTCGTAGCCACTGAATACATCACGAGTGCTACATACACTGCAAATAAAGAGACAATCATCCTACAGAGCACATCGATTTTGCCCATTATCTTCACAAGCTCTTTCATCTCCTCATTGCTGTCAAGGCCGTTCAGCAGCTGTTGCTTGGCCATGATCAGAGGAACTGCATCTTTAACCTTCTGCTCTGCATCTTCCTCTTCTGCCGTTCCTTCAGTTACTTGTCCAACACCCCAACCTGCTGGTATTGGGATTCCTCGGCTAACCAAATAATCAGCGTAGTTGCATTCCCCCACATCAGCAACTTCCCAGAAATACAAATCACACGAATCTTCCCTTTTCTGCACGAATCAAATTGGAAGATCATCAACCAAACTATTAAAAAAATCAGCAACTGAAAGCAGCAGAACAACACTTAAACATATTATTACCCCATGATTCGGGCATTTGTAGAAGACTCGGCCAGGGTTGCGGATTGTGGTTGAGACGCGACGGATGACTCTGCGTGATTTGCAGCAGTGGCACCACACCAACGGCAGCGGGTTGCGATGAGCAATCGGCTGCGGTGCGCGTGCCGGCGGGGGTGTGATGAGACCCACAGGCGATGGTACGGGTGGCGACTTGGCGCATATCTGGTTGTTGCCTGCTGAAGAGCAGGTGGACGAGCAGCCAGCGGACATGGTTGCTGCGGCCAGAGCTTCTGATGCTAGGCAGAGTAAGTAGAGAAGAGGAGAAGCGAACGTTGGATATGTCAGTTTCATTACTTGCAGAGTAGCATAGCACCATATATAGTCATAGTCTAGGTTTGGATTCGAACCAGCTACAGGAGCACGTCTTTCTTTTTTCTAAAACTCGGCAACGTCTCTTTACTGGTACACTAGCTTGTTCTGTACGCCTTCCCAAGTCTTTGATTTTCTTTCCCTTTTTTTGCGAGGAAGGAAGGAGGACAAAATTGAGAGTTCCTGGGACTCGAACCCAAGACCTCTCGGTTGAAAACCAAGGGTGCTAGTCACTTATGTGGCGAACGTTCCCTGTGAGGAGGACGGCAGACGAACGCATTTTCCTCGCAGTTTTCTTCCTATATATAAAAAAGTATGCTACTTGGTGTCCGCTTAGTCAACAAACGATTGTGCCAACCTTGACCGTTGGATTGACATTCAACGTCTGTCGCGTTTCTTCAGTCTCTTCTTCCTCGAGCCGCCAAAGCCAAACCAGCGCCGGCGGGACCGCCTGCTCCCGCCTCCCACGGCTGGCTGTGATCTTCCCCGGCTCCTGTTCGTTCCCGTCCGAGGCCTCACCATCGTCCTCCGCCTTGGTTCGCTCGCCGCGGCGCCGCCCTCCGGTGTTGTCAACATGGTCAACAACCGAGAGGAATAAGGAGATGACTGTACATGGTGAGGATGACAGTAGGGACCCAGCAGCGCGCGCAGTAATTTTGTTTTTTCGGGACGGAGAAGGGTATCAACTGGGTTGTGCGGGACCCGTGGCCCGTCTAGCCCAGGCTTTTATTTCATATGTTTAGCACATGACCAGCCCAGTTTGTTTTTTTCCTTTCTGAAAATGGCTAGCCAGCTATTTTGTTTTTTGCAGAATAACCAACGTAGGCCTACTTGCTTTTCTACGCCCTGCTGGGCCGGAAATCTTTCAAGACGAGGAGGGATGCATTTTGCCCAGAAAATGGGCTATAAGTAATAAGAAATGGGCTATAAGTAATAATAAATGGGCTGTAAAATGAAAAAATACAGCAAACAGGCAATTAGTTCCAAAATACTGTTTTCTTTCGGATTTTGATATTTTAAATTTCATTGTTTTTGTGCGGGTAAAATTTCATTGAATTTAAATTAAGGTATATTTAGATTTAAAATTAATTTGAATCTGGCTAGAAATTTCGGGCTGTATGCTGTTTGGGACAGATTTGGAGGCTGACTTGTGGGTCTACTAGGTTGACGTGTACTTTGGCTTTGTCAACTTAGTCCACAAACGATTCTAGCAGCAGTGACCGTTGGATGTTAATCCAACGGCCGTGCTGCTTCTTCAATATCTGATCTTCTTGCTCCAGCCGCCCAAACCAGCTCCGGTGGGACTGCCTGCTCCCGCCTCCCGTGGCCGGCTGTGCTGCCGCACAGGCCGCACCGCCCCACCCTACTTCATTGCTGGCCAGGCCATTCCTCTACTCACCCACACCTCCTGTTATTTTCCGGCGACGGCAGCCGGACCAGTAAACCCTCGTACTCCCCACCGCGTGGGCAACCATTGCCGAGTCTTCCCCGGCTCCGTGTCGTTCCCTTCCTAGGCCTCGCCGTCGTCCACCGCCATGGTGCTCTCGGCGCGGCCTGGTCAACGTGGTCAACGAACGACATCCATCGGCCGTGGACTGTACGCGCAAAATAATGATTCCTCCACCTGACAGCTGGGACCCACCGGAAGGGCCTCTGTATTTCGCGAAAAAAACGTTCCCCCCGCTGACATGTCGGACCCACCAGCTATATCTTCGCACGCAAGGAAGTGCCTCCTTATTACGCACAAAAAATGAATACCCCCTGCTAGCTGGGACCCACCATAGTGGGAGGATGACTTGTGGGCCAACTAAGTTGACGGGGACGGAGGGCTTTGTCAACTTAGTCAATATGAACGATTCTAGCTCCAGTGACCGTACGATGTCCATCCAACGGCCGTAGTGCTTCTTCAACCTCTGGTCTTCTTGCTCCAGCCGCCCAAAGCAGCGCCGGTCGTGCCGCATGCTCCTGCCTCCCGTGGCCGGCTGTGCTGCCGCGGAGGCCTCACCGCCCCCTACTATTCCCACCGCTGGCCAGGCCCTGCGGCGACGGCAGCCTCACACCGCAGCCGAACCAGTGAACCCTCGTACTCCTCTCCGCGCGGGCTTCCACTGCCGCGTCTTCCCCGGCTCCGCGTCGTCCCCTTCCTAGGCCTCGCCGTCGTCCACCGCCGTGGTGCTCTCGGCGCGGCCTGGTCAACGTGGTCAAGGAACGACTTCCATCGGACGTGGACTGTACGTGGAGAGGCTGACAGCTGGGTCCACGGCCGCAGCAAGGAAGTGCCTCCTTATTACGCGGAAAATAATGATTCCTCCACCTGACAGCTGGGACCCACCGGACGGGCCACTGTATTTCGCGGAAAAAACGTTTCCCCCTGACTGCTGGGACCCACCAGCTTCATCTTCGCACGCAAGGAAGTGCGTCCGGGCAAAAAAAACGATTCGCCCCCCTGACTGCTGGGACCCACCAGCTACACCTTCGCACGCAAGGAAGTGCGTCCGGGCAAAATAAAAACGATTCGCCCCCTGACAGCTGGGACCCACCGGCTACATCTTGGCACGCAAGGAAGTGCGTCCGGGCAAAAAAAACGATTCGCCCCCCTGACTGCTGGGACCCACCAGCTACATCTTCGCAGGCAAGGAAGTGCCTGACAGTCGGGACCCACCTGGTCGAAGCGTACGTAGCGTTGTCATTCTGGTCGCGAACGTGTACGTACATACTGGTCGATGTAGAGGCGCGCACGTGTCGTAGTAGAGGCGCGCACGTGTCGTAGTAGAGGCGCGCACGTAGCATGTACACGTACGTACAGCGGCCAGGGTGCAAGAAAGAAAATACGGCCACGTATGTGTACATACGGGCGGGGTCTCGAACGCCTACTCGCGCATACGTACGGCCAGGGCTCGTGTACATGGCTGGGTCGGAACGGAGAAACAGCGTCGTCGTCGTGTTCATGGGGAGGCAACGGAATGCGTCGTGTTCATGGGGAGGCAACGGAATGCGTCGTGTTCATGGGGAGGCAACGGAATGCGTCGTGTTCATCGGGAGGCAACGGAACGCGTGGGAGCCAACCGGCTGGGTCGGAACGGAATGCGTGGTCGTGTTCATCGGGAGGGCTTGGACGGAACAGGCGATGGAAACGAGGCCTGGCGTACCGCAAAACGGAGGAAACGGACCTCCTACGTTCGGAACGGGGTCCTGTTGATCGGGAGGGGTGTGGCGTACCGCAAAACGGAGGAAACGGACCTCCTACGGTCGAAACGGGGGTCCTGTTGATCGGGAGGGGTGTGGCGTACCGCAAAACGGACGAAACGGACCTCCTACGGTCGAAACGGGGGTCCTGTTGATCGGGAGGGGTGTGGCGTACCGCAAAACGGACGAAACGGACCTCCTACGGTCGAAACGGGGGTCCTGTTGATCGGGAGGGGTGTGGCGTACCGCAAAACGGACGAAACGGACCTCCTACGGTCGAAACGGGGGTCCTGTTCATCGGGAGGGGTGTGGCGTACCGCAAAACGGGACTCCACGGGATACTGTTCATCTCCACCGTCGACCTCCTCCAGCCTCCACGGGCTACCGTCGACCTCCTCCAGCCTCCACGGGCTCCTGTTCATCCAGCCTCCACCGCGCGCTACTCCACCGGCTACTGTTCAACCACCCCTCCACGGGCACCCCTCCACCGTCTACTGTTCATCCAGCCCTCCACACCACGGGGTCCTGTTCAACCACCCCTCCACGGGCACCCCTCCACCGTCTACTGTTCATCCAGCCCTCCACACCACGGGGTCCTGTTCATCCAGAGGCAACGCCACCGCTCACTGTTCATCCAACCCCCCCCCCCGCAACGCTCACTGTTCATCCAATCGATCGGCTTCAGTTAGCAGCAGTAGCGAAGGAATCGCTCGATCGGGTTCAGTTAACAGCCATCGATCGATCGCTCGGGTTCAGTAACGCGTAGCCTGCAGTGCAATCGCTCGGGTTCAGTTAGAGCCCAACGCCTCGCTCGGGTTCAGTTAGAGCCAACGCCTCGCACACACGCGCGTACGTGTACGAGAGAAACGCGCATCGCTCGGCCCCCGACCTCCCACCGTAACCGGGAACTCCCCGAAATTTTCCTCCCCCTCGCTTCTACCACGGTTTTTTCCGTCATGGACGGCCCAAAGAATGTCATGCAGCTGCGTCTCCGGCCCGCCCAGGACGAAAAGCCCATTTTCTGTCATGATTTTTTGTCATAGAAGTAGGAGCCCACCACATCTATGATGATACCGGGTTTTGTCACAATTATCGTCATAGAAGTGTCATATGTATGACAGAAAAAAATTCGTTCGGCCCAAAATGTCACGGATGTGTCTTTTTTTTGTAGTGCAACCTCAAAACCTATTTCAGAAACTTTATGCCCCAAGACAATACCTTCATTAACCATAAAGTGGCACTTTTCCCAATTCAAGACAAGATTAGTTTCTTCACATCTCTGCAAAACTTGATCAAGGTTGCTCAAGCAATCATCAAAAGAGGATCCATAGACGGAAAAATCGTCCATGAAAACCTCGCAAATCTTTTCACAAAAGTCGGAGAATATAGCCATCATGCATCTTTGAAAGGTAGCAGGTGCATTACATAAACCAAAAGGCATACGTCTATAAGCAAAAGTACCAAAAGGGCATGTAAAAGTGGTCTTTGATTGATCATCGGCTGACACGGGTATTTGGGAGAAACCAGAATAACCATCTAGAAAGCAAAAGTGTGTATGTTTGGATAATCTTTCTAGCATTTGATCGATAAAAGGTAAGGGGTAATGATCTTTTTTAGTAGCTTTATTTAATTTGCGGAAATCAATTACCATCCTATAACCTGTAATAATTCTTTGCGGGATCAATTCATCTTTATCATTAGGAACTACGATAATACCTCCCTTCTTAGGGACACAATGGACAGGACTTACCCACTGACTATCAGCAACGGGATAAATTATACCTTCCTCAAGGAGCTTTAGTATTTCCTTTCTTACCACTTCTTTCATTTTAGGATTCAGTCGTCGTTGGTGATCACGAACCTGTTTGGCATCTTTCTCCAAATTTATTTTGTGTTGACATAGAGTGGGACCAATGCCCTTAAGATCATCAAGAGTATATCCAATAGCAGCACGGTGCTTCTTCAGAGTTTTCAATAATCTCTCTTCTTCATGCTCTGGAAGGTTAGCACTAATAATAACAGGATATATCTTTTTCTCATCAAGATAAGCATATTTAAGAGTATCAGGCAACGGTTTAAGCTCAAACACGGGATCACCCTTGGGTGGAGGAGGATCCCCTAGGATTTCAACAGGCAAATTGTGTTTCAGGATGGGTTCCTGTTTAAAGAATACTTCATCTATTTCCCTTCTTTCATTCATAAACATATCATTTTCATGGTCTAGCAAATATTGTTCTAAAGGATCACTAGGAGGTACGACAATAGAAGCAAGACCAATAATTTCATCCTTACTAGGTAATTCCTCTTCACGGTGTTGTCTACGAAATTTAGAAAAGTTGAACTCATGAGACATATCACCCAAACCAATAGTAACTACATCCTTTTCGCTGTCTATCCTAGCATTAACGGTGTTCAAGAAGGGTCTACCAAATATAATGGGACAAAAGCTATCTTGTGGCGAACCAAGAACAAGAAAATCAGCAGGATATTTAGTTTTCCCACACAAGACTTCAACATCTCTAACAATTCCCATTGGTGAAATAGTATCTCTGTTGGCAAGTTTAATTGTGACATCAATATCTTCTAACTCAGTAGGTGCAATATCATGCTTAATTTCTTTGTATAAGTCAATAGGTATTGCACTAGCACTAGCGCCCATATTGCATAAGCCATGATAACAATGATCTCCTATTTTAACAGAAATAACCGGCATGCCTACCACAGGTCTATGTTTATCTTTAGCACAAGGTTTGGCAATTCTAGCAGTTTCATCACGGAAATGAATAACATGCCCATCAATATTATCACACAAGATATCTTTAACAATAGCAATATTAGGTTCAACTTTAATTTGCTCAGGAGGTGTATAATTTCTAATATTGCTTATACGAACCACAGTTGAAGCTTTAGGATGATCCTTTATCCTAACAGGGAAAGGTAGTTTCTCAACATAAGAAGTAGGAACAATAGGATCATTATAAGTGATAGTCTTTTCTTCAACTTTAATAGGTGCAGCTACTTTTACTTCTACGGGAGGATGATATTTAAACCACTTCACCTTAGGGAGATCAATATGAGCAGCAAAAGATTCACAAAAGGAAGCTACTATCTCAGAGTCAAGTCCATATTTAGTGCTAAATTTATGGAAAACATCGGTATCCATAAATGATTTAACACAATCAAACTTAGGTGTCATACCTGACTCCTTACCTTCGTCGAGATCCCAATCTTCAGAGTTGCATTTAATTCTTTCCAATAAATCCCATTTGAATTCAATAGTCTTCATCATAAAAGAGCCAGCACAAGAAGTATCGAGCATGGTGCGATTGTTATCAGAAAGCCGAGCATAAATTTTTTGAATAATCATTTCTCTTAAGAGCTCATGATTGGGGCATGAATATAACATTGATTTAAGCCTCCCCCAAGCTTGAGCGATGCTTTCTCCTTCGCGAGGCCAAAAATTATATATGTAATTGCGATCACGATGAACAAGATGCATAGGATAAAATTTCTGATGAAATTCCAATTTCAATCGTTTGTAGTTCCATGACCCCGTATCATCACATGGCCTATACCATGTCAATGCATCTCCCTTCAAAAAGGGAAGACCTTCTTCTTAATAAGATCACCGGGCACACCTGCAAGGTTAAATAATCCACAAACTTCATCCACATATATTAGGTGCTCATCAGGATGCTTTGTTCCGTCTCCTGCAAAAGGATTAGCTAGCAGTTTTTCTAACATACCCGAAGGAATCTCAAAGTGGACATTTTCATTTTCAGTAGGTTTAGTAGGTTGAGGAGCAACTCTTTGCTCTACTGGTCGGCGTGAAGATACCCTGAACAAGCCCCTCAGAGGATTACTTTCCATAGTAACAAGTGACAGTAAATTTCAGCACACTATACAAAATTTTCCTTACCAAGTTCCACCTACCAAAGGTGCTTCACTCCCCGGCAACGGCGCCAGAAAAGAGTCTTGATGACCCACAAGTATAGGGGATCTATCTAGTCCTTTAGATGAGTAAGAGTGTCGAACCCAACGAGGAGTAGAAGGAAATGATAAGCGGTTTTCAGCAAGGTATTCTCTGCAAGCATTGAAATTATATTATAGGTAACAGATAGTTTTGTGATAGGATAATTTGTAACGAGCAACAAGTAACAAAAGTAAATAAAGTGCAGCAAAGTGGCCCAATCCTTTTTGTAGCAAAGGACAAGCCTGGACAAACTCTTATATAGAGAAAAGCGCTCCCAAGGACACATGGGAATTATCGTCAAGCTAGTTTTCATCACATTCATATGATTCGCGTTCGGTACTTTGATAATTTGACATGTGGGTGGACCGGTGCTTGGGTTCTGTCCTTACTTGGACAAGCATCCCACTTATGATTAACCTCTATTGCAAGCATCTGCAACTACAACAAAAGTATTAAGGTAAACCTAACCATAGCATGAAACAGATGGATCCAAATCAGCCCCTTACGAAGCAACGCATAAACTAGGGTTTAAGCTTCTGTCACTCTAGCAACCCATCATCTACTTATTACTTCCAAATGCCTTCCTCTAGGCCCAAATGGTGAAGTGTCATGTAGTCGACGTTCACATAACACCACTAGAGGATAGACAACATACATCTCATCAAAATATCGAACGAATACCAAATTCACATGACTACTAATAAAAGAACCTCTCCCATGTCCTCAGGAACTAACGTAACTACTCACAAAGCATATTCATGTTCATAATCAGAGGAGTATTAATATGCATAAAGGATCTGAACATATGATCTTCCACCAAATAAACCAACTAGCATCAACTACAAGGAGTAATCAACACTACTAGCAACCTACAGGTACCAATCCCAGACTTGGAGACAAGAATTGGATATAAGAGATGAACTAGGGTTTTAGATGAGATGGTGCTGGGGAAGATGTTGATGGAGATTGGCCCTCTCCCGATGAGAGGAGCGTTGGTGATGACGATGGCGATGATTTCCACCTCCCGGAGGGAAGTATCCCCGGCAGAACAGCTCTGCCGGAGCCCTAGATTGGTTCCGCCAAGGTTCCGCCTCGTGGCGGCGGAGTCTCGTCCTGAAAGCTTGCTTATGATTTTTCTTTGGACGAAAGACTTCATATAGCAGAAGATGGGCACCGGAGGGCCAACAGGGGGCCCACGAGGCAGGGGCGCGCCCTGGGGGGTAGGGCGCACCCCCACCCTCATGGACAGGTGGAGGCCCCCCTGACGTATTTCTTTCGCTCAGCAATTTTTATTATTTCCAAAAATAACTTTCGTGGAGTTTCAGGACTTTTGGAGTTGTGCAGAATAGGTCTCCAATATTTGCTCCTTTTCCAGCCCAGAATTCCAGCTGCCGGCATTCTCCCTCCTTATGTAAACCTTGTAAAATAAGAGAGAATGGGCATAAGTATTGTGACATAATGTGTAATAACAGCCCATAATGCAATAAATATCGATATAAAAGCATGATGCAAAATGGACGTATCAGTCATTCAACTTAGTAAGATGTGCCACAACAATTTCAGTTTCATAACCTTGGAAAGGATCAGATTCAACCAAAGTAATTAACTCTGGGTCGACAGAGAATTCAAAATCCTTATCATCAATAAAGGTAGGTGAAGCAGCAAACTAAGGATCACATTTCATTTTAGCACTCAAAGATTTCTCTTTATACTTGCATAATAATTTCTCTAGATCATCTCTATCCTTACAAGCAAGAATATCTCTAGTTGTCTCCTCATTCATAACATAAGCTTCCAGTACCTTAGGCAATTCATATCTAGGAGGACTAGTTCTAATAGGTGTTTCAAGATTTTCAGTTTCAAGCTCATCGTCAGTTTCAACAATATCATGCTATCTTACTCTAGCAATTTGTTCATCAAGGAATTCACCTAATGGCACATTATCATCAAGCAAGGTACTAGCATCATCAAGAGTAGAATTCATAGCAGAAGTAGCATCATCAATAACTTGCGACATATCAGAATTGATAACATGTGGTGGTGTTGCAAGTTTACTTATAACAGAAGGTGAATCAAGTCCGGAGATAGATGGCAGTTCCTTATCGCCCCTCGTCTTAGAGGGAAAAATCTTGGTCTTAGCATCCTTCATATTCTTCATAGTGATAAATTGATAATAATCCCAAGTGACTCAACAAATATAGCTATGCTCCCCGGCAATGATGCCAGAAAAAGGTCTTGATAACCCACAAGTATAGGGGATCGCAATAGTTTTTGAGGGTAGAGTATTCAACCCAAATTTATAGATTCGACACAAGGGGAGCCAAAGAATATTTGTAAGTATTAGCAGCTGAGTTGTCAATTCAACCACACCTAGAGATTAATTATCTGCAGCAAAGTGATCAGTAGTAAAGTAGTATGACAGTTTTGATAATAGTAGCAGCAGCAATAGTAACAGTAACAGTGATAGCAGTGATTTTGTAGCAAGTGCAATAGTAACAATAGCAGTAGTAACTTAGCAAAGAACAATATGTAGGAAAATCATAGGCATTGGATCGGCGATTTGTTGGATGATATTCATCATGTGACAGTTATAACCTAGGACGATACGACACTAGCTCCAGTTCATAAATATAATGTAGGCATGTATTCCGTAAATAGTCATACGTGCTTATGGAAAGAACTTGCATGACATCATTTGTCCTACCCTCCCGTGCCAACGGGTCCTATTGGAAACTAAGGGATATCATTTTAATAGAGAACCGAAACAAAGCATTAACACACAGTGAATACATGAACTCCTCAAACTACGGTCATCACCGGGAAGTGTCCCGGCTATTGTCACTCCGGGGTTGCCGGATCATAACACGTAGTAGGTGACTATAACTTGCAAGATCGGATCTAGAACATAGATATAATGGTGATGACATGAACGGTTCAGATATGAAATCATGGCACCCGGGCCCAAAGTGACAAGCATTAAGCATGGCAAAGTCATAGCAACATCAATCTCAGAACATAGTGGATACTAGGGATCAAGCCCTAACAAAACCAAATCGATTACATGATGAATCTCATCCAACTCCTCACCGACCAGCAAGCCTATGAAGGAATTACTCACTCCCGGTGGGGAGCATCATGGAATTGGTGATGGAGAAGGGTTGGTGATGACGAAGATCGAAGATCCCCCTCTCCGGAGTGCCAAAAGGACTCTGGATCTGGCCTCCCAATGAAGAACAGGAGACGGCGGCGGCTCCGTCTCGTGGAATGCGATAATTCTTTCTCTCTGTTTTTTTTCTAAAAAAATAGGATTTTATAGCGCCAGTTTCAGGGTCTGCGGGGCCACCAGGTGGGGACAACCCACCTGGGCGCGCCTGGATGGGGGGCCCTGGTGGGTTGTGCCCACCCAGGTGCCCCCTCCGGTGGTTCTTGGCTGCAGAAATTCTCTTTATTGATATAAAAAAATCCTCGCAAAGTTTCGTTCTAATCCGAGAACTTTTATTTCTACACAGAAAACAACACCATGGTAGTTCTGATGAAAACATCGTCAGTCCGGGTTAGTTTCATTCAAATCATGCAAATTAGAGTCCAAAACAAGAGGAAAAGCGTTAGGAAAAGTAGATACGATGGAGACGTATCAGCCTTCCTCCCGCCCACAAACAAGGAAGGGGGCGCGATTAGGGCAGGAGCCCAAGGAGGATTCGACCTCCTTGGGGGCGCCTCCTGGCTGCCTCCCCTCTCCCCCACCTATATATATGTGGGAGGGGGCACCACACAAGGACGACGACAATCTCTTAGCCGTGTGTGGTGCCCCTCTCCATAGTTTCGTCCCTCGGTCATATTTTAGTTGAATCGAATTTGCTGTCAGAACACCACCACTGTCACCACCATCACCATGCCGTCGTGCTGCTGGAACTCATCACCTACTTCACATGTCTTGCTGGATCAAGAAGGCGAGGACGTCATCGAGCTGAACGTGTGCTGAACGCGGAGGTGACGTACGTTTGGTACTTGATCGGTTGGATCGCGAAGAATTCCGACTACATCAACCGCGTTAATAAACGCTTCCGCTTACGGTCTATGATGGTACGTAGAGACACTCTCCCCTCTCGTTGCTATGCATCTCCATGGATAGATCTTGCGTGTGCGTAGAATTTTTTTGTTTTCCATGCTACATTTCCCAACAGTGGCATCCGAGCCAGGTCTATGCGTAGATGATATGCACAAGTAGAACACAAAGGAGTTGTGGGTGCTGATGGTCATACTGCTTACCACCAATGTCTTATATTTTGATTCGCTGGTATTGTGGGATGAAGCGGCATGGACCAACCTTACATGTCACGCACATGAGACCGGTTCCACCAACTGACATGCAACTTGTTTTTTATAAAGGTGGCTGGCGGGTGTCTGTTTCTCCTACTTTAGTTGAATCGAATTTGACTACGGACGGTCCTTGAAGAAGGTTAAAACAACAAACTTGATAATCACCATTCTGGTTTTTGCGTAAGTTAAGAACGGTTCTTGCTAGAAGCCCATAGCAGCCACATAAAACTTGCAACAACAAAGTAGAGGACGTCTAACTTGTTTTTGCGGGGCATGTTGTAATGTGATATGGTCAAGTTATGATGTGATATATGTTGATGTATGAGATGATCATGTTTTGTACGACAACTGGCAGGAGCCTTAGGGTTGTCTCTTAATTATTGTATGAAATGCAAACACCATGTAATTGCTTTACTTTATCGCTATGCGTTAGCAATAGTTGTAGAGGCAATAGTTGGCGAGACGACCCCGACGCAACGATGGAAATCAAGGTGTCGAGCCGGTGATGATGGAGATCACGACGATGCTTTGGATATGGAGATCAAAAGCACAAGATGATGATGGCCATATCATGTCACATATTTTGATTGCATGTGATGTTTATCCTTTATGCATCTTATTTTGCTTAGAACAGTGGTAGCATTATAAGATGACCCCTTCACTAAATTTCAAGATAAAAGTGTTCTCCCTGAGTATGCACCGTTGCCAAAGTTCGTCGTTTCGACGCAACTCGTGATGATTGGGTGTGATAGACTCTACGTTCACATACAATGGGTGTAAGACAGTTTTGCACATGCAGAATACTTGGGTTAAACTTGACGAGCCTAGCATGTACAGACATGGTCTTGGAACACTGGAGACCTAAAGGTCGAACATGAGTCATATAGTAGATATGATTGATGACCCACAAGTATAGGGTATCTATCGCAGTCCTTTCGATAAGTAAGACTGTCGAACCCAATGAGGAGCAGAAGGAAATGACAAGCGGTTTTCAGCAAGGTAATCTCTGCAAGCACTGAAATTATTGGTAACAGATAGTTGTGTGATAAGATAATTCGTAACGGGTAACAAGTAACAAAAGTAACTAAGGTGCAGCAAGGTGGCCCAATCCTTTTTGTAGCAAAGGACAAGCCTGAACGAACTCTTATATAATGCAAAGCGCTCCCGAGGACACTTGGGAATTACTGTCAAGCTAGTTTTCATCATGCTCATATGATTCGCATTCATTACTTTGATAATTTGATATGTGGGTGGACCGGTGCGTGGGTACTGCCCTCCTTGGACAGGCCTGCCACTTATGATTAACCCCTCTCACAAGCATCCGCAAATAGGAAAGAAGAATTAAGTTAAATCTAACCGTACCATGAAACATATGGATCCAAATCAGCCCCTTACGAAGCAACGCATAAACTAGGGTTTAAGCTTCTGTCACTCTAGCAACCCATCATCTACTTATTACTTCCCAATGCCTTCCCCTAGGCCCAAACAATGGTGAAGTGTCATGTAGTCGACGTTCACATAACACCACTAGAGGAAAGACAACATACATCTCATCAAAATATTGAATGAATACCAAATTCACATGATTACTTATAACAAGACTTCTCCCATGTCCTCAGGAAAAAACGTAACTACTCACAAAGAATATTCATGTTCATAATCAGAGGATTATTAA
The DNA here is from genome assembly GCF_018294505.1 of Triticum aestivum. Lineage (NCBI taxonomy): Eukaryota > Viridiplantae > Streptophyta > Magnoliopsida > Poales > Poaceae > Triticum > Triticum aestivum. Next base: position 383,563,779 of record NC_057802.1, on the reverse strand, counting down.
TTATCATTAAGGATCTGAACATATGATCTTCCATCGAATAAACCAACTAGCCTCAACTACAAGGGGTAATCAACACTACTAGCAACCCACAGGTACCAATCTTAGGTTTTGAGACAAAGATCGGATACAAGAGATGAACTAGCATTTGAGAGGAGATGGTGCTAGTGAAGATCTTGATGGAGATTGACCCCCTCTCGATGAAAGGATTATTGGTGATGACGATGGCTTCGATTTCCCCCTTCGGGAGGGAAGTTTCCCCGGCAGAACAGCTCCGCCGGAGCCCTAGATTGGTTCTTCCCAAGTTACGCCTCGAGACGGTGGCGCTTCGTCTCGAAAGCTTCCTCCTTAATTTTTCCAGGTCAAAACACACCATATAGCAGAAGATGGGCACCGGGGACCTGCCAGGTGGCCCACAAGGTAGGGGGCGCGCCCAGGGGGTAGGGCATGCCCTCCACCCTTATGGATGCCTGGTGGGTCCCCTTTGGTACTTTCTTCGCTCAATATTTTTTATATATTCCAAAATAATTCTCCGTGAAGTTTCAGGACTTTTGGAGTTGCGCATAATAGGTCTCTCAGATTTGCTCCTTTTCCAGTCCAGAATTCTAGCTGCCGGCATTCTCCCTTTCATGTAAACCTTCTAAAATAAGAGAGAAAAGGCACAACTATTGTGCCCAAATGTGTAATAACAGCCCATAATGCAAAATGGACGTATCAACTCCCCCAAGCTTAGACCTCGCTTGTCCTCAAGCGAAAGCTGAAATCAAAAAATATCTCCACATGTTTAGAGATAGAGGTGTCAATAAAATAAAATACGGACATGATGGCGTCATGATCATCTTTAGAACAGCAACATATATTGTCTTATAATTTCTTATGCTAAAGTAACAATTCGTCCACAAGGTAAAGTATGAATTAGAAACTTCATTGAAAACTAATAAACTATGATCTCAATCATTGAAGCAATTGCAATTTATCATGACATAGGAAAGAGTCAATATAAGAGCTTTTCAGCAAGTCCACATACTCAACTATCATTTAATCTTTCACAATTGCTAACACTCACGCGATAGTTATGAGTTCAAAGCTTCAATCGGACACAGAGAAAGATATGGGCTTATAGTTTCACTTCCTACCTTTTACCTCAGGGGTAATGTCAATAATAATATTTTATGATAACCTACATCCGAGTGGATATATATATATATATATATATATATATATATATATATATATATATATATATATATATATATATATGGATCTTACTCCAACACATAGTGCTTGCCAAAAACAAAAAAAAGTGTAAAAAGGAAAGGTGAATATCACCATGACTCTTGTATAAGGGTAGAAAAATAAAATTGACAGATAGGCCCTTCGCAGAGGGAAGTAGAGGTTGTCATGCGCTTTTATGGTTGGATGCACAAAATCTTAATGCAAAAGAACGTCACTTTATATTGTCGCTTGTGATAAAGAACTTCATTATGCAGTTTGTCGCTTTTATTTCTTCCATATCACAAGTTCGTATAAAGCTTATTTTCTTCACACTAATAGATCATACATATTTAGAGAGCAATTTTTATTGTTTGCACCGATGACAATTTACTCGAAGGATCTTACTCAATCCATAGGTAGGCATGGTGGACTCTCATGGCAAAACTGGTTTAAGGGATGTTTGGAAGCACAAGTAGTATCTCTACTTGGTGCAAAGGATTTGGTTAGCATAAGAGAGAAAGGCAAGCTCAACATGTTGGAGGATCCATGACAATATAACTTCTATTCGAATATAAGAAAACATAACCCATTATGTTGTCTTCCTTGTCCAACATCAACTTTTTGGCATGTCATATTTTAATGAGTGCTCAGAATTACAAAGAATGTCCAAGATAGTATATTTATATGTGAAGCCTCTCTTTCTATATTACTTCCTATTAATTGCAACAATGACCAAAACTACGTTTGTCAACTCTCAACAACTTTTATTCATCATACTCTTTATATGTGAAGTCATCACTCTCCATAAGATCGTTATATGATCTTTTTATTATTTTATTCCTTAAAGATCATAGCAAGAAAGCAAAGCCCTCAACTCAAAACTACTCTTTATTATATATAACTCAAGGACTCGATTACATAGATAGATCTCGAAACAAAACTCAAAGCTAGATAATACTAAAACTTTATTCTACTAGATCAAGATGTAACCAAAAGGATCGAACTAAGAAAAATGATAAAGGTAAAGGTGTGATGGTGATATGATACCGGGGCACCTCCCCCAAGCTTGGCGGTTGCCAAGGGGAGTGCCCATACCCATGTATTTATGTCTCTTTCTTTGGAGGTGATGATGTGATATTCTTGGTGATGATGCCCCTTAGGATGCGATTCTCCCCCTCGAGCTTATTATTTTGCTACTTAAGATCCATTATTTCCTTGCGAAGTTTACCCGTGACGGCTAGAACTCCAATCTCCCATGGATGTTTCATAACTGCGGGGAGAAAAGCAACACTCTTTTTCATATTTTCATAAGAGAGAAATCTAGCCTTGGGAGGGATCACCGAATTTGGTATCGTTGAGCTCTGAAGTTCCTCCAGCATGAATCTAGGTTGAAGACGAGAGGTAACTTCTTGATCCTCCTCCATGGCATCCACCCTTTTCAAGTCAGCATCCATCTCTTCCTCCATTGATTGCCCGAAGTGGTCAGCTTCGTTGTTTGCTCTTGGGCCCGGTGTCGGATGAGAGACACGACTCTCCCCGACCGACTCTTGCAAAGACATCCTGCTTTAAATCTGCTGCAGAAACAACTCAAAATGAAAACATGAGATATTGCCGTGGTACGGTGGTCAAAACCTTTGGGAGATTATATAATGAATTTTTACCGTCCAAAAGAAGTATTGTTCAAGAAAACGGAGTCCGGAGGGCACACGAGGTGGCGGCAAGGTACAGGGGCGCGCCCACGGGGTAGGGCGTACCCTCCTGCCTTGCCGCTTCCTCGTGCACTCTTCAGACTGCTTTTAATTTTCCTATTTTTTTAGATATTCCAAAACGGAGAAAAATTGCCATTGGAAACATTTTGGAGTCGGTTTACTTACCATACCACATACCTATTCCTTTTCGGAGTCTGAAACATTTTGGAAAGTGTCCCTTGTGTACTCCTCCGGTGTTATGGTATTAATTATATTGGTCTCAAAATTTATAGGATTACCTGAGATATAGTGTTTGATTCGTTGACCGTTTACCACCTTCGGATTTGTACCTTCGGCGTTGTTGATTTTGATGGCACCAGAACAATAAACCTCCTCGATAATGTAAGGACCTTCCCATTTAGAGAGAAGCTTTCCTGCAAAAAATCTTAAACGAGAGTTGTATAGCAAAACATGATCACCTACATTAAACTCACGCTTTTGTATCCTTTTGTCATGCCATCTTTTAACCTTTTCTTTAAACAACTTGGCATTCTCATTGGCTTGGGTTCTCCATTCATCAAGCGAGCTTATGTCAAATAACCTCTTCTCACCAGCAAGTTTGAAATCATAGTTGAGCTCTTTAATAGCCCAATAAGCTTTATGTTCTAATTCAAGAGGTAAGTGACATGCTTTTCCATAAACCATTTTATACAGAGAAATACCCATATGGTTTTTATAAGCAGTTCTATAAGCCCATAATGCATCATCAAGTTTCTTAGACCAATTCTTTCTAGATCTATTAACAATCTTTTGCAAAATCAATTTAATCTCTCTATTGCTCAATTCTACTTGACCGCTAGACTGAGGGTGATATGGAGATGCAATTCTATGGTTTACATCATATTTAGCGAGCATTTTACGGAAAGCACCATGAATAAAATGTGAACCACCATCAGTCATCAAATATCTAGGGACTCCAAACCTCGGAAAAATAAATTCTTTAAGAATCTTAATAGAAGTGTTATGATCAGCACTACTAGTTGGAATAGCTTCTATCCACTTAGTAACATAATCAACAACAACTAAAATATGTGTATACCCATTAGAGGAAGAAAAAGGTCCCATGTAATCAAAGCCCTAAACATGGAATTAGCATAATCAACATACCATGAAGTATTACGAGAAGCATTTATGACAGCCAATTGCTCATCAGGAAAGCTATCATCAATATCAGTGGGTCACCAAGAACATTTTCTAACCTAGACAAGTTGTCTGCAATGGGGTTCTCAGCTCCCTTTCTATCAATAATATGCAAATCAAATTCTTGTAACAGGAGAACCCATCTAATAAGTCTAGGCTTAGCATCTTTCTTTTCCATAAGATATTTAATAGCAGCATGGTCAGTGTGAACAGTTGCTTTGGAGTCAACAATATAAGATTTGAACTTATCATATCCAAAAGCAACTACTAAAAATTCTTTTTCAGTAGTAGCATAATTTCTTTGGGCACTGTCTAGAGTTTTACTAGCATAACGAATAACATTCAATTTCTTATCAACTCTTTGCCCTAGAACAGCACCAACAACATAATCACTAGCATCACACATAATTTCAAAGGGTAAATTCCAGTCAGGTGGCTGAACAATAGGTGCAGAAATCAAGGATTTCTTAAGTATTTCAAATGCTTCTACACAATCATCATCAAAAACAAAAGGAACATATTTTTGCAAGAGATTAGTGAGAGGCCTAGAAATTTTAGAGAAGTCTTTAATAAACCTCCTATAGAAACCAGCATGACCAAGGAAACTTCTTATACCTTTGATATCTTTAGGACACGACATCTTTTCAATAGCATCTACTTTAGCTTTATCAACTTCAATACCTCTTTCAGAAATTTTATGCCCCAAGACAATACCTTCATTAACCATAAAGTGGCACTTCTCCCAATTCAAAACAAGATTAGTTTCTTCACATCTCTGCAAAACTCGATCAATGTTGCTTAAGTAATCATCAAAAGAAGTTCCGTAAACGGAGAAATCATCCAAGAAAACCTCAACAATCTTTTCAAAGAAGTCAGAGAATATAGCAGTCATACATCTTTGAAAGGTGGCAGGTGCATTGCATAAACCGAAAGGCATACGTCTATAAGCAAAAGTACTGAACGGGCAAGTAAAGTTGTCTTTTCTTGGTCCTGTTTTGACACAGGTATTTGAGAAAAACCAGAATAACCATCTAGAAAGCAAAAATGTGTATGTTTGGACAGTCTTTCTAGCATTTGATCAATAAAAGGAGGGTAATAATCTTTTCTAGTAGCTTTGTTTAGTTTGCGAAAATTAATTACCATTCTATAACCTGTAACAATTATTTGTGGGATCAATTCATTCTTATCATTAGGAACAACAGTAATACCTCCCTTCTTAGGGACACTGTGATGCCCCCGATTCGACCGTACAGTAATCATACACGCAAATGTGTACGATCAAGATCAGGGACTCACGGGAAGATATCACAACACAACTCTAGACACAAATAAAATAATACAAGCTTCATATTACAAGCCAGGGCCTCGAGGGCTCGGATACATAGCTCGATACACAAGAGTCAACGGAAGCAACAATATCTGAGTACAGACATAAGTTAAACAAGGATGCCTTAAGAAGGCTAACACATAAGCAACAATGATCGAAGAGGCAAGGCCTCCTGCCTGGGACCTCCTAACTACTCCTGGTCTTCAGTGGCCTCCATGTAGTAGTATTCATCGGCGGTGACATCTGACTCCAGGGATCCACCATCTGATTGCAACAACCGGAAAGAAGGAAGAAGGGGTAAAAGGGGTAGCAAAGCAACCGTGAGTACTCATCCAAAGTACTCGCAAGCATCATATCTATACTAAGTATGCATTGGTATCAAATGGAAGGTATGTATCCGTGGACTGAACTGCAGAATGCCATAATAGAGGGGAAGGCCTAGCCTATCGAAGACTAGCATCTTCAAGCAGCTCCAAGCATCTTGCAGCATATAGAAGAGTAAAGAAATAGCCGTTTATAATTAACAAGCATGTTGTAACATTAACGCCCAGAGATCCTTCCTCGACTCCCTGTGAGAAAGCAATCATGGAGCCACATATCCATCACATGTCTCAAGTAACTAGTTCTAGTTGTAATAGATCAGGATACAAGTCTGAACATCCATTACCGTGGACACGGTATTCGAATAGATAACTTCCCTGCATGGGTGCACTACATTACCCAACATGCTTGATTACTCTGGCCGGACACACTTTTCTGAGTCAACGCCCGGCCTCGGAAGATCAACATGTTGCAGACCTACCTAGGCTCAGCATAGAGGTCCCCGCCGGTCTACATCCTAGGCGCTCCGGGGTCTTGGGCCCATCGCCTATTGCACTCCGGGTCATTGTGCGAAAGGGGATACTAGCACCACCTCTGCCTGGATGGCGCGATCCGGCCCGACCACAATGCTGAACTGGACGTCTGACAAAGCTTTGGCTGGTACTGCGATGCCGAGGCCCATAACTATTCCCGCATGGTGGTTAGTGCGTAAAGGCCAGATGCCAACTCAGAACAAATACCCAAACCTGTTAGTGCATTGGGGGCTCATGGAGACGAGCAGAGACACACGATAATGTGACCCCGTCGCCCCGTCTCGTGGACTTACGGCAAGGGCCCAGAATGCCTAGACGTGCCTCGTAGAAAACTCACGGGTGCTCTACGGGCCCACCCGACTTTCACATCAACTCGCGGGTACCCATCAGGGCCGACCTGACTTCAACAATGGTCTCAAGTAAAATCCGAGTAACCGTGTGTCCAAAACATCAACGGGGAAAACCCAAGGAATCACTCTCGATGGATTCCACTCGATGCAATCATCAAGGTGAATGTAGGAGGAATCACCCTCGAGGTCCACACTTGAGGGGTTACACGATAGAGTCGTATCAGGAGTGGTGAAAGAGGAATCACCCTCATTGACCACAACTGAATAGATACAATATAGAGTTGTCATCACGAGTGCGTTACGAGGTATCACCCTCGGCACTCGATAGTAGCTCTGCGGAGTCGAGCAACAAAAGGGGCGTGATGTGATGTGAGGTGTCGGGCTCTATTCATCGATCACGTTGATCGAGTCATCGATGGTGAAGCAGGGGCAACAAGGACAAGGTGGGGGTCACTGATGGATCACTATCCAATCTATACTAAGCAGTTTAGGATAAGCAGGTAAGGTACAATGAGCGGTTACAAAAGTAGGCTATGCATTAGAATAGGAGCAAACAATAACAGTAACAAAATCTAATGCAAGCATGAGAGAATGGAATGGGCGATATCGGAGTGATCAAGGGGGGTGGGCTTTCCTGGAAGCTCTGCTGAAAGGGAAGAAGGGTCGTTGCGATGTAGTCGATCACAGGGGCATCAATAGCGGTCTTGGGGTCTACCGGAGAGAAGAGGGGGAGGAAACAATAAATAAAGAGCAAACAAGTATAATACTATGCATTATAAGACAATAAGAAGCGCTAGGGGTGATGTAACGCAGTGTTACACGATACCGGCGAAGGGGGATAACATCCGGGAAAGTTTTCTCAAAGTTTGGCATTTCCGCACAGATGAATCAGAGGGGACGGTTGCATGTTTGCTATGCTACGGACACTAGACAGAAGAATGGACTGCGTAGTCGGATTCGTCTCATCTTTCTGAGCAACTTTCATGTACAAAGTATTTTCATTCGAGTTACGGATTATTTTATATGATTTTCTAAAGTTTTAGTAATATCCTGAAATTATTATTAATTCGAAAATAAAGATTAAATGCTACGAGTACCCAACTCTATGTACACAGAAGTGTACACACATGATGACAAGTGGGCCAGGGGGTCCCAGTTGACCAGTCAGCATTTGACTGGTCAACAGGGTGTGGGCCCCCTGTCATTAACTGTGTAAGTTAACCAACCGAATTAGTTAAGTTAATTAGGTTTAGTTTAATTAAACAAGATTAATTAATTAATTAATTATATATTTTTATTATTTTATTTTAAACTCTTTTTTAATTAAGCAGGGGCGTGGGGCCCGCTAGCGGAGGCACCAGGCCAGCCCAGCGGGGCGGGTTAACGGGCGGACCCGAGTGCGGCGGGGCGCTGGCCCCGGGCACCGACCGGGGCGGCTAGAGGGCGCTAGGTGCGGTGCGAGGTCGCCGGCGAGGGGCGGAGCCGCCGGACAGAGCAGTGGGTGGCGTGGATCGGGATAGAGCGGGAGTGCAGGCGCGGCGACGTGGCGCTGGGCGCGGGATCGGCCAGCGAGCAGCACGTGGGGCAAGGCCGTGGGGTGGCCAGTGGCGGAGCTAGCATTTGACATCAGGGTGGTCCGTCCGCCCCAAATTTTTTTACAAGAAATATGACATGTGGATGTTCTAACTAATTACTGATATCACATAGAAATAGATTAATATGGTCTTACAAACACACTAAAATTCTCAATTAAGTCTATGTTTTGCATAAAGAAGCCTAGATAATACATAATACATGGACCATAATACATACCTTGAGAAACTCAAAAAAATTATGTTTCTGGCCTACGCTTTTGCATTACCATGGAAGTACCAATTATATCATCTTCATTCACCTCGGCAAAAGCATCCCCCTCAATGTATGTGACTAGTCAATCATCCAAAAGACTATCACCCATCTTATTTCTCAACTTGCTCTTGACTATATTCTGAAAAAGAGAAACAATGCATCCGGCCCTCTTCATTCTTCAACCTACAATAAAAATTAGTTTCCATCAATAATGCTAATTGAGGCAGAAATGATGTGAAAATTATGTATGTGTTCATCAATTCATGATAGCATAGTGCGAAAAAGCAAACTCTAAATCAAAAATTAGGAGATTTCAGTACCTTAAATCGTTTTGCACACTTGCTGCGGTGCTACCGCTGGACGGCTGGAGACTGGCTACTAAGCGGCACCGACGGCCGTAGGCTTTGCAGGGTGGTACATCTCCAACGTATCTATAATTTTTTATTGTTCCATGCTATATTATATTCTGTTTTGGATGTTTAATGGGCTTTATTATACGCTTTTATATTATTTTGGGACTAACCTATTAACCGGAGGCCCAACCCAAATTCCTGTTTTTTGCCTATTTCAGTGTTTCGCAGAAAAAGAATATCAAACGGAGTCCAAACGGAATGAAACCTTCGGGAACGTTATTTTCGAAACAAACGTTATCCAGAGGACTTGGAGTCTACGTAAAGTAATCAACGAGGAGGGCACGAGGTAGGGGGCGCGGCCACCTCCCCCAGGCACGACTCCACCCTCGTGGGGCCCTCGTTGCTCCACCGACGTACTTCTTCCTCCTATATATACCCATATACCCTGGAAACATCATATACGGAGCAAAAACCCTATTTCCACCGCCGCAACCTTCTGTACCCGTGAGATCCCATCTTGGGGCCTTTTCCGGCGCTCCGCCGGAGGGGGCATTGATCACGGAGGGCTTCTACATCAACACCATAGCCTCTCCGATGATGTGTGATTAGTTATTAGCTAGATGGCTTCTTCTCTCTCTTTGGATCTCAATACAAAGTTCTCCTCGATCTTCTTGGAGATCTATTCGATGTAATCTTCTTTTGCGGTGTGTTTGTCGAGGTCCAATGAATTGCGGGTTTATGATCAAGTTTATCTATGAACAATATTTGAATCTCCTCTGAATTATTTTATGTATGATTGGTTATCTTTGCAAGTCTCTTCGAATTATCAGTTTGGTTTGGCCTACTAGATTGATCTTTCTTGCAATGGGAGAAGTGCTTAGCTTTGGGTTCAATCTTGCGGTGTCCTTTCCCAGTGACAGCAGGGGTAGAAAGGCACGTATTGTATTGTTGCCATCGAGGATAAAAAGATGGGGTTTATATCATATTGCATGAGTTTGTCCCTCTACATCATGTCATCTTGCTTAAAGCATTACTCTGTTCTTATGAACTTAATACTCTAGATGCATGCTGGATAGCGGTCGATGTGTGGAGTAATAGTAGTAGATGCAGAATCGTTTCGGTCTACTTGTCGCGGACGTGATGCCTATATACATGATCATACCTAGATATTCTCATAACTATGCTCAATTCTATCAATTGCTCGACAGTAATTCGTTTACCCACTGTAATACTTATGCTATCTTGAGAGAAGCCACTAGTGAAACCTATGGCCCCCGGTCTATTTTCCATCATATTAATCTCCCGACAACAAGCTATTTCTGGCGCCGTTTATTTTGCTTTCTTTACTTTTAGTCTTTACCATAAAAATACCAGAAATATTATCTTATCATCTCTATCAGATCTCACTCTCGTAAGTGACCGTGAAGGGATTGACAACCCCTTTATCGCGTTGGTTGCGAGGTTCTTATTTGTTTGTGTAGGTGCGTGGGACTCGAGCGTGGTCTCCTACTGGATTGATACCTTGGTTCTCAAAAACTGAGGGAAATACTTACGCTACTTTACTGCATCACCCTTTCCTCTTCAAGGGAAAACCAACACAGTGCTCAAGAGGTAGCAAGAAGGATTTCTGGCACCGTTGCCGGGGAGCTACGCACAAGTCAAGACATACCAAGTACCCATCACAAACTCTTATCCCTCACATTACATTATTTGCCATTTGCCTCTCGTTTTCCTCTCCCCCACTTCACCCTTGCCGTTTTATTCGCCCTTATTCTGTTCGTCTTTTCGTTTGCCTTAATGTCTTACTTGGCTCGTTTGCACATTTGGTTGGAATAGTTGAATATTTATTGCTAAACAGAGAACCTAAGATCTATGGATCCTCATCCGCTTGCTAATCTTTTTAAGAGATCCAATTATGATGAACCAATTGCTAGTGAGTTTTGTGCACTAGATTATCTTTATGAAGTTTTGCTTGAAATTTGTGAATCTGAAAATTGTGATGAAGTACTTTATGAAGAGATTCATGATAGCTCCTTGAATAAAAAGCATGATTTCAATGATTTTACTATAAATTCTCTTGATGTCAATTGTGCTAATAATATGCAAAACCCTAAGCTTGGGGATGCTAGTTTTGCTATGTCCACTACTTGTTGCAATGATCATGATTGGGGAGATTCTTCTTATGATCTTGAAAATTTATTTAAGCCCCATGATGAATATGAGATTGATAATAGTGTTTGCAATATTATTGAAAGTGGGTTTGGAAGAGTGTCAACTTTAGATCCCACATATTTGGAGAATATTCAATCTTATGAAATTTTTGATAAAAGTGGGTTTGGAGAGGTCATGACTTTAGTTAATGATAATCCCACTATTTTGGAAGGGTGTCAACTTCGCATGCATGTGGATCGTGTTGAGAATATAGTTTGTGATAGCTATTTTGTTAAATTTTCTTATGATCCCGCATGTAATTATTATGAGAGGGGAAAATATGGTTGTAGAAATTTTCATGTTACTAAATTACCTCTCGTTATGTTGAGATTGTTATTGTTTCTTTTCTCTTCCTTGCATATGCTAGTTTTTGCTTTCTATGATAATTTGTTTGCCTATAAAATACCTATGCATAGGAAGTATGTTAGACTTAAGTGTGTTTGTCACATGTTTTATGTTGCTCTCTTTGTGCTTCAATTCTTGTCTGTCATGTGAGCATCATTAAAATTATCAATGCCTAGCTAAAAGGCTTTAAAGAAAAGTTCTTGTTGAGAGACAACCCAATATTTTTCCTTGCTGTTATTCAATAAATATTTGATCTAGCCTCTGGTTAGATTTGTTTTTATGTTTTAATTAGTGTTTGTGCCAAGTGAAACCTATAGGATCTTCTTGGATGATAGTTATTTGATCTTGCTGAAAATTCCAGAAACTTTCTGTTCACAAAAACAATTGTTAAAAATCACAAGAATATGATAAATACTTATTCCAATTGAAGTAGATCAATAAACAAATTATTTAGGTCTTCCTATTTTGGTAGATGTTTCTGAGTTCCAGAAGTTTGCGTTAGTTACAGATTACTACAGACTGTTCTGTTTTTGACAGATTCTGTTTTTCGTGTGTTGTTTGCTTATTTTGATGAATCTGTGGCTAGTAAAATAGTTTATAAACCATAGAGAAGTTGGAATACAGTAGGTTTAACACCAATATAAATAAAGAATGAGTTCAATACAGTACCTTGAAGTGGTGTTTTGTTTTCTTTCTCTAACGGAGCTCACGAAATTTTCTGTTGAGTTTTGTGTTGTGATGTTTTCAAGTTTTGGGTAAAGATATGATGGATTATGGAATAAGGAATGGCAAGAGCCTAAGCTTGGGGATTCCCATGGCACCCCAAGATAATGTAAGGACACCAAAAATCCAAAGCTTGGGGATGCCCCGGAAGGCATCCCCTCTTTCGTCTTCGTCCATCGGTAACTTTACTTGGAGCTATATTTTTATTCACCACATGATATGTGTTTTGCTTGGAGCGTCTTGTATGATTTGAGTCTTTGCTTTTTAGTTTACCATAATCATCCTTGCTGTACACACCTTTTGAGAGAGACACACATGATTCGGAATTTATTAGAATACTCTATGTGCTTCACTTATATCTTTTGAGCTATATAGTTTTTGCTCTAGTGCTTCACTTATATCTTTTAGAGCACGGTGGTGGTTTTGCTTTATAGACTATTGTTCTCTCATGCTTCACTTATATTATTTTGAGAGTCCTACAAAACAGCATGATAATTTGCTTAAATTGAGAAATTAGTCCTAAAGTGATAGGCATCCAAGATTATTAAAAACTTTCTTATAAGTGCGTTGAATACTATGAGAAGTTTGATGCTTGATAATTGTTTTGAGATATGAAGATGGTGATATTAGAGTCATGCTAGTTGAGTAGTTGTGAATTTGATAAATACTTGTGTTAAAGTTTGTGATTCCCGTAGCATGCACGTATGGTGAACCGTTATGTGATGAAGTCGGAGCATGATTTATTTATTGATTGTCTTCCTTATGAGTGGCGGTCGGGGACGAGCGATGGTCTTTTCCTACCAATCTATCCCCCTAGGAGCATGCACGTAATACTTTGTTTCGATAACTAATAGATTTTTGCAACAAGCATATGAGTTCTTTATGACTAATGTTGAGTCCATGGATTATACGCACTCTCACCTTTCCACCATTGCTAGCCTCTCTAATACCGCGCACTTTTCGCCGGTATCATACACCCACCATATACCTTCCTCAAAACAGCCACCATACCTACCTATTATGGCATTTCCATAGCCATTCCGAGATATATTGCCATGCAACTTACCACCGTTCCGTTTGCTATGACACGCTTCATCATTGTCATATTGCTTTGCATGATCATGTAGTTGACATCGTATTTGTCGCAAAGCCACCGTTCATAATTTTTATACATGTCACTCTTGATTCATTGCATATCCAGGCACTCCGCCGGAGGCATTCACATAGAGTCTTATTTTTGTTCTAAGTATTGAGTTGTAATTCTTGACTTGTAAGTAAAAAAGTGTGATGATCATCATTATTAGAGCATTGTCCCAGTGAGGAAAGGATGATGGAAACTATGATTCCCCCACAAGTCGGGATGAGACTCCGGACGAAAAATAGAAAAAAAATAAAAAAAGAAGAAGAGAAAGAGAAAAGGCCCAAATAAAAAAATGAGAGAAAAAGAGAGAAGGGACAATGTTACTATCCTTTTACACCACTTGTGCTTCAAAGTAGCACCATGATCTTCATGATAGAGAGTCTCCTATGTTGTCACTTTCATATACTAGCGGGAATTTTACATTATAGAACTTGGCTTGTATATTCCAATGATGGGCTCCCTCAAAATGCCCTAGGTCTTCGTGAGCAAGCGAGTTGGATGCACACCCACTTAGTTTCTTTTGTTGAGCTTTCATACACTTATAAGCTCTAGTGCATCCGTTGCATGGCAATCCCTACTCACTCACATTGATATCTATTGATGGGCATCTCCATAGCCCATTGATACGCCTAGTTGATGTGAGACTATCTTCTCCTTTTTTGTATTCTCCACAACCACCATTCTATTCCACATATAGTGCTATGTCCATGGCTCACGCTCATGTATTGCGTGAAGATTGAAAAAGTTTGAGAACATCAAAAGTATGAAACAATTGCTTAGCTTGTCATCGGGGTTGTGCATGATTAAATACTTTGTGTGATGAAGATAGAGCATAGCCAGACTATATGATTTTGTAGGGATAACTTTCTTTCGCCATGTTATTTTGAGAAGACATGATTGCTTAGTTAGTATGCTTGAAGTATTATTATTTTTATGTCGATATTAAACGTTTATCTTGAATCTTTCGGATCTGAATATTCATGCCACAGTTAAGAGAATTACATTGAAAATAATGCTAAGTAGCATTCCACATCAAAAATTCTGTTTTTATCATTTACCTACTCGAGGACGAGCAGGAATTAAGCTTGGGGATGCTTGATACGTCTCCAACGTATCTATAATTTTTTATTGTTCCATGCTATATTATATTCTGTTTTGGATGTTTAATGGGATTTATTATACACTTTTATATTATTTTTGGGACTAACCTATTAACCGGAGGCCCAACCCAAATTGCATTTTTTGCCTATTTCAGTGTTTCGCAGAAAAAGAATATCAAACGGAGTCCAAACGGAATGAAACCTTCGGGAACGTGATTTTCGGAACAAACATGATCCAGAGGACTTGGAGTCTACGTAAAGTAATCAACGAGGAGGGCACGAGGTAGGGGGCGCGTCCACCTCCCCCAGGCGTGCCCTCCACCCTCGTGGGGCCCTCGTTGCTCCACCGACGTACTTCTTCCTCCAATATATACCCATATACCAAGGAAACATCATATACGGAGCAAAAACCCTATTTCCTCCGCCGCAACCTTCTGTACTCGTGAGATCCCATCTTGGGGCCTTTTCCGGCGCTCCGCCGGAGGGGGCATTGATCATGGAGGGCTTCTACATCAACACCATAGCCTCTCCGATGATGTGTGAGTAGTTTACCTCAGACCTTCGGGTCCATAGTTATTAGCTAGATGGCTTCTTCTCTCTCTTTGGATCTCAATACAAAGTTCTCCTCGATCTTCTTGGAGATCTATTCAATGTAATCTTCTTTTGCGGTGTGTTTGTCGAGATCCGACGAATTGTGGGTTTATGATCAAGTTTATCTGTGAACAATATTTGAATCTCCTCTTAATTCTTTTATGTATGATTGGTTATCTTTGCAAGTCTCTTCGAATTATCAGTTTGGTTTGGCCTACTAGATTGGTCTTTCTTGCAATGGGAGAAGTGCTTAGCTTTGGGTTGAATCTTGCGGTGTCCTTTCCCAGTGACAGCAAGGGTAGCAAGGCACGTATTGTATTGTTTCCATCGAGGATAAAAAGATGGGGTTTATATCATATTGCATGAGTTTATCCCTCTACATCATGTCATCTTGCTTAAAGCATCACTCTGTTCTTATGAACTTAATACTCTAGATGCATGCTGGATAGCGGTCGATGTGTGGAGTAATAGTAGTAGATGCAAAATCGTTTCGGTCTACTTGTCACGGACATGATGCCTATATACATGATCATACCTAGATATTCTCATAACTATGCTCAATTCTATCAATTGCTCGACAGTAATTCGTTTACCCACCGTAATACTTATGCTATCTTGAGAGAAGCCAGTAGTGAAACCTATAGCCCCCGAGTCTATTTTCCATCATATTAATCTCCCACAGTAATTCGTTTACCCACCGTAATATTATCTTATCATCTCTATCAAATCTCACTCTCGTAAGTGACCGTGAAGGGATTGACAACCCCTTTATCGTGTTGGTTGCGAGGTTCTTATTTGTTTGTGTAGGTGTGTGGGACTCGAGCGTGGTCTCCTACTGGATTGATACCTTGGTTATCAAAAACTGATGGAAATACTTATGCTACTTTACTGCACCACCCTTTCCTCTTCAAGGGAAAACCAACGCAGTGCTCAAGAGGTAGCACAGGGAGGGCGGAGGGCCAGACTCCACCGGAGGGCAGAGGCAGGGGCGAGCGGGCGGCAGGGCCAGACAGCCTTGGTCAAGGGAGCAGCCGGACAGGCTAGGGGCGCTAGGGAGCGGTGAGCTGAGGGTCAGGCGAGCGCGGGCGGGAAGGGGGAGGCGGTCTGGGATCCAGCCGGCGACCGGCGAGGCCGTGAGGAACGGCAGCGGTGAGGCGAGGGCGTCAGATGGCGTCGGGATGAGGCGACTGTAGTGGACGAGACAAGGAACGAAGGAAGTGGACGAGACGAGGGCTATGGGTGCGTTCACTAGATCAATTGGTATGGTTATCGGGCCTATTTTTTCTGGCCC
The DNA here is from genome assembly GCF_018294505.1 of Triticum aestivum. Classification (NCBI taxonomy): domain Eukaryota; kingdom Viridiplantae; phylum Streptophyta; class Magnoliopsida; order Poales; family Poaceae; genus Triticum; species Triticum aestivum. The sequence goes on along the minus strand of NC_057802.1, from coordinate 383,547,545 downwards.
AGTTAAAAATCCATATAGGTATATAAGCGGACCCAAAATTCCAGGGTGGGCCATGGCCCACCCTGGCCACTCTATAGCTCCGCCACTGGGGGTGGCTGCGGGGAGGCGGGCGTGGTGGTCGGCACGGCGGGCAGGGCGACGGTGAGCAGCTGGTGGTGGGGTCGAGAGGCGAGCGGGCGCAAGGCCGAGGGTGGCCAACGCGTGGGAGCGCGGACGAGCGCGAGCTGGGCACGGGGATGGCGCAGCGAACACGGCAAGCGCGAGCTCGTTCGCTTCTACGCGAGGTTGGAGTGGTGGCACGGCTCGGACTCGACGGGGTCGAAGCCACGGGCGCGCACACGACGAGCAGGGGGGCTAGGAAGCATCTACGTGACGCAGTGAAGACGACGGGTACACGCGCGAGACCAAAGGCCACCGGAGTGGCGTCGGTGACTAGCCGTGCGGTGTCCAGCTTCGGTCATGGTGGTAAACTGAGCTAGAGCGACGGATTTGAGCGGGGAAGGGAGGGATCCTGTTCGTGGGCTCACAGAGGTGCTCACTTGTGTTGTGGCGAAGCCGAGGATGGCCGGAGCAGTGCATACCGAAGAGAAGCAGTGGCGGCCAGCGTTGATGAAGATGGAGTCGGTCTCGAGCGCCGGCGTCGACCCAGAGTGAACCCTTGCACCGGGAAGACGAGGACGATGAAGGCGAGCTCCCCGGAGCAGAGTCCAGAGCATCGAGGAGGCGACTGGCCGCGGCTGATGTCCAAGACGACGGCGAGTGCGGTGACCGCTGTCTCAGGCGAGGCAGATCTGGGGGGAAGCGAGGTAGAGTGGGGGGAGGAGAGAGTGGGAGTGGCGGAGCTAGGGGCAAGTGGGGAGGGGAGATCGAGGGGGCGCAGGCGGCATCCTTATCCCCTCCGGGGGCCTGTAGCGGCGCGGACGGTGAGCTGGTCCGTCGGCGACAGTGGGCGCGGTCGGACGAACATTCGGGGCGTGGGGAGAAGACGACAACGGCGGGGAGGTGGCAGCTGGGCCACCTGGGCCGGCCGGGTGGGTTCCGGCCCAGAAAAAAAAACAGGGGGGCCTTTTCCATTGTTTTAAAGTTCTGCTTTTCTATTTGCAATTTTCTTTTCTTTTTACAGTTTCTAATTTCTTATTAGTTTCCTTTTAATTCTAGCTTTATAGAATACAACACTAGCCCCTAAATCAACATTAGTAATTATGCCACTGCCACAAATAGTTTGAGGTTTAAATAAAATATCATAGTATTTTTATAATTTAAAAAGCAATTAAATTATTATTTAGGCCACTGTTTGGATTAGTTTAGGGCATTTAAACACTTTGCAAAAATGTTGGTTCACCACCATTATTAGTTATGGAATATTTGCAACACTTTGAACATTTTAGTTTGCATGTTTGAGAAAATTTGAATTTTGGACTTTAATTAGAACTTGAATTTGAATTGTGATTTGGATAAAGTGAGGATCAGCAATAGTAATGTGATGACCTGGCATCATTAGGAGGGGATTACTATAGCTTAATTATCCGGGCGTTACAAATCTCCTCCACTACAAGAAATCTCGTCCCGAGATTTTAGGAGGTATATGGAAACAAAGCGGGTATTCATCACGAAGACGATCCTTGCATTCCCAAGTGGCTTCATCTTCAGAAAGATTTGACCACTGAACTTTAAGAAATTTGATAGCTCTTTGACGGGTGCAACGTTCAGCTTGATGGAGAACGCGGACCAGACAGAAACTTCAAACCTCGGTGTAGCGTTTTAAATTCTCACAAAGGGGAGAAGCATTTCACGCTTCCAAGGAATAAATTCGTGCTTTGGCATTTCGAACAAGATGAGCATGGTAGCTTACTATCTCACTTGAAGGATGTAGTAGATGGATGGTTTTAGTGGTGTAAACGATAGAAGCGGTATGTGTTTTCAAAACATTCCATTGACAGAATGAGGTCGATATTGGAAGACTTCAAAACAATGGGGGGAACATGGAATTCCAACTCTTCAATTTCAATGGGGGCGTTATGACTATCCATGGTGGTTTGACATTGGCCCATGAAATGTAGCTTGGAATTCCGGCCAAGTGATGGCGGTTCCAATAGGTAAGGAACGACTATGGCTGTCCCACCATTGAGCAGCGGGACCTTTCAGATAATATGCCGCGAAGGTGACATAGTTGACAGGGGCTACATCAGCAGACTCCAACTCAAAAGTGATATCAATGAGCCAATCATTAGCATCAAGGGGCTGAGTTGAGCTGCGGTAGATGACAGGGTTGAGATGCGCAAAGTCTTGCAGAGTCACTGGGCTAGTTGTTGATTCATATTGGGGCACGGAAACTCAGTCATGACTCCTTTCATGAACTGGCGATTTAGCTCAACTGATGTATCATTCCGGACATGATTCAGGCGGCCATGACCAGCGGGTCTAACCATCCTACTTAAATGCAATAGGGGGTAGTTTAGCAAGGGGTGGAGGAAGTGTAGGGAGTCATTCATGTGGTAACTTGAATAGTGAGCAAAGGCATAGTATGTATAAAGCAGTAGTCATTGAACACATACTGATACATATATAGAGCCAATTACACGTTGTTTGTATGAGTTCGGACAAAAGAAACATCCTTGACATACTAGGCGGCACGTATGCACGCGATGGAGGGATATAACAACGGGACATAGCAAGGCTACATCAATCTCAGGGAAAACCTCTGGAGAGAGGAATTTGCATGTGGCGACGTAGGGTGCCCTTGATAACAGGATCCCGCGGCCAGTGAATATTGTGAAGCAGATTCTGAACCTTAATTCGAGAAAAAGTGCAATACAATTTTCCGGGTGGATGTGATCATGAGATCCTAATGTTATATTTAGCAAATCATTTAACCCCAATAGAAGAGAGATCAGAGTCCCAGAGTATAGACGAGGAATAAAAGATCCTAATACCACCCAAGGCGACGTGGGCCCATAAGCCACACAGCCATGTTAGTAAAATAGTTTTCCAAAGACTAGACTCAACTTCGGCCAAGGAGTTGGAAAGGGGGTTTCCTACAGGCAGTCGGCTCCGATACCAACTTATGACGCCCCCGATTCGACTGTACACTAATCATACACGCAAATGTGTACGATCAAGATCAGGGACTCACGGGAAGATATCACAACACAACTCTAGACACAAATAAAAAAAATACAAGCTTCATATTACAAGCCAGGGGCATGGAGGGCTCAAATACATAGATTGATACACAAGATTCAGCGGAAGCAATAATATCTTAGTACAGACATAAGTTAAACAAGGATGCCTTAAGAAGGCTAACACAAAAGCAACAATGATCGAAGAGGCAAGGCCTCCTGCCTGGGACCTCCTAACTACTCCTGGTCTTCGGCGGCCTCCATGTAGTAGTATTCATCGGCGGTGGCATCTGACTCCAGGGATCCACCATCTGGTTGCAACAACCGAAAAGAAGGAAGAAGGGGTAAAAGGGGTAGCAAAGCAACCGTGAGTACTCATCGATAGTACTCGCAAGCATCAGATCTATACAAAGTATGCATTGGTATCAAATGGAAGGTATGTATCCATGGACCGAACTGCAGAATGCCATAATAGAGGGGAAGGCCTAGCCTATCGAAGACTAGCATCTTCAAGCAACTCCAAGCATCTTGCAGCATATAGAAGAGTAAACAAATAGCAGTTTATAATTGACAACCATGTTGTAAGATTAATGCCCAGAGATCCTTCCTCGACTCCCTACGAGAAAGCAATCCCGGAGCCACATATCCATCACATGTCTCAAATAACCAGTTCTAGTTGTAACAGATCAGGATACAATTCTGAACGTCCATTACCATGGACACGGTATTCGAATAGATAACTTCCCTACAGGGGTGCACCACATTACCCAACACGCTTGATTACTCTGGCCGGACACACTTTTCCGAGTCAATGCCCGACCTCGGAAGATCAACACGTCGTTTCCCTACCTAGGCTCAGCAGAGAGGTCCCCGCCGGTCTACATCCTAAGCGCTTCCGGGTCTTGGGCCAATCGCCCGTTCCACTCCGGGTCGTTGTGCGCAAGGGGATACTAGCACCACCTCTGCCTGGATGGCGCCATCCGGACCGGCCACAAATGCTGAACTGGAGGTCTGACAAAGCTTTGGCTGATACTGCGACGCCGAGGCTCATAACTATTCCCGCGTGGTGGTTAGTGCGTAAAGGCCAGAGGACAATTCAGAACAAATACCCAAACCTGTTAGTGCATTGGGGGCTTGCGGAGATGAGCGGAGACTCATGATAATGTGACCTCGTCGACCCGTCTCGTGGACTTATGGCAAGGGCCCAGAACGCCCGGCCGTGCCTCGTAGAAAACTCGCGGGTGCTCTACGGGCCCGCCCGACTTTCACATGAACTCGCGGGTACCCCTCAGGGCCGACCCGACTTCAACAATGGTCTCTAGTAAAATCCGAGTAACCGTGTGTCCTAAACATCAAGGGGGAAAACCCGTGGAATCACCCTCAGTGGATTCCACTCGATGTAATCATCAAGGTGAACGTAGGAGGTATCACCCTCGAGGTCCACACTTGAGGGTTTGCACGACAGAGTCATATCTGGAGTGGTGAAAGAGGAATCACCCTCGTTGACCACGACCGAATAGCTACACTACAGAGTTCTCATTAGGAGTGCATTACGAGGTATCACCCTCGGCACTCGATAGTAGCTTTGCGGAGTCAAGCAACAAAAGGGGTATGATGTGATGTAAGGTGTCGGGCTCTGGTCATCAATCACGTTGATCGAGTCATCGATGGTGAAGCAGGGGCAACAAGGACAAGGTGGGCGTCACTGATGGATCACTATCCAACCTATACTAAGCAGTTTAGGATAAGCAGGTAAGGTACAATGAGCGGTTACAAAAGCAGGCTATGCATCAGAATAGGAGCAAACAATAACAGTAGCAAAATCTAATGCAAGCATGAGAGAATGGAATGGGCGATATCGGAGTGATCAAGGGGGGGGGGCTTGCCTGGAAGCTCCGTTGAAAGGGAAGAAGGGTCGTCGTCGACGTAGTCGATCATAGGGGCATCCTCAACGGTCTCAGGGTCTACCGGAGAGAAGAGGGGGAAGAAACAATAAATACAGAGCAAACAAGTACAATACTATGCATGATAAGACAATAAGCAGCGCTAGGGGTGTTCTTATGCAGTGTTACACGATACCGGCGAAGGGGGATAATATCCGGGAGAGTTTTCCCGAAGGATGGCATTTTCGGATAGATGAATTGGAGGGGGACGGTTGCATGTTCGTTATGCTAGGGACGCGAGACAGAAGAACAGACTGCGTATTCGGATTCGTCTCGTTTTTCTGAGCAACTTTCATGTACGAAGTATTTTCATCCGAGTTACGCATTATTTTATATGATTTTCTAAAGTTCTAGTAATATCCTGAAATTATTATTAACTCGAAAATAAAGATTAAATGCTACGGTACCCAGCTCTGTGTACACAGAAGTGTACAGAGAGGATGAAAAGTGAGCCAGGGGGTCCGAGTTGACCAGTCAACGTTTGACTGGTCAACAGGGTGTGGGCCCCCCTGACATTGACTGTCTAAGTTAACCAACCGAATTAGTTAAGTTAATTAGGTTTAGTTTAATTAAACAAGAATAATTTAATTAATTATTTATTTTTATTATTTTTATTATTTCACTCTTTTTTAATTAAGCAGGGGCGTGGGGCCCGCTGGCAGAGGCACCAGGCCAGTCCAGCGGGGCGGGTTAACGGGCGGATCCCCGTGGAGGGGCGGACCCGAGCACGGCGAGGGGCTGGCCCCGGGCACGGGTCGAGGCCGCTAGAGGGTGCCGGGTGTGGTGCATGGTCGCCGGCGACGGGGGGAGCCGCCGGAGGGAGCAGTGGGTGGCGCGACCGACTGGAGCTGGAGGGGCCGCGGGATAGAGTGGGAGCGTAGGCGCAGCGACGTGGCGCTGGGCGCGGGATCGGCCAGCGAGCAGCACGCGGGGCGGGGCCGCGGGGTGGCTGCAGGGAGGCGGGCATGGTGGTCGGCACGGCGGGCAGGGCGACGACGAGCAGCTGGTGGCAGGGTCAAGCAGCGATCGAGAGCAAGGCCGAGGGTGGCCAGTGCGTGGGAGCGCGGACGGGCGCGAGCTGCGCACGGGGAGGGCGCAACGAACACGGGAAGTGAGAGCTCGTTCGCTTCTACGTGAGGTCGGTGCGGTGGCGCGGCTCGGACTCAACAGGGTTGAAGCCACGGGCGCGCACACGACGAGCAGGGGGTCTAGGAAGCATCTATGCGACGCAGTGAAGACGACGGGTACACACGCGAGACCAAAGGCCACCGGAGTGGCGCCAGCGACTAGCCGTGCAGCGTCCAACTTCGGTCATGGTGGTAAACTATGCTAGAGCGACGGATTTGAGCGGCGAAGGGAGGGATCTTGTTCGTGGGCTCACAGAGGTGCTCGCTGGTGTCGTGGTGAAGCCGAGGATGACCGGAGCAGTGCATACCGAAGAGAAGTAGTGGCGGCCATCGATGATGAAGATGGACTCGGTCTCGACCGCCGGCGTCGACCCAGAGCGAACCCTTGCACCGGGAAGACGAGGACGACGAAGGCGAGCTCCCCGGTGTAGTCCAGGGCATTGAGGAGGCGACTGGCCGCGGCTGATGTCCAAGACGACAGTGACCGCGGTGACCGCGGTCTCAGGCGAGGCGGATCTTGGGGGGAGCGAGGTGGAGTGGGGGGGTGATGTCGCCTGAAGCTACGTCGGTATTTCCCCAAAGAGGAAGGGATGATGCAGCACGACGGTGGTAGGTATTTCCCTCAGATATGAAACCAAGGTTATCGAACCAGTAGGAGAACCAAGCAACACAACGTAAACAGCCCGTGCACAAAAATAACAATACCTCGCAAGCCGACATGTTAAAGGGGTTGTCAATCCCTTTCGGGTAACGGCGCCAGAAATGACGTGCGAACGGGAATAAGTTGTAATAAATTGATAGATCGAACGCCAAATAAAATAAATAGAAATAAAATGCAGCAGGGTATTTTTGTATTTTTGGTTGAATAGATCTGAAAATAAATGCAAGGAACAAGTAGATCGCAAAGGCAAATATATGAGAAAGAAGACCCGCTGGGCCGTAGGTTTCACTAGTGGCTTCTCTCGAGAAAATAGCTAAAGGTGGGTAAACAAATTACTGTTGGGCAATTGATAGAACTTCAAATAATTATGACAATATCCAGGCAATGATCATTATATAGGCATCACGTCCAAGATTAGTAGACCGACTCCTGCCTGCATCTACTACTATTACTCCACACATCAACCGCTATCCAGCATGCATCTAGTGTATTAAGTTCATGGAGAAATGGAATAATGCAATAACAACGATGACATGATGTAGACAAGATCTATCTATGTAGAGATAGACCCATCGTTTTATCCTTAGTAGCAATGATACATACGTGTCACTAGGATCAAGCACCGTAAGATCGAACCCACTACAAAGCACCTCTTCCCATTGCAAGACAAATAGATCAAGTTGGCCAAACAAAACCCAAATATCGGAGAAGAAATACGAGGCTATAAGAGATCATGCATATAAGAGATCAAAGAAACTCAAATAGCTTTTGCGGATATAAAAAGATATAACTGATCATAAACTCGAAGTTCATCAGATCCCAACAAACACACCGCAAAAGAGTTACATCATATGGATCTCCAAGAGACCATTGTATTGAGAATTCAGCGAGAGAGAGAAAGCCATCTAGCTACTAACTACGGGACCGAAGGTCTACAAAGAACTACTCACGCATCATCGGAGAGGCACCAATGGAGGTGGTGAACCCCATCCGAGATGGTGTCTAGATTGGATCTGGTGGTTCTAGACTCTGCGACGATTGGATGAATATTTCGTCGATGCCCCTAGGGTTTCTGGAATATTGGGGTATTTATAGAGCAAAGAGGCGGTCCGGGGGGCACCCGAGGTGGGCACAACCCACCAGGGCGCGCCTGGGCCTCCTGGCGCGCCCTGGTGGGTTGTGCCTCCCTCGGGGCACCCCCCAGGCGCAGCCAGGGCCCGTTGTGTTCCTTCTAGCCCATAAAAATTCTCCGTGGAGTTTCGTGGTATTTGGATTCCGTCTGGTATTGATTTTCTGCGATGTAAAAAACATGGAAAAATAGCAACTGGCACTTGGCACTATGTCAATAGGTTAGTACCAAAAAATGATATAAAATGACTGTAAAATGATTATAAAACATCCAAGATTGATAATATAACAGCATTGAACAATAAAAAAATTAGATACGTTGGAGACGTATTAGCATCCCCAAGCTTAACTCCTACTCGTCCTCGAGTAGGTAAGTGATAAAAACAGAATTTTTGATGTGGAATGCTGCCTAACATGTCATATCATATTCTTTTTTTATAGCATGGACAATTGGACTTCTATGTGATTCAAAGCAATAGTCTAGTTTTGACATAATAATTTAGATACTCAAGCATATCAACAAGCAACCATGTCTTTCAAAATATCAACGCTAAAATAAGTTATCCTAGCCCATCAATCTCAACCATTGATCCACTCATGAAACACACTCGGATATTAGCTACACCCAATACATAAGTACGATCATATTGCCTCCTAATTGGTGCTTTTGTAAGAGAAGATGGAGACTCAAATTCAAAAATAAAAATTGCATAAAGTAAAAGAAAGGCCCTTCGCAGAGGGAAGTAGGGATTTGTAGAGGTGCCAGAGCTCAAAGCGAAAAACTTAGAGATAAAAACATTTTGGGAGGTGCATCCATCCCACCAACGAAAACGACTTAGAGTTCCCAACACTTTCCATGCTAGATATATCATAGGCGGTTCCCAAACAGAAAATAAAGTTTATTCCTTTTTCCACCATACTTTCACTTTCCATGGCTAACCGTATCCACGGGTGCCCTCCATACCAACACTTTCCAAGGAATTTATTATTTGACAACATACACTAAATTCATTTTTTTCCATTTCGGGACTGGGCATCCCTAAGACCTTTGCTTTACTCTCGTGCAATGACAAGTGAATAAACACTCATTGTGAGAATAACACATCCAGCATGGAAAATATTAGCCACCCCTCACCGCTCCGCGACCGAAACAAACACACAAAAGAGAAGTTTATTTTGAAAATTAGAGATGGCACATGCAAATTTGCTTAGAGCGGCAAAAGAATACCGCATATAGGTAGATATAGTGGATTCATGTGGCAAAACTGGTTTAAAGGATTTTGGATGCACAAGTAGAGATTATACTTGGTGCAAAGTAAAGGCTAGCAAAAGATTGGGAAGCGACCAACCAAGAAACGGATAATCTCATAAGCAAGCATTAAGCATAAATAGCACCGAATAATGCACCACAAGTAGGATATAATTTTCATTGCATGACTATTGACTTTTGTACTTGCATAGGGAATCACAAACCTTAACACCAATATTCTTACTAAAGCATAATTACTCATCAGCATAACTCACATATCACATCATCATATCTCAAAACTATTACTAAGCATCAAGTTTATTTTGTCCAATGATCTTCATGAACGTTTTTATTATATCCTTCTTGGATATCTATCACTTTGGGACTAATTTGCATGTGTTGCTTTTCATAAGCTCAAACAAATATAAGTGAAGATCAAGAGCATAATTTTTCTTCTTTCTCTCAAAATAATTTAAGTGAAGCAAGAGAGAATTTCTTTAAAAATTTACTAACTCTCAAATAAATCTAAGTGAAGCAAGAGAGCATTTCTTCAAAAATAGTAAGCACACCGTGCTCAGAAAGATATAAGTGAAGCACTAGAGCAAGTCCTATTGCTCATAAAAAATTGAAGTGAAGCAAAGAGAGAAATTCTAACAAGTCATGACATAATTTTGGCTCTCCCAAATAAGTGTGTCCAGCACGGATTGATGACTTATAACAAAAAATAAAACAGGCAAAGACTCATATCATACAAGATGCTCCAAGCAAAACACATATCATGTGACGAATAAAAATATAGTTTTGAGTAAAATACCGATGATCGTTGGAAGAAAGCGGGGATGCCACTCGGGGGCATCCCCAAGCTTAGTTGGTTTCTCATTTTTGGATAATAGCTTGGGATGCCGGGGCATCCCAAAGCTTAGGCTCTTCTATGCTTCCTTCATCCATCGTAAGATAACTCAAAACTTGAATACTTCAATCACACAAAACTCAACAAAACCTTCGTGAGATCCCTTAGTGTAAGAAAAATAAATCACAACTATAAGTGTTGTATCAAACCAATTCTTATTTTGTTTTTGTATTATATCTACTGTATTCCAACTTTTCAATGGCAAAAACTCACCAAAGAAAACCATAGAGCCATCAAAATAAGCACACAACACAAAGAAAACAGAATCTGTCAAAACAGAACAGTGTGTAGCAATCTGATTTGTTCGAATGCTTCTGGAACTCCAAAAATTCTGAAACACTAGGATGACCTGGGTAATTTGTATATTAATATTCTGCAAAAATAATTGGCATTTATCACTTTCTGGTGATTTTTAACAATTATTTTCGTGAGCACAAAGTTTCTGTCTTTTTCAGCAAGATCAAACAACTATCACCCAAGAAGATCCTATTGGTTCTACTTGGCACAAGCACTAAGTAAAACACAAAAAACACAATCATAACAGTAGCATAATTGAGCTAACACTCAAAAACAGAAACCAAAAAAGAAAAAATAAATTTTATTCATTGGGTTGCCTCCCAACAAGCGCTATAATTTTACGCCCTTAGCTAGGCACAATATTTCAATGATGCTCACACAACAGATAATAATCGAAACACAAAGAGAGCATCATGAAACATGTGACAAACACATTTAAGTCTAACGTACTTCCTATGCATAGGATTTTTATAGGAAAACAAATTATCAAGACAAGAAACATCTAGCATAAGCAAAGGAGAGGAATAAAACATTGACGGTCTCAACACAACGAGAGGAAACTTAATAACATGGAAATTTCTACAACCATATTTTCCTCTCTCATAATAATTATATGTAGGATCATAATCAAATTCAATAATATAACTATCATATAAAATTTTCTCTTTATGATCCACATGCATGCAAGGTTGACACTCTTCCAAAATAGTGGGATTATCATCAAATAAAGTCATGACTTCTCCAAACCCACTTTCATCAAAAAAAATTATAAGATTGAACACTCTCCAAATATGTGGGATTATTTTTAGCTAAAGTTGACACTCTTCCAAACCCACTTTCAATATTATCGCAAACATATCCATCATGAGGCTTAAATAAATTTTCAAGATCATAAGAAACATTATCACCCCAATCATGATCATTGCAATAAGTAGTGAACATATCAAAATTAGCATCCCCAAGCTTGGGGTGTTGCATATTATTAGCACAATTGACACTAATAGAATATATAGTAAAATACTTGCAATCATGATTTTCATTCAAGGAGCTATCATGAATCACTTCATAAATTTCTTCATCACAATTTTCAGATTCACGAATCTCAAGCAAAACTTTATAAACATAATCTAGTGCGCTCAATTCACTAGTAATTGGTTCATCATAATTGGATCTTTTGAAAAGATTAGCAAGTGGATGAGGATCCATAACAATATATTTTTAGCAAGCGAAGATGCAAGCAAATAGAAGGCACATGGCAACAGAAGCAAACATGAGATCTGACAAGAAAAAGGAAAACGAAAAAGAGGGCAAATAAAACGGCAAATTTTTGTGAAGTGTGGGAGAGGAAAACGAGAGGCAAATGGCAAATAATGTAAATTGCGAGGAGATGAGATTGTGATTAGGAACCTGGTGTATGTTGAAGATACTCCCCGGCAATGGCGCCAGAAATTGGTGAGTTGTCGGGAGAGTTGACTTGATTCTCCCCGGCAACGGCGCCAGAAATTCCTTTGGATGTCGCTTGAAGCTACGTCGGTATTTTCCCAAAGAGGAAGGGATGATGCAGCATAGCGGCGGTAGGTATTTCCCTCAGATATCAAACCAAGGTTATCGAACCAATAGAAGAACCAAGCAACACAACGTAAACAGCCCCTGCACACAAATAACAACACCTCGCAACCCGACGTGTTAAAGGGGTTGTCAATCCCTTTCGGGTAACGGCGCCAGAAACGGTGTGCGGACGGGAATAAGTTGTAATAAATTGATAGATCGAACGCAAAATAAAATAAATAGAAATAAAATGCAGCAAGGTATTTTTTGTATTTTTTGTATAATAGATCTGAATAAATGCAAGGAAAAAGTAGATCGCAAAGACAAATATATGAGAAAGACGACCTGGGGGCCGTAGGTTTCACTAGTGGCTTCTCTCGAGAAAAATAGCTAACGGTGGGTAAACAAATTACTGTTGGGCAATTGATAGAACTTCAAATAATTATGACGATATCTAGGCAATGATCATTATATAGGCATCACGTCCAAGATTAGTAGACCGACTCCTGCCTGCATCTACTACTATTACTCCACACATCGATCGGTATCCAGCATGCATCTAGTGTATTAAGTTCATGGAGAAATGGAGTAATGCAATAGGAACGATGACATGTTGTAGACAAGATCTATCTATGTAGAGATATACCCCATCGTTTTATCCTTAGTAGCAACGATACATACGTGTCGTTTCCCTTTCTGTCACTGGGATCAAGCACCGTAAGATCGAACCCACTACAAAGCACCTCTTCCCATTGCGAGATAAATAGATCAAGTTGGCCAAACAAAACCCAAATATCAGAAAAGAAATACGAGGCTATAAGAGATCATGCATATAAGAGATCAAAGAAACTCAAATAACTTTCATGGATATAAAAAGATATAACTGATCATAAACTCAAAGTCCATTAGATCCCAACAAACACACCGCAAAAGAGTCACATCATATGGATCTCCACGAGACCATTGTATTGAGAATTCAGTGAGAGAGAGAAAGCCATCTAGCTACTAACTACGGACCCGAAGGTCTACAAAGAACAACTCACGCATCATCGGAGAGGCACCAATGGAGGTGGTGAACCCCATTCGAGATGGTGTCTAGATTGGATCTGGTGGTTCTGGACTCTGCGGCGACTGGATGAATATTTCGTCGATGCCCCTAGGGTTTTGGAATAATTGGGTATTTATATAGCAAAGAGGTGGTCTAGGGGGCACCCGAGGTGAGCACAACCCACCAGGGCGCGCCTGGGCCTCCTAGCGCGCCCTGGTGGGTTGTGCCTCCCTCGGGGCACCCCCTAGGCGCAGCTAGGGCCCGTTGTGTTCCTTCTGGCCCATAAAAATTCTCCGTGGAGTTTCGTGGCATTTGGACTCCGTATGGTATTGATTTTCTGCGATGTAAAAAACATGGAAAAAATAGCAACTGGCACTTGGTACTATGTCAATAGGTTAGTACCAAAAATGATATAAAATGACTATAAAATGATTATAAAACATCCAAGATTGATAATATAACAGCATGGAACAATAAAAAATTATAGATACGTTGGAGACGTATCAGGGGGGAGAGAGTGGGAGTGGCGGAGCTAGGGGCATGTGGGGAGAGGAGATCAAGGGGGCGCAGGCGGCGTCCTTATCCCCTTCGGGGGCCTATAGCGGTGCGGGACAGTGAGCTGGTCCGTCGGTGACAGCGGGCGCGGTCAGACGAACAGTGGAGGCATGGGGAGAAGACGACAACGATGGGGAGGTGGTAGTTGGGCTACCTGGGCCGGCCGGGTGGAGTACGGCCCGGGAAAAAAACAGGGGGGGCCTTTTCCATTGTTTTAAAGTTGTGCTTTTCTATTTGCAATTTTCTTTTCTTTTTATAATTTCTAATTTCTTATCAGTTTCCTTTTAATTCTAGCTTTATAAAATACAATACTAGCCCCTAAATCAACATTAGTAATTATGCCACTGCCAAAAATAGTTTGAGGTTTAAATAAAATATCATAGTATTTTTATAATTTAAAAAGCAATTAAATTATTATTTAGGCCACTATTTTGATTAGTTTAGGGCATTTAAACACTTTGCAAAAATGTTGGTTCACCACCATAATTAGTTATGGAATATTTGCAACACTTTGAACATTTTAGTTTGCATGTTTGAGAAAATTTGAATTTTGAACTATAATTTGAATTGTGATTTGGATAAAGTGAGGATCAGCAATAGTAATGTGATGACCTGGCTGTTGGGGAACGCGGTATTTTACCTTCGATCACGCAAGATCTATCTAGGAGATGCATAGCAACGAGCGGGGAGAGTGTGTCCATGTACCCTCGTAGACCGAAAATGGAAGCGTTTAGTAACGCGGTTGATGTAGTTGAACGTCTTCGCGATCCAACCGATCCAAGCACCAAACGTACGACACCTCCGCGTTCAGCACACGTTCAGCCCGATGACGTCCCTCGATCTCTTGATCCAGTTGAGGATGAGGGAGAGTTCTGTCCACACGACGGCGTGGTGACGGTGATGATGAATTTACCGGCGCAGGGCTTCGCCTAAGCACTACGACGATATGACCGACGTGTGTAACTGTGGAGGGGGGCACCGCACACGGCTAAGAGAAGGCTTGGTGTGCCTTTGGGGTGCCCCCTCCCATGTATATAAAGGGGGAGGAGATGTGACCGGCCCAAGGGGGGCACGCCATAGGGGGGAGTCCTACTTGGACTCCCGGTCGAAGTAGGATTCGCCCCCCCTTTCCTATTCCCACTAGGAGAAGGAGGGAAGTAGGAGGAGGAGAGAAGGAAAGGGGGGCCGCCCTCCCCAACCCTAGTCCAATTTGGTTTGGGATTGGGGGGGGGCGGCGCACCTCCACCTGGCCGCCGCCTCCTCTCTCCACTAGGGCCCATGAAGGCCCATTAACTCCCCGGGGGGGGTTCCGGTAACCCCCGGTACTCCGGAAAATGTTTGAACCTTTCTGAAACCATTCTGATGTCCAAACATAACCTTCGAATATATCAATCTTTATGTCTCGACCATTTTGAGACTCCTCGTCATGTCCGTGATCTCATCCGGGACTCCGAACAAACTTCGGTACATCAAATGACATAACTCATAATACAAATCGTCATCGAACGTTAAGTGTGCGGACCCTACGGGTTCGAGAACTATGTCGACATGACCGAGGTACATCTCCGGTCAATAACCAATAGCAAAACCTGGATGCTCATATTGGCTCCTACATATTCTATGAAGATCTTTATTGGTCAAACCGCATAACAACATACGTTGTTCCCTTTGTCATCGGTATGTTACTTGCTTGAGATTTGATCGTCGGTATCATCATACCTAGTTCAATCTCGTTACCGGCAAGTCTCTTTACTCATTCTGTAATGCATCATCCCGTGACTAACTCATTAGACACATTGCTTGCAAGGCTCATAGTGATGTGCATTACCAAGACGGCCCAGAGATACCTCTCCGAAACACGGAGTGACAAATCCTAATCTCGATCTATGCCAACTCAACAAACACCATTGGAGACACCTGTAGAGCATCTTTATAATCACCCAGTTACGTTGTGATGTTTAATAGCACACAAGGTGTTCCTCCGGTATTCGAGAGTTGCATAATCTCATAGTCAGAGGAACATGTATAAGTCATGAAGAAAGCAATAGCAATAAAACTAAACGGTCATTATGCTAAGCTAACGGATGGGTCAAGTCAATCACATCATTCTCCTAATGATGTGATCCCGTTCATCAAATGACAACACATGTCTATGGTCAGGAAACTTAACCATCTTTGACTAACGAGCCAGTCTAGTAGAGGCATACTAGGGACACTCTGTTTATCTATGTATCCACACATGTACTAAGTTTCCGGTTAATACAATTCTAGCATGAATAATAAACATTTATAATAATATAAGGAAATATAAATAACAACTTTATTATTGCCTCTAGGGCATATTTCCTTCAGTCTCCCACTTGCACTAGAGTCAATAATCTAGATTACATAGTAATGATTCTAACACCCATGGAGTCTTGGTGCTGATCATGTTTTGCTCGTGAGAGAGGCTTAGTCAACGGGTCTACAACATTCAGTTCCGTATTATCTTTAAAATATCTATGTCTCCCTCGTTGACTTGATCGCGGATGGAATTGAAGCGTCTCTTGATGTGTTTGGTTCTCTTGTGAAATCTGGATTCTATCGCTAAGGCAATTGCTCCAGTATTGTCACAAAAGATTTTCATTGGATCCAATGCACTAGGTATGAGAAACATACAGCTCCATCTGACTCCTTTATTTGCTGCTTCCGAAGCAGCTATGTACTCCGCTTCACACATAGATCCCGCCACGAAGCTCTGCTTGCAACTGCACCAACTGACAGCTCCACCATTCAATATAAATACGTATCCGGTTTGTGACTTAGAGTCATCCGGATCAGTGTCAAAGATTGCATCGACGTAACCGTTTACGACGAGCTCTTTGTCACCTCCATAAACGAGAAACATATCCTTAGCCCTTTTCAGGTATTTCAGGATGTTCTTGACCGCTGTTCAGTGATCCACTCCTCGATTACTTTGGTACCTCCCTGCTAAAATAATAGCAAGGCACACATCAGGTCTGGTACACAGCATGGCATACATGATAGAACCTATGGCTGAGGCATAGGGAATGACTTTCATTTTCTCTCCATCTTCTGCAGTGGTCGGGCATCGAGTCTGACTTAACTTCACACCTTGTAATACAGGCAAGAATCCTTTCTTTGACTGATCCATTTTGAACTTCTTCAAAACATTATCAAGGTATGTGCTTTGTGAAAGTCCAATTAAGTGTCTTGATCTATCACTATAATCTTGATGCCTAATATATAAGCAGCTTCACCGAGGTCTTTCATTGAAAGATTCTTATTCAAGTATCCTTTTATGCTATTCAGAAATTCAGTATCATTTCCGATCAACAATATGTCATCCACATATAATATCAGAAATGCTATAGAGCTCCCACTCACTTTCTTGTAAATACAGGCTTCTCCAAAAGTTTGTATAAAACCATATGCTTTGATCACACTATCAAAGCGTATATTCCAACTCCGAGAGGCTTGCACCAGTCCATAAATGGATCGCTGGAGCTTGCACACTTTGTTAGCACCTTTTGGATCGACAAAACCTTCTGGTTGCATCATATACAACTCTTCTTTAAGATATCCATTGAGGAATGCAGTTTTGACATCCATTTGCCAAATTTCATAATCATAAAATGCGGCAATTGCTAACATGATTCGGACAGACTTAAGCATCGCTACGGGTGAGAAGGTCTCATCGTAGTCAACTCCTTGAACTTGTCGAAAACCTTTCGCAACAAGTCGAGCTTTGTAGACAGTAACATTACCGTCAGCGTCAGTCTTCTTCTTGAAGATCCATTTATTCTCTATTGCTTGCCGATCATCGGGCAAGTCAACCAAAGTCCACACTTTGTTCTCATACATGGATCCCATCTCAGATTTCATGGCCTCAAGCCATTTCGCGGAATCTGGGCTCATCATCACTTCCTCATAGTTCGTAGGTTCGTCATGGTCAAGTAACATGACCTCCAGAACAGGATTACCGTACCACTCTGGTGCGGATCTTACTCTGGTTGACCTACGAGGTTTAGTAGTAACTTGATCAGAAGTTTCATGATCATCATCATTACCTTCCTCACTAATTTGTGAAGGAATCACTGGAACTGATTTCTGTGATGAACTACTTTCCAATTCGGGAGAAGGTACAATTACCTCATCAAGTTCTACTTTCCTCCCACTCACTTCTTTTGAGAGAAACTCCTTCTCTAGAAAGGATCCATTCTTAGCAACGAATATCTTGCCTCCATATCTGTGATAGAAGGTGTACACAGCAGTCTCCTTTGGGTATCCTATGAAGACACATTTCTTCGATTTGGGTTCGAGCTTATCAGGTTGAAGCTTTTTCACATAAGCATCGCAGCCCCAAACTTTAAGAAATGACAACTTGGGCTTCTTGCCAAACCACTTATCATATGGTGTCGTCTCAACGGATTTAGATGGTGCCCTATTTAACGTGAATGCAGCCGTCTCTAAAGCATAACCCCAAAACAATAGCGGTAAATCAGTAAGAGACATCATAGATTGCACCATATCTAATAAAGTACGATTACGACGTTCATGCACACCATTACGCTGTGGTGTTCCAGGTGCCGTGAGTTGCGAAACTATTCCACATTGTTTCAAATGAAGACCAAACTCGTAACTCAAATATTCACCTCCACGATCAGATCGTAGAAACTTTATTTTCTTGTTACGATGATTTTCCACTTCACTCTGTAATTATTTGAACTTTTCAAATGTTTCAGACTTATGTTTCATCAAGTAGATATACCCATATCTGCTCAAATCACCTGTGAAGGTCAGAAAATAATGATACTCGCCGCGAGCCTCAACACTCATTGGACCGCATACATCAGTATGTATTATTTGCAACAAGTCTGTTGCTCGCTCCATTATTCCGGAGAACGGAGTCTTAGTCATCTTGCCCATGAGGCATGGTTCACAAGCATCAAGTGATTCATAAGCAAGTGATTCCAAAAGTCCATCAGCATGGAGTTTCTTCATGCGCTTTACACCAATATGACCAAAATGGCAGTGCCACAAATAAGTTGCACTATCATTATTAAACTTGTATCTTTTGGCTTCAATACTATGAATATGTGTATCACTACTATCGAGATTCAACAAAAATAGACCATTCATCAAGGGTGCATGACCTTAAAAGATATTACTCATATAAATAGAACAACCATTATTCTCTGATTTAAATGAATAACCGTCTCGCATCAAACAAGATCCAGATATAATGTTCATGCTTAACGCTGGCACCAAATAACAATTATTCAGGTCTAAAACTAATCCCGAAGGTAGATGTAGAGGTAGCTTGATGACGGCAATCACATCGACTTTGGAACCATTTCCCACGCGTATCATCACCTTGTCCTTAGCCAGTCTTCGTTTAATCCGTAGCCCCTGTTTCGAGTTGCAAATATGAGCAACAGAACCAGTATCAAATACCCAGGTGCTACTACGAGCATTAGTAAGGTACACATCAATAACATGTATATCAAATATACCTTTCACTTTGCCATCCTTCTTATCCGCCAAATACTTGGGGCAGTTCCGCTTCCAGTGACCAGTCCCTTTGCAGTAGAAGCACTCAGTCTCAGGCTTAGGTCCAGACTTGGCTTCTTCACTTGAGCAGCAACTTGCTTGTCGTTCTTCTTGAAGTTCCCCTTCTTCCCTTTGCCCTTTTTCTTGAAACTAGTGGTCTTGTTAACCATCAACACTTGATGCTCCTTCTTGATTTCTACCTCCGCAGCCTTTAGCATCGCGAAGAGCTCGGGAATTGTCTTATCCATCCCTTGCATATTATAGTTCATCACGAAGCTTTTCTAGCTTGGTGGCAGTGATTGAAGAACTCTGTCCATGACACTATCATCGGGAAGATTAACTCCCAGTTGAGTCAAGTGGTTGTGGTACCCAGACATTCTGAGTGTGTTCACTGACAGAACTATTCTCCTCCATCTTGCAGCTGTAGGACTTATTGGGGACTTCATATCTCTCAATTCGGGCATTTGCTTGAAATATTAACTTCAACTCCTGGAACATCTTATATGCTCCATGATGTTCAAAATGTCGTTGAAGTCCCGATTCTAAGCCGTAAAGCATGGCACACTGAAGTATCGAGTAGTCATCAGATTTTCTCTGCCAGACGTTCAAACCGTCCGGAGTTGCTCCTGTAGCGGGTCTTGCACCTAGCGGTGCTTCCAGGACGTAATTCTTCTATGCAGCAATGAGGATAATCCTCAAGTTACAGACCTAGTCCATGTAGTTGCTACCATAATATTTCAACTTAGCTTTCTCTAGGAATGCATTAAAATTCAAGGGAACGGTAGCAGGGGCCATTGATCTACAACAACATAGACATGCAAAACACTATCAGGTACTAAGTTCATGATAAATTAAAGTTCAATTAATCATATTACTTAAGAACTCCCACTTAGATAGACATCTCTCTAGTCATCTAAATGATCACGTGATCCATATCAACTAAACCATGTCCGATCATCACGTGAGATGGAGTAGTTTCCAATGGTGAACATCACTATGTTGATCATATCTACTGTATGATTCACGTTCGACCTTTCGGTCTCAGTGTTCCGAGGCCATATCTGCATATGCTAGGCTCGTCAAGTTTAACCCGAGTATTCTGCGTGTGCAAAACTGGCTTGCACCCGTTGTATGTGAACGTAGAGCTTATCACACCCGATCATCACGAGGTGTCTCGGCACGACGAACTGTAGCAACGGTGCATACTCAGGGAGAACACTAATACCTTAAATTTTGTGAGAGATCATCTTATAATGCTACCTCCGTACTAAGCAAAATAAGATGCATAATAAACATCACATGCAATCAAAATAAGTGATATGATATGGCCATGATCATCTTGTGCCTTTGATCTCCATCTCCAAAGCACCGTCATGATCACCATCGTCACCGGCTTGACACCTTGATCTCCATCGTAGCCTCGTTGTCGTCTCGCCAACTATTGCTTCTACGACTATCGCTACCGCTTAGTGATAAAGTAAAGCAATTACATTGCGATTGCATTACATACAATAAAGCGACAACCATAAGGCTCCTGCCAGTTGCCGATAACTTTTACAAAACATGATCATCTCATACAACAATTTATATATCATCACGTCTTGACCATATCACATCACAACATGCCCTGCAAAAACAAGTTAGACGTCCTCTACTTTGTTGTTGCAAGTTTTACGTGGCTGCTACGAGCTTCTAGCAAGAATCATTCTTACCTACGCATCAAAACCACAATGATTTTTTGTCAAGTGTGCTATTTCAACCTTCAACAAGGACCGGGGTAGTCAAACTCGCTTCAACTAAAGTTGGAGAAACTAACACCCGCTAGCCACCTGTGTGTGAAGCATGTCGGTAGAACCAGTCTCATGAACGCGTTCATGTAATGTCGGTCCAGGCCGCTTCATCCAAAAATACCGCCGAATCAAAGTAAGACGTTGTTGGTAAGCAATATGACTATTATCGCCCACAACTCATTGTGTTCTACTCGTGCATATAACATCTACGCATAGACCTAGCTCGGATGCCACTGTTGGGGAACGCAGTATTTCCAAAAAATTACATACGATCACGCAAGATCTATCTAGGAGATGCATAGCAACGAGTGGGGAGAGTGTGTCCACATACCCTTGTAGACCGAAAGCGGAAGCGTTTAGTAACGCGGTTGATGTAGTCGAACGTCTTCGCGATCCAACCAATCCAAGCACCGAACGTACGGCACCTCCGTGTTCAGCACACGTTCAGCTTGATGACGTCCCTCAATCTCTTGATCCAGTTGAGTATGAGGGATAGTTTCGTTAGCACGACGGTGTGGCGACGGTGATGATGAAGTTACCGTCACAGAGCTTCGCCTAAGCACTACGACGATATGACCGAGGTATGTAACTATGGGGGGGCACCGCACACGGCTAAGAGAAGGCTTGGTGTGCCTTTGGGGTGCCCCCCTTCCATTTATATAAAGGGGGGAGAGGTGACCGGCCCAAGGGGGGCACGCCATAGGGGGAAGTCGTACTTGGACTCCCGGTCCAAGTAGGATTCGCCCACCACCTTTCCTATTCCCACTAGGAGAAGGAGGGAAGGACGAGGAGGAGAGAAGTAAAGGCCCCCCAACCCTAGTCCAATTTGGTTTGGGATTGGGGGGCACCTCCACCTGGCCGCCACCTCCTCTCTCCACTAGGGCCCATGAAGGCCCATTAACTCCCCCGGGGGAAGGGGTCCGGTAACCCCCGGTACTGCGGAAAATGTTCGAACCTTTCCGAAACCATTCCGGTGTCCAAACATAACCTTCCAATATATCAATCTTTATGTCTCGACCATTTCGAGACTCCTCGTCATGTCCGTGATCTCACCCGGGACTCCGAACAAACTTCGGTACATCAAACCACATAACTCATAATACAAATCGTCATCGAACGTTAAGCGTGCGGACCCTACGGGTTTGAGAACTATGTAGACATGACCGAGACACATCTCTGGTCAATAACCAATAGCGGAACCTGGATGCTCATATTGTCTCCTACATATTCTACGAAGATCTTTATTGGTCAAACCGCATAACAACATACGTTGTTCCCTTTGTCATCGGTATGTTACTTGCTTGAGATTTGATCGTCGGTATCACCATACCTAGTTCAATCTCGTTACCGGCAAGTCTCTTTACTCGTTCTGTAATGCATCATCCCGTGACTAACTCATTAGACACATTGCTTGCAAGGCTCATAGTGATGTGCATTACCAAGACGGCCCAGAGATACCTCTCCGAAACACGGAGTGACAAATCCTAATCTCGATTTATGCCAACTCAACAAACACCATTGGAGACACCTGTAGAGCATCTTTATAATCACCCAGTTACGTTGTGACGTTTGATAGCACACAAGGTGTTACTCCGGTATTCGGGAGTTGCATAATCTCATAGTCAGAGGAACATGTATAAGTCATGAAGAAAGCAATAGCAATAAAACTAAACGATCATTATGCTAAGCTAACGGATGGATCTTGTCCATCACATCATTCTCTAATGATGTGATCCCGTTCATCAAATGACAACACATGTCTATGGTCAGGAAACTTAACCATCTTTGATTAACGAGCTAGTCTAGTAGAGGGATACTAGGGACACTCTGTTTGTCTATGTATCCACACATGTACGAAGTTTCCGGTTAATACAATTCTAGCATGAATAATGAACATTTATCATGATATAAGGAAATATAAATAACAACTTTATTATTGCCTCTAGGGCATATTTCCTTCACTGGCATCATTAGCAGGGGATTACTGTAGCTTAATTATCCGGGCGTTACAGACACAATGAACGGGACTTACCCATCTACTATCAGCAATAGGATAAATTATACCTGCCTCCAGAAGCTTTACTATTTCATTTCTTACCACTTCTTTCATCTTAGGATTTAACCATCGTTGATGATCAACAACGAGTTTAGCATCAGGCTCCATATTGACTTTTTGCTGACTTAGATGGGACTAATGCCCTTAAGATCATCAAGAGTATATCCAATAGCGGCACGGTGCTTCTTCAAAGTTTTCAACAATTTCTTTTCTTCATGCTCTTAAAGGTTAGCACTAATAATAATAGGATATATCTTCTTTTCATCAAGATAAGCTTATTTCAAAGTATCAGGTAATTGTTTAAGCTCAAACACGGGATCACCCTTGGGTGGAGGTGGGTCTCCAAGGATTTCAACAGGCAAATTGTGTTTCAAAACAGGCATTTGGTTAAAGAATATTTCATCTAGTTCCTTTCTTTCATTCATAAACATACCATTTTCATGGTCTAGCAAATATTGTTCTAAAGGATCAGTAGGAGGCATGACAATAGAAGCAAGACCAATAATTTCATCCTTACTAGGCAATTCTTTATCATGGGGTTGTCTATGAAATATAGAGAAATTAAAATCATGAGACACATTCCCAAAACTTACAGTAACAATTTCTTTCTCATAGTCTATCATAGCATTACTAGTGTTCAAGAAAGGTCTACCAAATATAATGGGACAAAAATCATCTTGTGGGGAACCAAGAACTAGAAAATCAGTAGGGTATTTTATTTTCCCACACAAGACTTCAACATCTCTAACAATTCCAATTGGTGATATAGTATCTCTATTGGCAAGCTTAATAGTAACATTAGTATCTTCTATCTCAGCAGGTACAATATCATTCATAATTTCTTGATATAAGGTAAAGGGATTGCACTCACACTGGCACCCATATCACATAAGCCATAATGATCTCCTATTATAACAAAAACAACAGGCATGCCAACAATAGGTCTATGTTTATCTTTAATATCGGGTTTGGCAATCCTAGCACCTTCATCACAGAAATAAATAACATGCTCATCAATATTATCAACCAAGAGATCCTTAACCATAGCAATACTAGGTTCAACTTTAATTTGTTCACGGGGTGTAGGTGTTCTAGTATAACTCTTACGAACCACAGCTGAAGCTTTAGCATGATCCTTTATCCTAACAGGAAAAGGTGGTTTCTCAATATATGCAGTAGGAACAATAGGATCAACATTATAAATAACAGTTTCTTCTTCAACTTTAATAGGTTCTACTACTTTCACTTCAATGGGAGGATGATATTTAAACCACTTCTCCTTAGGGAGATCAACATGAGTAGCAAAAGATTCACAGAAAGAAGCTACTATCTCAGAGTCAAGTCCATATTTAGTGCTAAATTCACGAAAAGCATCGGTATCCATAAAAGATTTAACACAATCAAACTTAAGGTTTATACCTGACTCATTACCTTCGTTGAGTTCCCAATCCTTAGAGTTCCGTTTAATTCTTTCCAATAAATCCCATTTGAATTCAATAGCCTTCTTCATAAGGAACTAGTACAAGAAGTATCGAGCATGGATTGATTATTACGAGAAAGCCGAGCATAAAAATTCTGAATAATAATTTCTCTTGAGAGCTCGTGATTGGGGCATGAATATAACATTGACTTAAGCCTCCCCCAAGCTTGATCATACTTTCTCCTTCACGAGGAATATATATATATATATAATTCCGATCACTATGAACCAGATGCATAGGATAAAACTTCTGATGAAATTCCAATTTCAATCGGTTGTAGTTCCAAGATCCAATATCATCACATAGCCTATACCATGTCAATGCCTTTCCCTTCAAAGATAAAGGAACGACGTTCTCCTTGACATCATCCTCGGGCAAACCTGCAAGCTTAAATAATCCACAAACTTCATCCACATAGATTAGTTGCATATCAGGATGTAATGTTCCATCTCCTGCATAAGGATTAGTTAGCAGTTTCTCTATCATACCCAAAAGAATTTCATAATAAATATTTTCAGTAGGTTTAGTAGGTTGAGGAGCAACACTTTGCTCTACCGGTTGAGGTGACGATACCCCAAACAAGCCCCTCAAAGGATTATTTTCCATAGTGACAAGTGACAGTAAATTTCAGCACGTAATATACCTTACCAAATTCCACTCACCAAAGGCGCTTCACTCGCCAGCAACGGCGCCAGAAAAGAGTCTTGATGACCCACAAGTAAAGGGGATCTATCGTAGTCCTTTCGATAAGTAAGAGTGTCGAACCCAACGAGGAGCAGAAGGAAATGACAAGCGGTTTTCAGCAAGGTATTCTCTGCAAGCACTGAAATTATCACTAACAGATAGTTGCATGGTAAAATAATTCATAATGGGTAACAAGTAACAAAACTAACTACGGTGCAGCAAGGTGGTTGATACGTCTCCAACGTATCTATAATTTTTTATTGTTCCATGCTGTTATATTATCAATCTTGAATGTTTTATAATCATTTTATAGTCATTTTATGTAACATCCCAAAATTCTAAATTTTGGAATGTTATATTAAATAGATAGTTTTATTGATTGTTTGATTGTGGTGTGGTTGCTTGAGTGAAATTTGAAACTTTTTGAAAGTTGAATAAAAGGGAATAAAATGACTTTCCCAAAACTTTCATCTTGCTTTTATGATCTCCATGAATTCAAATTCTTTTTATCACAAAACCCTAGAGTGAAGATAATATGACTTCTTCCATTTAAATAAATGAAAAGGGTTTTTGAAAAAAATATTTGAGTTTCATTTGGAAATACTTCAAATTCAGAAACTTTATGCAACTCAATGATTTGCATGAGAGAAGATAAAATGACTTCTTAAAATTATATGAAATACGAGTTGGAAGTTAAAAGAATCAAATTTAAAGTCCCTTTGAAATTATTTTTCAGTTTGGCATTATTTAGTTTTTATTCAAATTATTTTTCTCCAAAAATAAAATATATGGAAATTAGGCTAAAATGATTCCATACAGTAGAAAATTGGAGATAAATAAATTTGAAATTATTTTGGTATTTTTAAAATGATTTTATGAGGTTTTATTGCACCAGTAGCACTGTTCGATATATATATATTTGTGTGGAATTTATTTGATGCTAGAAAAATGTTCATGTTGTAGAAAATATTTTTCTAAAAAATTTGATATATAATATGCCTATATAAAATTTTATTTTTATTTTCTTTATTCAGTTTTTCATTTTCTGTTTCTATTTAAAAAAACAAACTGCATGTGCGGCCTATAACTATCCGTCGCCCACATGCGCAGCATAGTGAGCAGGCAGGACCGTAACTGTTTTTATTTATTTATTCGGTTATGCTTGGAGAGAAAAAAATATTATTTTTAGAAATATTTCTTTTTAAAAGAAAGTTCAAAAAAAAGGCGCACCGCAGCCCGCACTGTGCACGCGCGGCCGGCCGAACTAAAAGGCCCATACGGTGCCTTTCTCTTTCTTTCTCCTCTTTTCGTATACGTTTAGTCCCACATTGCCTACTCTTTAACCCCGAAACATCTTTTCCACCTATAAATATAGACCCATAGAGCCTCCAAAAATCATCCGATTCGGGTTAAATCAATATTTTAGTTTGACTAGATTCATTAAATAAAAATATTTTTCTCCTCTCCGGCGGGACTTTTGGAAGTTGTCTCCTCTCTCCGAACTCGTCTTTTCTCTACCTTATAAAGTTATCTTTCTTCGTTTTTTTATACTTCCATAGTTTCTTATTTTCTAGACTAGTACGGTAGAATAATTAAATTATCAATTAGTCTCTGTATTTATACTTTAGACCTAGAATTATTTTAGCCATACTTATTTTTCTTCCATAAAACAGCTTGCTCCTGATTTTTTAAATAGCCATAACTTTTTACTCATTCCTCTAAATTAGATGAAACCAACGTCTATAGTTTCGTCTTGTTGTCACCTATCCAGTGAACCTGTCACATCAACTTTTTGAAATTTGTTCACATTCACATTCAAACATCTTTTTGATCATAACTTGAGTTTCATAACTCTGATTAGGTTGATTCTTTTTGCAAATCGAAGCTCTTGACCTAAACTTTCTGATAAGACCAAATACAACTAATTATGGTACTGTTAGAAATTGTTTTATGTTGCAAGAGTTAATTGCTTGTTTTCGAAGTTTTTCGAGATCTTTTCTTCGATTCTTTTGCATGAGTGCTTATGTATGCAATTGCTTGCTTACGATAGATTGAACGGAGTGTGACGAGTAGAACTATCAGGAATTCTGAGTGCGAAGCATATTCATCATCAGTACAAGGCAAGTTCACACTTTGATCATATCCCCTTGATTTCCTATTTTTTATGCATTAGTCTCAACCCTCAAACAATGCATGAGTAGGATTGAGAACATGTGGGGATGGTTAAGTAGTTGATGAGGTAGGAACCTATTGTCGTTTATCAACCCTGGGAACATACGTTATGCTCATACTGCTTTGCCATGCTCGTAGACGTGGTTTGGTTTTGAGAAATTCATGAAAGATGTGAGAGTTGTTAATTAAGGGTTAACTTAAGGTGGCTACTTAAATACACATCTGGGTGGATTGGTTGCGGGAACCTGGAGAATCCAGTGTTGTCCTAGGATATCCCGGAGTACCCGTGTGATCATCCTACGGTTTGCCACTCAGGCTCAAAGGGATCATAAGATTATTCATGCTAGAAACTTCCGTGTGCAGCCACAAGCCATTATGGGCTCTGGCATAGTTGAGTATGTTGCGTGACCTCTTTTAGTGGTAGGCTAGCAGATGTAGGGGAAAGTAGGTGTAACTGTCTACCCAGAGTAAAGAGTAAATGCTTCTGAAAGACTATGTCTCGGTCATCCGTTTCTCAAACACCATGTAGTGCTAGAAATCCAACGGAGAAGATCGAGTCATGTGGGGAAAAGTGTGCAAACCTCTGCAGAGTGTACAAACTAATCATGATTAGACGTGTCCCCAGTTATGGACGTCTTGAGTCTCTGGTATTTGGATTATCATGTTGATCTCAACACTTTATTTAATTAATATGATTGGGTTAATGATTACTATTTTGGGATTGAGTTGGAGGAACCTTCTCAATGTTTTCAAACAAACTTTGTAGTTAAATAAAATATGTTCCTTTGTTGTAGGGGAAAACTAGCTTTATGCAAATGATAACCATAGAGCCTCCACCAGCCAATTATGCATGTAGTGATAACCATTATTCAGCATTGCTCTATAGTGTGAAATTGCCAGTACATTCAATGTACTGACCTATATGGCTGCAACGTCTCATGTTGCAGGAATCTTACGACGAGTAAGTGATATGTTAGGGTTCCTACACTCAACTTTGCCGTTGGTGTTGATGGGAATCCACAACCTTGTTGTTACTTCCGCTATTTGGATTGAGGTAATAGTATTTACGTTACTTTATACATGTGATTTACCTCTGTTATAAATCCTCAAGTACTGTGTGTGTCAGCATACCGGTCCAGGGATGACACTTAAGCACAGAGACTTTGATCCATTCGGGTCGGGTCGCTACAAGATGGTATCAGAGCACATGTTGACTGTAGGACGTGACCCTAGAAACTAGCAAGTCCATAGGAAAGATTTTCTCTAAAACTTTATTTTCAAAAGTTTTGTCAAGAAAACCCTAAGGCGGGAGATATCAACTATGGAATAATAGCTCATGGCAAAGATATGGGCATAAACACGGCTATCCGTGATGTTATCGCCCGCTTATGCTATTGTCATCGTGCTGAGTTAAGCATGCATTCCTTCGGAAGGATTGGATGGTAGAAGGCTGATGAAGCATCTATCAGCAAAGGATACAGTTTTAACCTTAGCTGGTGTATCGCCAGGATCTGGAGTATTACATCAAGAATTTTAAGATGGACCTGCAGGAAGCCGTATTTGACAAGGAACATTTTGTGAAGAACTCAGGACCCAGAAGCTGAAAGTAGCCAAGCTAGAGGAGCGAAACCTCGAGATGCCGGAGATTCTTTAGGAACTGAAGGACAGTAAGAACATGGTTCATGCCAAGGATGTTGAAACCAAGAAGTTTGTAACGCCACTCCAGAATATTAAAGGACGTCACGAGAGACTTCACGTCAACAGCGATGATCTGGCAAAAGAACTTGAGAAGGACAAGCATGATCGTAAGAAGCCATCGGAGACATGAACAAGACTTGAAGAGTTTGGCGACTTTGAAGATTTATTGACCTTTAGAAGACCAAACCCCTATTATATACTTACGTTAGATGCGACAATTGTGAGCTGTCATTTGTTTGATGTTTTTCCGACAGACACAAAATAAAATCTTTCTTTTCAAAACTATTGTTTGTATTGTGTGTATCCCTCTCTATCTCTCTTATCCCACCCCAAAACCCTTGAAACCAATAGAGGATGAATGGAGATGAACTCACGTTTCCGGGACCGATAAGTCAATTGGAGACGAACCAATGGATTCAAAACATGGAAGATCACATGAAGAATAACACTATAGCCGGAAAGGATATGCCCCAACATGCTCTTCAGTGCTTTAAAAGAGGTGCTGCCACTTGGTGGAGGATGTACCAAACTGTCAATGGATGGCAAGGAGTAACCACTTGGGAAGAAATTAAGTTGACTCTGCTAAGGTCTCAGCTGTTGTCCCAGAAATTGAAGCCTTATGGAAATGATATGAAGAAACCTTGTGCATGCGAGCTCTGTGGAGAAATATGACAGAACCATAAAGAACACAAGGATGAATGCCCTCATTGTGAAGGAAGTCACCCAGCTGAAGAATGCCCAACTAGGCAGATTACTTGTTTCTTGCGTGAAGGGACGACCCACTACCCGGCTCAGTGTCACATTTACCCCATGGTACAAAGAACCATCCAGCAGAAGAAAGAAGCAATGAAAGGAGCCCTCATGGAAATTTTAGAAGAACCTGTGATGAAGGAAGAGGTGGAGGACGCACCCGAAGAAGACCCAATTAAACCCTGCACCAAGTCATGCTATTCATGTGGAGAAGAAGGACACATCTCCTAGAATTGTCTGAATGGGAATCTAGTAGCATTCCCGACAGTGGAAGTAGAGTATGACCCATAGGAAATAGAAGCCATGATTTAGCACGAAAAAGTCCAGGAAGAGAAATAGATTGGATTCTAGGAACAACCCAGTTTCTACAAAGAAGGACCTGCGTCATATCATATGTTTTAGGTGCAGAGATTCAGGGCACTACTCCAGCGGTTGCCCAAAAAGGAAACCGAGGACCCAAGGAGGCTATGTAATCACAAGGAAACCACGAGACTTATCAGAAGTAATATGTTTCTGCTGTAATGAAACAGGGCACTTTGCCGGAGGCTG
Source organism: Triticum aestivum (assembly GCF_018294505.1). Classification (NCBI taxonomy): domain Eukaryota; kingdom Viridiplantae; phylum Streptophyta; class Magnoliopsida; order Poales; family Poaceae; genus Triticum; species Triticum aestivum. Next base: position 383,517,227 of record NC_057802.1, on the reverse strand, counting down.
TCCCAATGAGGATATTCGTGTTAAATAGTGGAGTCTGTGAGAAATATAGTAGTAGTAGTGGGAACAATTCTTTTATATTGAGGTGTTGAGTTGAGGCATGAAATGGAAATGCAGGAGATTGAAATAATTTGAGAATCAATAAAGTTAGCATCGTGGGTACTGATTTGGATTTTATGAGTAGTTACTCTATGAAGAAAGATTTTGACCATTTTCGAGGATATGAGAAATATGTTCTATGGAAGGATTTGTGCATTTCAAGGGTGGTAGTACCCTATGAGGACCCTTGACCCCTGGAAAAGATAATGGTATCCACGAAGTGGACTTCGGACAAAATAAAGTATGAGTTTTATCTTGATATGTGGGATACCCCAAGAATATGAAGAGATGAAGACCTATTGGATATAAAGGAGGTAGAATGTTGGTAATAAGGAGCAATCGTAACTCCATGATAAGTCGGAGTAATCACGTCTTAGTTTGGTACAAATAGAAGGAAGGGAGACAGTACAATTTGATGGATTTAAGAATGCTAGGAAGCTGAATGTTGGGATAATGATAAGTTGCCCCGATGATGAGTTCAAGGTTTACAAGTGATGAGGTGAGCCCATAACCCACAGGCCCCAAGACCTGCCAAGAAGCAAGCACACTCTTGCTGAAGGAAAATCCCTGAAAGAAGTTACGATTTTATCGACAGACGATCTTATAGGAGTTACGCAAAACCTGAGAGTTGTGAAGGAACGATAGATGTTTGTTTGGCTTGCAGAATCCATGGATTTATCCGAACCTAGTTCGTTGACAAGATAAATTCCGCAATGCTTGTGAGGATGACCGAGTGTTAGAATGCGAGATTCGCTAAACCATATACAAGGTAATGATTTGGGTGCGGGATGGATTGATCACCATACCGACTTACTCTTATTATTCGCTTTGCTATATAGGATGGTAAATCTGAGGGACTTGCCCATAGTAGAGAGACGGCGATATCAAAACCTTGTTTAAACCTTAGAATTGTATGACAATTTTCCCTTGTACAAGGCAGTTGTTGCCAATCGTAGGTCATACGGTGAGAATAAAGCCCAGACCCTTTTCCTGCAGGAGAAACCATAAATTGATGACCACCATGAGATATCGATAGTTGTTTAGTATTGGCGCCAGACCCGTCAGATAAGAAGGCCCAGTCATAGAGGTACCGTACCAAGATGAAATGGACACAAGAATTGTGGAAAAAGATTATGCCACTACCGGAAGAGCCAGAGTAGAAATTATCCTGAAGATCTAAGAAGACCGACACTATCAAGAATAAGGATGGAGTATATGAGCTTTTGATGGAACTGTAACCATGCTTCTAAAGGGTGGTAGCACCCCAGACCCCCTATGACAATCAATGGATTTTGAGAAGACCCCGAACCTAACCTATTTCTTGCTAGGCTCTCCGAATCTCGAGGGCGAGATTCATTTTAAGGGTGGTAGGTTTGTAACATCCCAAAATTCTAAATTTTGGAATGTTATATTAAATAGATAGTTTTATTGATTGTTTGATTGTGGTGTGGTTGCTTGAGTGAAATTTGAAACTTTTTGAAAGTTGAATGAGAGGGAATAAAATGACTTACCCAAAACTTTCATCTTGCTTTTATGATCTCCATGAATTCAAATTCTTTTTATCACAAAACCCTAGAGTGAAGATAATATGACTTCTTTCATTTAAATAAATGAAAAGGGTTTTTAAAAAAAATATTTGAGTTTCATTTGGAAATAGTTCAAATTCAGAAACTTTATCCAACTCAATGATTTTCATGAGAGAAGATAAAATGACTTCTTCAAATTATATCAAATATGAGTTGGAAGTTAAAAGAATCAAATTTAAAGTCCCTTTGAAATTAATTTTCAGTTTGGAGTTATTTAGTTTTTATTCAAATTATTTTTCTCCAAAAATAAAATATATGGAAATTAGGGTAAAATGATTCCCTACAGTAGAAAATTGGAGAGAAATAAATTTGAAATTATTTTGGTATTTTTAAATAATTTTATGTGGTTTTATTGCACCATTAGCACTGTTTGATATATTTGAATTTGTGTGGAATTTATTTGACGCTAGAAAAATGTTCATGTTGTTGAAAATATTTTTTGAAATTTTTGATATATAATATGCCTATAGAAAATTTTATTTTTATTTTCGTTATTCAGTTTTTCCTTTTCTGTTTCGATTTAAAAGAACAAACTGCGTGTGCGGCCTATAACTATCCGTCGCCCACGTGCCCAGCATAGTCAGCAGACAGGCCCGTAACTGTTTTTATTTATTTTTTCGGTTATGCTCGGAGAGAAAAAATATTATTTTCACAAATATTTCTTTTTCTTACAAAAAAGTTCCAAAAAAAAGGCGCACTGTGCACTCGCGGCCGGCCGAACTAAAAGGCCCATACGGTGCCATTCTCTTTCTTTCTCCTCTTTTCGTATACGTTTAGTCCCACATTGCCTAGTCTTTAACCCCTAAACTTCTTTTGCACCTATAAATATAGACCCATAGAGCCTCCAAAACTCATCCGATTCGGGTTAAATCAATATTTTGGTTTGACTAGATTCATTAAAAAAATATTTTTCTCCTCTCCGGCGGACTTTTGGAAGTTGTCTCCTCTATCCGAAGTCATCTTTTCTCTACCTTATAAAGGTATCTTTCTTCGTTTTTTATACTTCCGTAGTTTATTATTTCCAGACTAGTATGGTAGAATAATTAGATTATCAATTAGTCTCTATATTTATACATTAGACCTAGAATTCTTTTAGCCGTAGTTATTTTTCTTCCATAAAACAGCTTGGCCCTGATTTTTCAAATAGCCATAACTTTTTACTCATTCGTTCATCCAAATTAGATGAAACCAACGTCTATAGTTTCGTCTTGTTTTCACCTATCGAGTGAACCTGCCACATCAACTTTTTGAAATTTTCAAATTTCAAAATTTGTTCACATTCACATTCAAACTTCTTTTGATCATAACTTGAGTTTCGTAACTCTGATTAGGTTGATTCTTTTTGCAAATCGAAGCTCTTGACCTAAACTTTATGATAAGACCAAATCCAACTAATTATGGTACTGTTAGAAATTGTTTTATGTTGCAAGAGTTAATTGCTTGTTTTCGAAGTTTTTCGAGATCTTTTCTTCGATTCTTTTGCATGAGTGCTTATGTATGCAATTGCTTGCTTACGATAGATTGAACGGAGTGTGACGAGTAGAACTATCAGGAATTCTGAGTGCGAAGCATATTCATCATCAGTACAAGGCAAGTTCACACTTTGATCATATCCCCTTGATTTCCCAGTTTTTATGCATTAGTCTCAACCCTCAAACATTGCATGAGTAGGATTGAGAACATGTGGGGATGGTTAAGTAGTTGATGAGGTAGGAACCTATTGTCCTTTATCAACCCTGGGAACATACGTTATGCCCAGACTACTTTGCCATGATCGTAGACGTGGTTTGGTTTTGAGAGAATTCATGAAAGATGTGAGAGTTGTTAATTAAGGGTTAACTTAAGGTGGCTACTTAAATACACATCTGGGTGGATTGGTTGCGGGCACCTAGAGAATCCAGTGTTGTCCTAGGATATCCCAGAGTACTCGTGTGATGATCCTACGGTTTGCCACCCAGGCTCAAAGGGATCATAAGATTATTAAGGGTAGATACTTCCGTGTGCAGCCACAAACCATTATGGGCTCTGGCATAGTTGAGTATGTTGCGTGACCTCTTTCAGTCGTAGACTAGCAGATGTAGGGGAGAGTAGGTGTAACTATCTACCCAGAGTAAAGAGTAAATGCTTCTGAAAGACTGTGTCTCGGTCATCCGTCTCTCAAACACCATGTAGTGCGAGAAATCCAACGGAGGAGATCAAGTCTTGTGGGGAAAAGTGCGCAAACCTCTGCAGAGTGTACACAATAATCATGATTAGCCGTGTCCCCGGTTATGGACGTCTTGAGTCTCTTGTATTTGGATTATCATGTTGATCTCAACACTTTATTTAATTAATTGTATTGGGTTAATGCTTACTATTTTGGGATTGAGTTGGAGGAACCTTCTCAATGTTTTCAAACAAACTTTGTAGTTAAATAAAATATGTTCCTTTGTTGTAGGAAAAAACTAGCTTTATGCAAATGATAACCATAGAGCCTCCACCAGCCAATTATGCATGTAGTGATAACAATTTTTCAGTATTTCTCTACAGTGTGAAATTGCTAGTACATTCAATGTACTGACCTATATGGCTGCAACGTCTCATGTTGCAGGAATCTTACGACGAGTAAGTGATACATTAGGGTTACGATTTCTGCACTCAACTTTGCCGTTGGTGTTGATGGGAATCCACAACCTTGTTGTTACTTCCGCTGTTTGGATTGAGGTAATAGTATTTACATTACTTTATACATGTGATTTACCTCTGTTATAAATCCTCGAGTACTCTGTGTGTCAGCATACCGATCCAGGGATAACACTTAAGCATAGAGACTTTGATCCATTCGGGTCGGGTCGCTACATTTTATATCATTTTTTGGTACTAACCTATTGACATAGTGCCAAGTGCCAGTTGTCGTTTTCTGCATGTTTTTTACATCGCAAGAAATCAATACCAAACGGAGTCCAAATGCAACGAAACTTCATGAAGAATTTCTTTTGGACCAAAAGACACCTAATGGGCCCTGGCTGCGCCTGGGGGTGCTCTGAGGAGAGCACAACCCACCAAGGCGCGCCAGGAGGCCCAGGCACGCCCTGGTGGGTTGTGCCCACCTCGGGTGCCCCTCGAACCGCATCTTTGCTCTATGAATACCCCAATATTCCCAAAACCCTAGGGGAGTCGACGGAATATTGATCCAGCCGCCGTAGAGTCTAGAACCACCAGATCCAATCTAGACACCATCTCGGATGGGGTTCACCACCTCCAATGGTGCCTCTCCGATGATGCGTGAGTAGTTCTTTGTAGACCTTCGGGTCCGTAGTTAGTAGCTAGAGGGCTTCCTCTCTCTCACTAAATTCTCAATACAATGGTCTCTTGGAGATCCATATGAGGTAACACTTTTTGCGGTGTATTTTTTGGGATCTGATGAACTTTGAGTTTATGATCAGTTATATCTTTTTATATCCATGAAAGTATTTGAGTTTCTTTGATCTCTTTTATGCATGACCTCTTATAGCCTCGTATTTATTCTCCGATATTTGTTTTTTTGGGCAACTTGATCTATTTATCTTGCAATGGGAAGAGGTGCTTTGTAGTGGGTTCGATCTTACGGTGCTTCATCCCAGTGACAGAAGGGGAAGCGACACGTATGTATCATTGCCACTAAGGATAAAACGATGGGGTCTATCTCTACATAGATAGATCTTGTCTACATCATGTCATCGTTCTTATTGCATTACTATGGTTTTCCATGAACTTAATACACTAGATGCATGCTGGATAGCGGTCGATGTGTGGAGTAATAGTAGTAGATGCAGGTAGGAGTCGGTCTACTAATCTTGGACGTGATGCCTATATAATGATCATTGCCTGGATATCATCATGATTATTTGAAGTTCTATCAATTGCCCAATGGTAATTTGTTTACCCACCGTTTGCTATTTTCTTGAGAGAAGCCACTAGTGAAACCTACGGCCCCCGGGTCTCTTTCTCATATATTTGCCTGTGCGATCTACTTTTCCTTTGCATTTATTTTCAGATCTATTAAACGAAAATACAAAAATACTTTGCTACACTTTATTTTATTTGCAATCTATTTATTCAATCTATTACAACTTTCTCCCGACCACGCACCAATTTCTGGCGCCGTTACCCGGAAGGTATTGATAACCCCTTTAACACGTCGGGTTGCGAGTGGTTGTTATGTGTGTGCAGGGGCTGTTTACGTTGTGTTGCTTGGTTCTCCTACTAGTTCGATAACCTTGGTTTCATCACTTAGGGAAATAACTACCGTCGCTGTGCTGCATCATCCCTTCCTCTTTGGGGAAATACCGACGTAGTCCTAGCTGACATCAAAAGGAATTTCTGGCGCTGTTGCCCAATAGATCTTCAACATATACCAGGTTCCTAATCACAAATCTCATCTCCTCGCAATTTAATTAATTTCCATTTGCCTCTCGTTTTCCTCTCCCCACTTCACAAAAATTTGTCGTTTTATTCGCTCCTCTTTTCCGTTCGCCGTTTTCTTGCCGGATCTGGTTTTGAGTGCAATCTTGTTGTGTGGTCATCATGACTCAAGAGAACACCAAGTTATGTGATTTCTCAAATACCAACAACAATGATTTTATCGGCACTCCGATTGCTCCTCCCGCCACTAGTGCGGAGTCTTGTGATATTAATACTGCTTTGCTGAATCTTGTTATGAAAGATCAATTTTCTGGTACTCCTAATGAGGATGCCACGTCCCATCTTAATACGTTCATGGAATTATGTGATATGCAAAAGAAAAAAGATGTGGATAATGATGTGGTGAAGATGAAATTATTTCCGTTTTCTTTGGATGATTCTGCAAAAATTTGGTTCTCTTCTTTGCCTCGCAATAGTATCGATTCTTGGAATAAGTGCAAAGATGCTTTTATCACTAAGTATTTTCCACCCGCAAAAGTTATTTCCGTTAGAACCCAGATCATGAATTTCAAGCAACTTGAACATGAGCATGTTGCACAATCTTGGGAAAGGATGAAAATTATGCTAAGGAATTGCCCAACTCATGGGTTAAATGTTTGGATGATCATACAAAATTTTTATGCGGGATTGAATTTTGTTTCTCCCGGGTGGTACTTTTATGAAAATTACTTTGGGTGAAGCCACCAAATTGCTTGATAATATTATGGCAAATTATTCGCAATGGCATATCGAAAGAGCTCCTACTAGTAAAAAAGTTAATTTGGTTGAAGAGATTTCTTCTTTGAGTGAAAAAGTTGATGCTCTTATGACATTGGTTGCTAGTAAAAGTGCTCCTATTGATTTTAATGATATGCCTTTGTCTACTTTGATTGAGCAAAATAGTGATGCCATAGATGTGAATTTCATTTCTCGAAATAATTTCAACAACAATGCTTATAGAGGTAATTTTAATCCTAGGCCTTTTCCTAGTAATTCCTATAATAATTATGGTAATTCCTACGGAAATCAATCTTATAATAATAATAATAGGAACACCTCTGATCTTGAGAATAATATTAAAGAATTTATCAACACGCAAAAAAAATTCAACACTTCCCTAGAAGAAAAGTTGAGTAAGATTGATGATTTGTCTAGAAGCGTTGATAGAATTTCTCATGATGTGGAAAATCTCAAGATGAAATTTTTTGTGCCTAAGGTTGATGTATCAATTAAAGCTCTTTATATTTCTATGGATGAAAGTAAGAAAATAACCGCTATGCTTAGAGCTAAAAGAGAATTATTAGAAAAAGTGTTTTCTAGTGATTACTTTCGCAAAAGTGATGGAGATCTTAAAATGATTGGTGTTTCTTCTATTGATTCCTTGTTTAGTAAAGTTGAGATTGATGAAAAAGGGACTGGAGAAGAGTCAACTTTAGCTAGAAGGCATCCCGATAATTCGGAGGGTGAAAATCTGGTTGAGAAATTTGATGAAAGTGGGTTTGAAGAGGTCAAAACTTTAGCTAGTGATGTGCCCACTCTTTTGGATTACAAAGACTTTAATTATGATAGTTGATCTTTGATTGATTGTATTTCTTTGTTGCAATCCATGATAAATTCACCCCATGCCTATGAACAAAATAAAGCTTTTACTAAACATATTGTTGATGCTATGATGAAAGCTTTTGAAGAAAAATTGGAATTAGAAGTATCAATTCCTAGAAAATTGCATGATGAATGGGAACCCACTATCAAAGGCAAGATTAAAAATTATGAGTGTTTTGCTTTGTGTGACTTGGGTGCTAGTCTTTCTACTATTCCGAAATCTTTATGTGATGTGCTTCGTCTTACCGATCTTGAAGAATGCTCTTTAAATTTGCACTTGGCGGATTCTACTATAAAAAAGCCTATGGGAAGTGTTGGTATGGAGGGCAACCGTGGATATGGCTAGCCATGGAAAGTGAAAGTATGGTTGAAAAAGGAATAAACTTTATTTTCTGTTTGGGAACCGCCTATGATATATCTAGCATGGAAAGTGTTGGGAACTCTAAGTCGTTTTCGTTGGTGGGAAGGATACACCTCCCAAAATGTTTTTAATCTCTAAATTTTTCGCTTTGAGCTCTAGCACATCTACAAATCCCTACTTCCCTCTGCGAAGGGCCTTTCTTTTACTTTATGAAATTTTTATTTTTGAATTTGAGTCTCCTTCTTCTCTTATAAAAGCACCAACTAAGAGGCAATATGATCGTACTTGAGTATTGGGTGTAGTTAATATGCGAGTGTGTTTCATGAATGGATCAATGGTTGAGCATGATGGGCTAGGGATAACTTAATTTAGCATTAATATTTTGAAAGACATGGTTGCTTGTTGATATGCTTGAGTATTTAAAATATCATGTCAAAACTAGACTATTGCTTTGAATCACATAAAAGTCCAAATGTCCATGTTATAAAGAAAAGAATATGATATGACATGATAGGCAGCATTCCACATAAAAAATTCTGTTTTTATCACTTACCTACTCGAGGACGAGTAGGAGTTAAGCTTGGGGATGCTGATACGTCTCCAATGTATCTATAATTTTTGATTGTTCCATGCTGTTATATTATCAATCTTGGATGTTTTATAATCATTTTATAGTCATTTTATATCTTTTTTGGTACTAACCTATTGACATAGTGCCAAGTGCCAGTTGTTGTTTTTTGCATGTTTTTTTACATCGCATGAAATCAATACCAAATGGAGTCCAAATGCAACGAAACTTCACGGAGAATTTTTTGGGACTAGAAGATAGCTAATGGGCCCTGGCTGCGCCTGGGGGTGCTCCGAGGAGAGCACAACCCACCAGGGTGCACCAGGAGGCCCAGGCACGCCCTGGTGGGTTGTGCCTACCTCGGGTGCCCCCAGGACCACCTCTTTGCTCTATAAATACCCCAATATTCCCAAAACCCTAGGGGAGTCGACGAAATATTGATCCAGCCGCCGCAGAGTCCAGAACCACCAGATCCAATCTAGACACCATCTCGGATGGGGTTCACCACCTCCATTGGTGCCTCTCCGATGATGCGTGAGTAGTTCTTTGTAGACCTTTGGGTCGTAGTTTGTAGCTAGATGGCTTCCTCTCTCTCATTGAATTCTCAATACAATGGTCTCTTGGAGATCCATATGATGTAACTCTTTTTGCGGTTTGTTTGTTGGGATCTAATGAAGTTTGGGTTGATGATCAGTTATATCTTTTTATATCCATGAAAGTATTTGAGTTTCTTTGTTCTCTTTTATGCGTGATATTTTATAGCCTCGTATTTCTTCTCTGATATGTGGGTTTTGTCTAGCCAACTTGATCTATTTATCTTGCAATGTGAAGAGGTGCTTTTTGGTGGGTTCGATCTTATGGTGCTTGATCCCAGTGACAGAAGGGGAACCGACACGTATGTATTGTTGCTACTACGGATAAAACGATGGGGTCTATCTCTACATAGATAGATCTTGTCTACATCATGTCATCGTTCTTATTGCATAGATGCATGATGGATATCGGTCGGTGTGTGGAGTAATAGTAGTAGATGCTGGTAGGAGTCAGTCTACTAATCTTGGACTTGATGCCTATATAATGATCATTGCCTGGATATCGTCATGATTATTTGAAGTTCTATCAATTGCCCAACAGTAATTGGTTTACCCACCGTTTGCTATTTTTCTCAAGAGAAGCCACTAGTGAAACCTAGGGCCCCTGGGTCTCTTTCTCATATATTTGCCTTTGCGATCTACTTTTCCTTTGCATTTCTTTTCAGATCTATTAAACGAAAAATACAAAAAATACTTTGATGCACTTTATTTTATTTGCGATCTATTTATTCAATCTATTCCAACTTTCTCCCATCCACGCACCAATTTCTAGCGCCGTTACCCGAAAGGGATTCACAACCCCTTTAACACGTCGGGTTGCGAGTGGTTGTTATTTGTGTGCAGGGGATGTTTACGTTGTGTTGCTTGGTTCTCCTACTGGTTCGATAACCTTGGTTTCATCACTGAGGGAAATACCTACCGTCGCTGTGCTGCATCATCCCTTCCTCTTTGGGGAAATACCGACGTAGTCCTAGCCAACATCAGTGGCCCAATCCTTTTTGTAGCAAAGGACAAGCCTGGACGAATTCTTATATAATGCAAAGCGCTCCCGAGGACACATGGGAATTACTGTCAAGCTAGTTTTCGTCATGGTCATATGATTCGCGTTCGTTACTTTGATAATTTAATATGTGGGTGGACCGGTGCTTGGGTACTGCCCTTCCTGGGACAAGCCTTCCACCTATGATTAACCCCTCTCGCAAGCATCCGCAACTACGAAAGAAGAATTAAGATAAATCTAACCATAGCATGAAACATATGGATCCAAATCAGCCCCTTACGAAGCAATGCATAAACTAGGGTTTAAGCTTTTGTCATTCTAGCAACCCATCATCTTCTTATTACTTCCCAATGCCTTCCCCTAGGCCCAAACAATGGTGAAGTGTCATGTAGTCGAGATTCACATAACACCACTAGAGGAAAGACAACATACATCTCATCAAAATATCGAACGAATACCAAATTCACATGATTACTTATAACAAGACTTCTCCCATGTCCTCAGGAACAAACGTAACTACTTACAAAGCATATTCATGTTCATAATCAGAGGAGTATTAATTATCATTAAGGATCTGAACATATGATCTTCCACTGAATAAACCAACTAGCATCAACTACACGGAGTAATCAACACTACTAGCAACCCATAGGTACCAATCTGAGGTTTTGAGACAAAGATCAGATACAAGAGATGAACTAGGGTTTGAGAGGAGATGGTGCTGGTGAAGATGTTGATGGAGATTGACCCCCTCTTCATGAGAGGGTCGTTGGTGATGACGATGGCTTCGATTTCCCCCTCCAGGAGGGAAGTTTCCGCCGGAGCCCTAGATTGGTTCTGCCCAAGTTCCGCCTCGAGACGGTGGTGCTTCATCCCGAAAGCTTCCTTCTTATTTTTTCCAGGTCAAAACACGCCATATAGCAGAAGATGGGCACCGGGGGCCTGCCATGTGGCCCACAAGGTAGGGGCGCGCCCAGGGGGTAGGGTGCGCCCTCCACCCTTATGGATGCCTGGTGGGTCCCCTCTGGTACTTTCTTCGCCCAATGTTTTTTATATATTCCAAAATAATTCTCTGTGAAGTTTCAGGACTTTTGGAGTTATGCAGAACATTTCTCTCAGATTTCCTCCTTTTCCAGTCCAGAATTCCAGCTGCCAGCATTCTCCCTCTTCATGAAAACCTTGTAAAATAAGAGAGAGAAAAGGCATAAGTATTGTGCCCAAGTGTGTAATAACAGCCCATAATGCAATAAATATCAATATAAAAGCTTGATGCAAAATGGACGTATCAATGATCAACATAGAGATGTTCGCCATTGCTGACTACCCTATCTCACGTGATGATCGTACATGGGTTAGTTGATTTGGATCATGTATCACTTAGATAACTTGAGGGATGTTAATTTAAGTGGGAGTTCATCAGTAATTTGATTAACTGAACTTAATTTTATCATGAATTTATTCTTAATAGTTTTTACATATCTATGTTGTAGATCAATAGCTCACGATATAGCTCCCCTATTTTTGATATGTTCCTAGAGAAAACTAAGTTGAAAGATGATGGTAGCAATAGCGCGGACTGGGTCCATAATCTGAGGATTATCCTCATTATTGCACAGAAGAATTATGTCCTTGATGCATCGCTAGGTGACATACCTGTTGCAGGATGAAGACGTTTTGAACGTTTGGCAAGCTCGATATGATGATTTCTTGATAGTTTAGTGTTCTATGATTTATGGCTTAAAATCGGGGATCCAAAGACGTTTTGGACGCCATGGAACATATAAGATGTTCCAAGAGCAGAAATTGGTATTTCAGGCTCATGCCCGTGTTGAGAGGTATGAGACCTCTGACAAATATGTTGCCTACAAGATGGAGGAGAATAGCTCAGCCAGTGAGCACGTGCTCAGAATGTCTGGGTACTACAATTGCTTGTATCAAGTGGGAGTTAATATTCCAGATAATATAATATAGTGATTCACACAATTCTCCAGTCACTATAACCAAGCTACTAGAGCTTCGTGATGAACTATAATATGCAAGGGATGACGAAAACGATTCCCGAGCTCTTCGCGATGCTAAAATCGGCGGAGGTAGAAATCAAGAAGGAGCATCAAGTGTTGATGGTTAACAAGACACTAGTTTCAAGAAAAAGGGAAAGGGAAAGAAAGGGAACTTCAAGAAGAATGGCAAGCAAGTTGCTGCTCCCGTGAAGCAGCCCAAAGCTGGACCCAGCCTGAAACTGAGTGCTTCTACTACAAAGGGAATGGTCACTAGAAGCGGAACTGCCCCAAATACTTGGCAAATAAGAAGGATGGCAAAGTAAACAAAGGTATATTTGATATACATGTTATTGATGTGTACCTTACTGGTGCTCGAAGTAGCCCCTGGGTATTTAATACCGGTTCTGTTGCTGAGATTAATAACTCGAAACATGAGTTGCAGAATAAACGGAGACTAGTTAGGGGCAAGGTAACGATGTGTGTTGGAAGTGTTTCCAAGATTGATATGATCACCATCGCACACTCCCTCTACCTTCGGGATTAATGTTGAGCCCAAATAAATGTTATTTGGTCTTTACGTTGAGCATGAACATGACTAGATCATGTTTATTGCAATACGGTTATTCATTAAGTTAGAGAATAATTGTTGTTCTGTTTACATGAATAAAATCTTCTATGGTCATACACCCAATGTAAATGGTTTATTAAATCTCAATCGTAGTGATACACATATTCATAATATTGATGCCAAAAGATACAAAATTGATAATGATAGTGCAACATACTTGTGGCACTGCCGTTTAGTTCATATTGGTGTAAATCGCATGAAGAAACTCCATGCGGATGGCCTTTTGGGATCACTTGATTATGAATCATTTGATACTTGTGAACCATGCCTCATGGGCAAGATAACTAAAACACCGTTCTCCGGAACAATGGAGCGAGCTAATGACTTATTGGAAATAATACATACCGATGTATGCGGTGCGATGAGTGTTGAAGCACGCGGCGGGTATCGTTATTTTCTCACCTTCACAGATGATTTGAGTAGGTATGGGTGTATCTAGTTGATGAAACACAAGTCTGAAACATTTGAAAAGTTCAGAGATTTTTTGAGTGAAGTGGAGAATCGTCGTAACAAGAAAATAAAGTTTCTATGATCTGATCGCGGAGGTGAATATTTGAGTTACGAGTTTGGCCTTCATTTAAAACAATGTGGAATTGTTTCACAACTCACGCCACCTGGAACACCACATCGTAATGGTGTGTCCAAACGTCGTAACCGTACTTTATTAGATATGGTGCGCTCTATGATGTCTCTTACTAATTTACCACTATCGTTCTAGGGTTATGCATTAGAGACAGCCGCACTCACGTTAAATAGGGCACCGTCTAAATCTGTAGAGACGTCACCTTATGAATTGTGGTTTGGCAAGAAACCTAAGTTGTCGTTTCTTAAAGTTTGGGAGTGCGACACTTATGTTAAAAGGCTTCAGCTTGATAAGCTCAAACCTAAATCGGGGAAGTGTTTCTTCATAGGATACCCTAAGGAAACTATTGGGTACACCTTCTACCACAGATCCGACGGCAAGGTCTTTGTTTCCAAGAATGGATCCTTTCTAGAGAAGGGGTTTCTCTCAAAAGAAGTGAGTGGGAGGAAAGTAGAACTTGATGAGGTAATTGTACCTTCTCTCAAACTGGAAAGTAGCACATCAGAGAAAACCATTCCCTTGATGCCTACAACAACTAGAGAGGAAGCTAATGATGATGATCATGAAACTTCGGACCAAGTTACTACTGGACCTCGTAGGTTGACCAGAGCTCGTTCCAGACTAGAGTGTTATGGTAATCCTATCCTGAAAGTTATGTTATTAGACCATGGCGAACCTACGAACTATGAAGAAGCTATGATGAGCCCAGATTCCGATAAATGGCTTGAGGCCATGAAATCTGAGATAGGATGCATGTATGAGAACAAAGTATGGACTTTGGTGGACTTGCCCGATGATCGGCAAGCCATTGAGAATAAATGGATCTTCAAAAAGAAGACAGACGCTGGTGGTAATGTTACTATCTACAAAGCTCGACTTGTCCCGAAAGGTTTTCGACAAGTTCAAGGGGTTGACTATGATGAGACTTTCTCACCCGTAGTGATGCTTAAGTCAGTCCGAATCATGTTAGCAATTGCCGCATTTTATAATTATGAAATATGGCAAATGGACATCAAAACTGCATTCCTTAATGGATTTCTTAAAGAAGAGTTGTATATGATGCAACCAGAAGGTTTTGTCGATCCCAAAGGTGCTGACAAAGTGTGCAAGCTCCAACGATCCATCTATGGACTGGTGCAAGCATCTCGGAGTTGGAATATACGCTTTGATAAGGTGATCAAAGCATATGGTTTTATATAGACTTACGGTGAAGCCTGTATTTACAAGAAAGTGAGTGGGAGCTCTGTAGCATTTCTGATATTATATGTGGATGACATATTGCTAATTGGAAATGATATAGTATTTCCGGATAGCATAAAAGGATACTTCAATAAGAATTCTTTAACGAAAGACCTCGGTGAAGCTGCTTACATATTGGGCGTCAAGATCTATAGGGATAGATCAAGACTCTTAATAGGACTTTCACAAAGCACATACCTTGACAAAGTTTTGAAGAAGTTCAAAATGGATCAGTCAAAGAAAGGGTTCTTGCCTGGTATGAAGTCGAGTAAGACCCAAAGCCCGACCACGGCAAAAGATAGAGAGAATGAAAGTCATTCCCTATGCCTCAGCCATAGGTTCTATAAAGTATGCCATGTTGTGTACCAGACCTGTTGTGTGCTTTGCCATGAGTCTGGCAAGGGGATACAATAGTGATCCAGGAGTGGATCACTGGACAGCGGTCAAAATTATCCTTAGGTACCTAAGAGGACTTAGGAAATGTTTCTCGGTTATGGAGGTGATAAAGAGTTCATCGTGAAGGGTTACATCAATGCAAGCTTTGACACCGATTGTAGCAACCCGACCCGACTGGATCGTAGTCTCTGTACTTAAGTGTCATCCCTGGATTGGTATTGCTGACACACACAGTACTCGAGGATTGATAACAGAGTTCAATCACACACTTATTACATCGAGTGTCTCAACAAGAGAACTTATTACAATAATATGGTTGAAGGCCATCTAAATAAGATAACTGCGGAAGCATCGAAGATAAATGAGTCCATCCAACTCCACGGCAATACTAAGTGCATGACAACGACCTAGCGCACCTTACTCTTTGTCTGAAAATTCTGCAACATGATATGTTGCAGCCGTGTAGGTCAGCACATGGACTATGCTGGCAAGATAACACTATAGAGCAATGAACAAATAACAGCTATCACTACATGCATTTATGGCTGGTGGAGGCCCTAAGTTTAATATTTGCATAAAGCCAATTTTTTTCCTACAACAAAGGAATAGATTTTATTTAACTACCAAGTTTATGTCATCAATGAGAAGGTACCCCCAACTCAATCCCAAAATAGTATTAGCAACCCAACAAATTCATTAAGTAATGTGATGAGATCAAATTAATAATTCAAGTACCAGATACTCAAGATGTCCATAACCGGGGACACGACTAACCATGATTATTTTATACACTCTGCAGAGGTTTGCACACTTATCCCCACAAGAATCGATCTCCTCCGTTGTATTTCCCGCACTGCATGATGTTTGAGAAACGGATGATTGAGACACAGTCTTTCCGAAGAGGTCCCCATAACCGATAGATAGGCCGGTACACCTACAATCCCCTACATCTGCTAGCCTATCATGGAAAGGATTCCCACAACTTACTCAACAATGCCAGAGCCCATAATGGCATGTGGCTGCACACGGAAGTTTCTAGCATGAATAATCTTATGATCCCTTTGAGCCTGGGTGGCATTCCATAGGATGATCACACGGGTACCCCAGGATCTCCTAGGACAACACTGGATTCCCCAGGTGCCCACAACCAATCCACCCAGATTTGTATTAAAGTAGCCACCTTAGGTTTCCCTTAGTTAATATCTCTCACATCTTTCATGAATCTCACATACCAATCCATGTCTACGAGCATAGCAAAGCAATATGAGCATAACGTATAATCCCAGGGTTAATAAAAGACAATAGGTTCCTACCTCAACAACTACTTCCCATATACACATGTTACCAAACCTACTCATGCAATGTTTGAGTGTTGAAACTAATGCATAAAAATTGGGTAATAAAGGGATATGATCAAAGTGTTACTTGCCTTGCTGACGATCGGAAAACCTTAGAGATTCGTAGTAGCAAGCTTCGCACTCCGGAAACTCTATCATGAACAAACAATAGCATACATAAGAACTCAAGCATAAGATGCAAAATTAAACCAAAATAAAAGATCTAAACATAAAGCATAAGCGAAGAACTTTGATTTGCAAAAAGAATCGATCAAATCGGAATTACGAAACTCAAACTACGATCAAAAGAAGTTCAAATCCAAATCTGCTTGAAACCAAATTTTAAATTTTCAAAATCATGTTCAAGTTGTTTATATGAATAGAGGAGATCAAGACGAAGAATTTGGCGTTGGTTTCGTTGGATTTGGATAAGCGAGCAAAAAGTTGTGAAGGTTTAAAGATCAGGGACTAATCTGTAAGAAAACTAATCGCGGATAGGTCCCTGGCCACGAACGTTCGCTAACAGAAACTAACGAACGAAAGCATTCACTAACAGATCTAACCGAACGAACGTTCGCTAATTAAACTAACCTAATAAAATTAAACCGATCTAACGATAAAAACCAAAAACTAAAAAAACTAGGGTGGGTTTTAGCGGTTATAACGGTTCACGAAAAAAAACCCGGCGGCTCGGATCGGATCAGATCGCGACGGCGGCTCCGGCGGCGGGGCAGGCGGCGAACGGCGGCGACGAGCAGCGCGGCGGCGACTGCTACTGCTGCTGCGTGGGCGGCGGCGGCGGCTTGATGAGGGGGACGGGGTGGCGGGGCGGCACGACTTATAAGCAGGTCGGGGGGTCCGACTTGGGGGAGGGGCGACGGGCGAGGCGGCGGCGGCTCGGACTCCGGCGGAGTCCGGCTTGGGCACGGCGGGGAAGACGGTGGCGCGCTGGGCCGGCTGGGCCTTCAGCCCAGTTCGTTCCGAAGAAGTTTTTTTTAATAAATTTCGCCGGGAAGAAAAAATTCCAAATAAAATAAAATAAAAATCCTAAAATTCCCGAAACAATTTTCACCGTCCTCTCCTAATATTTAGGAGAAAGTGAACATTTTTCTGGACTAAATGCAATTTTTAAAAATGCATATTTTCCCTAATTTAACCGAATAAAAAAATTCAAATAAAATATATTTTCATTCAAAATTAAATTTCCATTATTTCCTAGCTGTTTTGAAGAAGTCATATTATCTTCTCTCATTATTTTATTTAGAAATAATTGGAAAAATAATTTCAAATAAAAATTCACTTTGATCCAAATTACCAATTTTGAAAATTCAAAAATGGATTTGTATGAAAACCTCCAACTCTCTCAAATGGTCCTTGAGTTGCTTAAGGTCTCTAGGATCAAAATGTCCAAATAAACCAAATTCAAAAATGCACAAA
Source organism: Triticum aestivum (assembly GCF_018294505.1). Classification (NCBI taxonomy): domain Eukaryota; kingdom Viridiplantae; phylum Streptophyta; class Magnoliopsida; order Poales; family Poaceae; genus Triticum; species Triticum aestivum. The sequence continues at coordinate 383,499,379 of NC_057802.1, read as the reverse complement.
TCATGGATGCATATGATGACCTAATGATTAAGATCCAAATAGAAAATTGGGATGTTACAAACCTACCCCCTTAAGATGAATCTCGCCCTCGAGATTTGGGTTAGCTAGCAAACAGGTGTTGGTGGTCTTTCCGTAGGTCTTCTTCTCGCTCCCAGGTGGCTTCTTCCTTGGTATGGTGGCTCCATTGAACTTTGCAAAACTTGATGACCTTCCTGCGTGTAACTCGATTGGCAAACTCGAGAATCTTAACGGGTTTCTCCTCATAGGTCATGTCACTCTCCAACTAAATTGCTTCCAGGGGCACTGTATCTCTCAGAGGAATATTGGCCATCTCTGCATGGTACATCTTCAACTGGGAAATGTGAAACACATCATGAACTCCAGACAAACCTTCGGGTAACTCCAACTTGTAGGCAACTTCTCCCATGCGTTCCAAAACTCGGTATGGTCCTACAAATCTTGGGGCTAACTTTCCTTTGACTCCAAATCGTTTAACTCCTCGAAATAGTGACACACGGAGATATGCTCTGTCTCCGACTTCATAGGCTACCTCCTTGCGTTTACTATCGGCATAACTCTTCTGCCTGGACTGAGCTACCTTCAGTCTATCGCGAATCAACTTGACTTTCTCCTCAGATTCCCTGATTAAATCTGGCCCAAAAAATTGCCGATCTCCTACTTCATCCCACATCAATGGTGTCCTGCACCTCCTTCCATACAAGGCTTCGAAAGGGGCCATCTTCAAACTGGCTTGGTAGCTGTTGTTGTACGAGAACTCTGCGTAAGGCAAATTATCATCCCAACTAGATCCGTAATCTAGCGCACAAGCTCTCAACATGTCCTCTAGAATCTGGTTGACTCTCTCGGTCTGTCCATCTATCCGCGGATGAAAGGCTATACTAAACTCTAGCCTGGTACCCAAAGTCTGGTGTAACTGATACGATGGTCCTCGGAACTCCATCCAGACATACGATCCTGGTGCTAACTTCACGCTCGTATAACTGGTTTTCACGGGGATAAAGTGAGCCACTTTGGTCAAATGATCCACTACTACCCAGATGGAGTCATATCATGATCGTGTCCTGGGTAATCCGGTGATGAAATCCATGCCAAGCTTATCCCATTTCCATTCGGGTATCGGCAAAGCTGAAGTAATCTGACTGGTTTCTGATGCTCTGCCTTAACTCTCTGACATACGTCACATACTGCTACATACTCGGCAATATCCTTCTTCATACTTGTCCACCAGAAACATTCCTTTAAATCCAAATACATCTTGGTGTTTCCTAGGTGAATCGAGTATGGCGAATCATGAGCTTCCTGAAGAATTAACTTCCTGATCTCGGGGTCATTGGGCACATTAATACGATCCTCAAACCATAAAGTTTCGTGTTCATCCTCACGAAAACCTTTGGCCTTTCCTTTACTCATCTTTTCCTTTATCTCTGCAATCTCCTTATCTATCTTCTGAGCTTCTCGAATCTTTCCCAACAACATGGACCGAACTTCCAACGCTGCAACAAAACCTCTCGGAACTATCTCCAAGTGAAGTTCTCTGAGATCGTCAGCTAACTCCTGAGGTAATCCTCCGGTTATTAGAGTATTAACATAACTCTTGCGGCTCAACGCGTCGGCTACAACATTGGCCTTTCCTGGATGATAATGCAGTTTCTTGTCATAATCCTTTATGAGCTCCAACCATCTCCTCTGCCTGAGGTTCAACTCCTTCTGCGTGAAGATGTACTTCAAACTCTTATGATCCGTGTATACATCACAACGGTTTCCAATGAGAAAATGTCTCCAGGTCTTGAGAGCATGCACTACGGCTGCTAATTCCAAATCATGCGTGGCATAATTCAACTCATGAGGTCGAAGCTAACGTGAGGCATATGAAACAACTCTTCCTTCTTGCATAAGTACGCCTCCAAGTCCTTGGCGAGAAGCGTCACAATATACTTGGAAATCCTTGCATATATTCGGAAGAACCAGCACTGGGGCTGTAACCAAACATTTCTTCAACTCCTGAAAACTGGCTTCACATTCCTCGGTCCATTTGAACTTAGTGTCCTTCTTCAATAACTCCGTCATGGGCTCCGCAATCTTGGAAAAATTCTCAATGAATCTCTGATAATATCCTGCGAGTCCAAGGAAACTACATATCTCTCCAACTGAGGTGAGTGCCAACCACTCGGTGACAGATTTAACTTTGGAAGGGTCTACTGCTATACCTTCTCCGGATATAACATGTCTGAGAAATCCAACTTCCTTCAACGAAAACCCACATTTGCTAAACTTGGCATATAACTGATGTTCCCTGAGTTTCTCGAGAACCAAACGCAAATGTTCCTTGTGTTCTTCTTCATTCTTTGAGTACACCAATATATCATTAATGAACACCACAACAAACTTATCCAAGAACTCCATGAACACCTTATTCATCATGCTCATAAAGTAGGCAGGGGCGTTAGTCAAACCAAAAGACATGACCGTGTACTCATATAGCCCATACCTTGTGGTAAAAGCTGTCTTAGGTATATCTTGTTCCCAGATGTTCAACTGGTGATATCCCGATCGTAGATCGATCTTGGAGAATACTTTAGCTCCCTGCATCTGGTCAAACAAATCATTGATCACCGGTAGTGGGTATTTGTTCTTGATCGTCACCTCATTCAGTGCACGATAATCAACAACCATTCTCAAAGATCTATCCTTCTTCTCAACTAAGAGCACTGGGGCTCCCCAAGGTGATGAACTTGGTCGAATATAACCTTTCTCCAATAACTCCTTAATCTGCTTCTTAATTTCCTCCAGATCATTTGCGGGCATCCAATACGGTCTCTTCGATATTGGTCCGGTGCCTGGCAACAACTCGATCAAAAACTCCATGTCACGATCTGGTGGCATGCCTGGTAGTTCCTCCGGGAATACGTCGGGATAATCCTTCACAACTGGCACTTCCTCCTATACAACTCCCGAGAGTGAATTTACTTGAGTCCTCCTTGGCGCATGCCTAGACACATACTCGATCCGTTTCCCTTCTGGGGTGGTGAGAAGAATTGACTTACTAGCACAATCGATATTTCCTCCATACATCGATAGCCAATCCATGCCTAGTATCACATCCAATCCTTGTGATTCCAGAATAATGAGGTCGGAGGGGAAAACATGCCTACCTATGGTCAATGGCAACTGAAAACATCCTCAGCTAGCCATATACTCCGCTCCTGGTGAGCTTACTAACATGGTGTCTTAAGGGCTACGGTGGGCAACTTAAACTTATCCGCAAATCCCCTTGATATCTATGAATGCGATGCACCAGTGTCAAAAAGGACAGTAGTTGTAAATGACTTAATCAAAAACTTACCAATAACTGCATCAGGCTGCTTTTCAACTTCCTCCATGTTGATGTGATTCACCTGCCCTCTGGTGAAAGGGCTGGGCTTCTTTCTAGAGCTTCTATTTCCGTTACCATTTTTTGCCTCAAAACAATCATTGGCGTAGTGTCCAGTCTTCCCGCACTTAAACAGTTAACATGACTTAGATCCTTCTTGGCGGGTGTCGCGGGGTTGGAACGGTCCTGACTGCTATTGCTTCCATTCCCATTTCCATTCTTAGGGCCACTGTGGTTGTGTCAACTTCCTCTAGGATGAGAATGTCCTCCATGGTTATGTCCTCCATGGGTATGAGTGTGTCCTCCCGAGTAGGGGGTATAGCGAGGCTTCTGCTGAGCTCCAGAGTTGTACTTCCCTTGTCCATACTTTCGTTTGCAGCTCTCTATCTGCTGCTGCTTACCTTCAATCATGAGGGCCCTGTCTACCAGCTCCTGATAGTTGGTGAATGTTGCCACCATCAACTGCATACTCAGTTCATCATTCAGTCCCTCAAGAAACTTCTCCTGCTTCGCGGCATCTGTGGCCACATCATCTGGGGCGTACCATGCTAACTTGCTGAACTCATCCATGTACTACGCCACGGTACGATTCCCATGGAGTAAGTTGCGGAACTCACACTTCTTCATACTCATAGCTCCAGCTAAGACGTGTGCAGTGCGGAAGGCTTGTTGAAACTAATCCAAAGTGACGTTGGCCATGGGGAAAGTGGCTGTGTTATTCTCCCACCATGAGGCTGCTGGTCCATCCAGTTGATGTGCGGCAAAGTGCACCTTCTCAGCATTTGTGCAACCTGTGGTCGTCAGCTCCCTGCCAATCTTGCGGAGCCAGTCATCAGCAACAATCGGCTCGGTGCTGCTAGAGAACACCGGCGGATTCAACCTTAGAAAGTGGGCTAAGTTGTCAAATGGGGGTGGAGGCGGTGGGTTGTTGTTGTTGTTGCCTTGCTTCTGGACTAGCAACTGCATCAAGGCATTCTGCTGTTGGATCAACTGAGTAAGCTCCGGTGGGAAGACAAATCTGAGGTCACGTCTTGGAGGCATCTGATAGGTTTAGAGGGGTGAGAACAGAATAGAATAGGGTCTAAAGAGAAAATCACTATCCATATGCACATGAGACAAACATATTCATTCCACACCACTCAATATCAAACAAGAAGCATACAATCGATCTAAGCTACCATTAGAAAATCTCGTGGACTATTACTATATACATGGAAGAACTTCTAATGGCAATATGGTGGTCGACTAGAAATTTTGATCGGTGGAAGACTCCATAATATCTGCTCCAGCTTCGTCTTCATAATCATCATCGCTGTCGGGGTAGGAGTTTGTGTCGTCTATTATGATGTAGTCTTCAGAACGGATGTCCTCTTCAGGTTCAGGATCACCCATGAATATTCCTAGCTTCTTCTTCAGGTCTTCATTCTTCTCCAGTAGTACAACAATTTCCTCTTCATATCCATCGCGCGTAGCTTTGAGTTCTTCCTCCAGCTCCATGTTCCGGGTCATCACCTTCTTCGTGTCTATCATGTTGGCGCACATCTAGTTCTCATAATGACGAATGTGCTGATTCAACTCCTGAATGTAGGCTGCAATAAATTTATCCTTCCTGGTGCAAATCATCTCCCATTGCTCATCTCGGCGTCCATATATCTGGTAGATGGTGTCCTTAAGATCCTTGTTGTACACCTCGCCTATGCGTCCAATAGCGATGTGGGCGGCCATGCTCTTTCCCAAACTCCAGGTTGGTGCATCAAAGGAAAAGTCGATGGGCTCGGTAACTCGTGCAAAAGTCCTTCCTGGAACACGAACTTGAATCATCCAGCCCTCCTCTTCTGGTAAAGTGGCGATGAAGGTTCCGGTGAAGCTTGGTATGCCGATGTTCAGGTACCTAGTGACTTCCTTCAAGTGTCGTCCGAAAGAGGTGTCATCATCCGGTTGTGTGAACTTGTTCCTTGGGTCCGCCATCTATAGAGTCAAAATGGAGAAGAGTTAGAAATGAGTAGAGAAGAGTATCCTGTGGCTTTTCCTAGTGGTCGCGTCCTACAGTCAGCGTGTGCTCTAATACCATCTTGTAGCGACCCGACCCGAATGGATCGTAGTCTCTGTGCTTAAGTGTCATCCCTGGATCGGTATTACTGACACACACAGTACTCGAGGATTTATAACAGAGTTCAATCACATACTTACTACATCGAGTGTCTCAAAAAGAGAACTTATTACAATAATATGGCTGAAGGCCCTCTAAATAAGATAACTGCGGAAGCATCAAAGATAAATGAGTCCATCCAACTCCACTTCAATACTGAGTGCATGACAACTACCTAGCGCACCTTACTCTTCGTCTGAAAATTCTGCAACATGATACGTTGTAGCCGTGTAGGTCAACACATTGAATATGCTGGCAAGATAACACTATAGAGCAATGAACAAATAACAGCTATCACTACATGCATTTATGGCTGGTGGAGGCTCTAAGTTTAATATTTGCATAAAGCCAATTTTTTCCTACAACAAAGGAATAGATTTTATTTAACTACCAAGTTTATGTCATTAATGAGAAGGTACCCCCCAACTCAATCCCAAAATAGTATTAACAACCCAACAAATTCATTAAGTAATGTGATGAGATCAAATCAATAATTCAAGTACCAGATACTCAAGATGTCCATAACCGAGGACACGGCTAACCATGATTAGTTTATACACTCTGCAAAGGTTTGCACACTTTTCCCCACAAGACCCGATCTCCTCCGTTGTATTTCTCGCACTGCATGATGTTTGAGAAACGGATGATCGAGACACAGTCTTTCCGAAGAGGTCCCCTTAACCGATAGATAGGCCGGTACACCTACAATCCCCTACATCTGCTAGCCCATCATGGAAAGGATTCCCACAACTTACTCAACAATGCCAGAGCCCATAATGGCATGTGGCTGCACACGGAAATTTCTAGCATGAATAATCTTATGATCCCTTTGAGCCTGGGTGGCATTCCATAGGATGATCACACGGGTACCTCGGGATCTCCTAGGACAACACTGGATTCCCCAGGTGCCCACAACCAATCCACCCAGATTTGTATTAAAGTAGCCACCTTAGGTTTCGCTTAGTTAATATCTCTCACATCTTTCATGAACCTCACATACCAATCCACGTCTACGAGCATAGCAAAGCAATATGAGCATAACGTACAATCCCAGGGTTGATAAAAGACAATAGGTTCCTACCTCAACAACTACTTCCCATATACACATGTTACCAAACCTACTCATCCAATGTTTGAGTGTTGAAACTAATGCATAAAAATTGGGTAATAAAGGGATATGATCAAAGTGTTACTTGCCTTGCTGACGATCGGAAAACCTTAGAGATTCGTAGTAGCAAGCTTCGCACTCCGGAAACTCAATCATGAACAAACAATAGCATACATAAGCACTCAAGCATAAGATGCAAAATTAAAACCAAAATAAAAGATCTAAACATAAAGCATAAGCGAAGAACTTTGATTTGCAAAAAGAATCGATTAAATCGGAATTACGAAACTCAAACTACGATCAAAAGAAGTTCAAATCCAAATCTTCTTGAAACCAAATTTTAAATCTTCAAAATCATGTTCAAGTTGTTTATCTAAACAGAGGGGATCAAGATGAAGAATTTGGTGTTGGTTTCGTTGGATTTGGATAAGCGAGGAAAAAGTGGTGAGGGTTTAAAGATCAGGGACTAATCTGTAGGAAAACTAATCGCGGATAGGCCCCTGGCCGAAATATAATTAAAAAGAAAAATCTAACGAACGAACGTTCGCTAACAGAAACTAACGAACGAAAGCGTTCACTAACAGATCTAAACAAACGAACGTTCACTAATTGAACTAACCTAATAAAATTAAACCGATCTAATGATAAAAACTGAAAACTAAAATAAAACTGGGGCGGGTTTTAGCGGTTATACCGGTTCGTGAAAAAAAAAACGGCGGCTCGGATCGGATCTGATCGCGACGGCGGCTGCGGGGCGGGGTGGCGCGGCAGGCGGCGCGGCGAACGGCGGCGACAAGCGGCGTGGCGGGAGGCGGCGCCTGTGGCAGCGGCGGCGACTGCTGCTGCGTGGGGGGCGGCGACGGCTTGATGAGGGGGACGGGGTGGCGGGCGGCGGCGACTGCTGCTGCGTGGGGGGCGGCGGCGACTGCTGCTGCGTGGGGGCGGCGGCGACTGCTGCTGCGTGGGGGGCGGCGGCGGCTTGATGAGGGGGACGGGGTGGCGGGGCGGCGCGGTTTATAAGGAGGTCTGGGGGTCCGACTTGGGGGAGGGGCGATGGGCGAGGCGGCGGCGGCTCGGACTCCGGCGGAGTCCGGCTCGGGCATGCCAGGGAAGGCGGTGGCGCGCTGGGCCGGCTGGGCCTTCGGCCCAGTTCGTTCCGAAGAAGTTTTTTTAATAAATTTCACCGCATAGAAAAAAATTCAAATAAAATAAAATAGAAATCCTAAAATTCCCGAAACAATTTTCACCGTCCTCTCCTAATATTTAGGACAAAGTGAACATTTTTCTGGACTAAATGCAATTTTTAAAAATGCATATTTTTCCCTAATTTAACCTAATAAAAAATTCAAATAATATATATTTTTATTCAAAATTAAATTTCCATTATTTCCTAGCTGTTTTGAAGAAGTCATATTATCTTCTCTCATTATTTTATTTAGAAATAATTGGAAAAATAATTTCAAATAAAAATTCACTTTGATTCAAATTACCAATTTTGAAAATTCATAAATGGATTTGTATGAAAACCTCCAACTCTCTCAAATGGTCCTTGAGTTGCTTAAGGTCTGTAGGATCAAAATGTCCAAATAAACCAAATTCAAAAGTGCACAAATCATGGATGCATATGATGACCTAATGATTAACATCCAAATTGAAAACTGGGATGTTACACCGATCCGGGTAACTATGAGTCTCAATGTGGATACGTATTGAAAGTGGGAGCAATCAGCTAGGGTAGCTCCATGTAGAGCATTGTAGACATAGAAATTTGCAAAATACATACGGATCTGAATGTGGCAGGCCCATTGACGAAACTTCTCTCACAAGCAAAACATGATCACACCTTAGAACTCTTTGGGTGTTAATCACATGGCGATGTGAACTAGATTATTGACTCTAGTGAACTCTTTTGGTGTTAATCACATGATGATGTGAACTAGATTATTGACACTAGTGCTTGTGGGAGACTGAAGGAAATATGCCTTAGAGGCAATAATAAAATGGTTATTATTATATTTCCTTAATCATGATAATGGTTTATTATTCATGCTAGAATTGTATTGACCGGAAACTTAAATACATCTGTGGATACATAAACAAATACCGTGTCCCTAGTAAGCCTCTTCTAGACTAGCTCGTTGATCAAAGATGGTTAAGGTTTCCTAACCATAGACATGAGTTGTCATTTGATAACGGGATCACATCATTAGGAGAATGATGTGATGGACAAGACCCATCCGTTAGCTTAGCATATGATCGTTCAGTTTATTGCTATTGCTTTTTAATGTCAAATACATATTCCTTCGACTATGAGATCATGAAACTCCCGGATACCGGAGGAATACCTTGTGTGCTATCAAACGTCACAATGTAACTGGGTAATCATAAAGATGCTCTACAGGTATTTCCGAAGGTGTCTGTTGAGTTGGCATGGATCAAGATTAGGATTTGTCACTCCGAGTATTAGAGAGGTATCTCTGGGCCTCTCGGTAATACACATCACAAGAAGCTTGCAAGCAAAGTGACTAAGGAGTTAGTTATGAGATGATGTATTACGGAACGAGTAAAGAGACTTACCGGTAATAAGATTGAACTATGTATGAAGATACCAACGATCGAATCTTGGGCAAGTAACATACTGACAAACAAAGGGAATTACGTATGTTGTCATAACGGTTCGACCGATAAAGATCTTCGTAGAATATGTAGGAACCAATATGGGCATCCAGTTTCCGCTATTGGTTATTGACCGGAGAGGTGTCTCAGTCATGTCTAGTTCACGCTTAACATTTGTTAACGATATAGTGTTATATCAGTTATGTTATTTGGTGACTGAATGTTGTTCGGAGTCCCGGATGAGATCATGGACATGATGAGGAGCTCCGGAATGGTCCGGAGGTAAAGATTGTTATATAGGACGATGATGTTTGGACACCGGAAGAGTTTCAGAGGTACCGGGTAATCTCCGGATCACCGGAAGGGGTTCCGGGAAGCCCCGGGAGGCTATATGGGCTTAATGGGCCAAAGGGGGAACACACCAACCCACAAGGGGCTGGTGCACCCCTCTCCCTAGCCGCCGGCCCTAGGGAAAGGAAAGGGGGAGGGTTGACCACTCCTGGCTTTCCCTCCTCATGAGAGAAAGGAAAGGGCGGCGCTACCTCCCCGTGCCTTCCTCCCGCGCACAAACAAGGAAGGGGGGCGCGCCTAGGGCAGGAGCCCAAGGAGGATTCAGCCTCCTTGGGGGTGCCTCCTAGCTGCCTCCCCTCTCCCCCCACCTATATATGTGGGAGGGGGCGCCACACAAGGACTACGACAATCTCTTAGCCATGTGCGGCGCCCCTCTCCACAGTATTGTTTTCCATGCAACATTTCCCAACAGAAACAACCTCAAGTGAATAGTATCAACTCTATTGGAAAATTTTCAACAATCACAATTGGAGGTTTTAAGTTCCCTATTCCTACTATCAAAAAGAAATATGATTTGTTGGGGACATGCATATCCCCGTTGAGGTAACCTAGTGCTATACGAAGATTCTTCAATTTTATGTCATTCGAAAGAAGTTTGTTAATAAGACTTGATCAACCTTGTTAATGGATTCCTTTCGACGGCATGTGATGGATGAACTTAGTAGACACAACCTTCTGTACCCACTTTTTACTTTTTGTTATTTAGAATTAATAAAGTAGAAATGCAATTATTTTACTATTTTCTGAATTTTCCGTGCAATAAAAAAATGACCAGAAAATAAAACTTCTCCAAATGCCCTGAAAATCTAGTATGATTTTTTATAGAATATTAGAGAATTTTTGGCACTAAACACACCTCAGGGGGGGTGCACCAGTGGGCTAAAAGCCCACAAGGCGCGGCCACCCCCCCGGGCGCACCTAGGCGGCTTGTGGGGCCCACAGGGACCCCCGCACTTATTCTAGCCACCCATCCACTTCGTCTTCCTCCAGAAAAAATTGCACCATTGCTCAAACCCGTGGTCTTGCTCATCTTGCTGCCATTTTCAATCTCCTTGCTTGGAGATCCATTTGCAAAACTGTTTTGGGGGATTGTTCATCGGTATGTGACTCCTCCAATGGTCCAATTAGTTTTTGTTCTAGTGCTTTATTTATTGCAAAATTTTGTTAGTATGGGGACCATGTTCTTGGGCTTGCATGTCAAATTTATATTGTCCAAAGTAGTTTTGTTGCATGATATAGCCTCTAGACACTTGTGGGAGTAGTTGCTATTAGTTTTGTTGAGTTTGGTTCACTTTTATTTTGAGTCACTAAAACTTTCAGAGGAAAAATAAACCATGAGGAGGTGGTTAAGGGGTTCTTCAAGTCGAAATTCGTAAGGAAATGAAAATGAGGAGAAGACAAAACCCAAGTATAATCTTCCACGTGCGGCGGAAGTTCGGCCGTGCGAGTGGCCAAGTGACACATTCTTGAGAGATGCGGGAACTTATGATGACTTCTATTATTTGGCGGAGAATGCTGGCATTATTCCCTTCCTCCAAGATAAGTGTGACCAATACCTCCTACTGACCAATTCCTTCGTGCAAAATTTCCGCTTCCATTCTAGGAGGGATCCTCCCATGGTAAAATTTCGCTTGTATGATGAGCCTAAGGAAATGTCACTTTATGATTTTTGCAATGTTTGCAAAATACCTTATGAGGGCAGCATCACTGAGCCACGTCCTAGAGACATGGCAGATTTTATCGATGACACTAATGTGGGGGAAGAGAGAGGAGTGTCAGAAGCTAGAGTAGCTAGTTTGCATTTTCCTGTTTTACGTTACTATGCATTATTTGTCGGGAGATGTCTGACTGGTCATGGGGAAAGTGGAGGCCTCAGTGCCCCTAACCTTGCTATTTTACGCCATGCTTTGTGTGCTGATAGAACTTTTAGTTTGGACGCCATTGTTGCTCGATGGTTAAACACAAATCGTTCGAAGGGTAGTATTTTTGGAGGTGTCTATGCCTCCCGCCTTGCTAAACATTTTGAGATACCCATTAGGCATGATGAGAAAGAGGAGCTGTTGTTACCCACTAAATATTTAAACTATGCTAGTATGGTAGCACATGATTTTATTGCCAAAGATGATGATAAGCGACTCCTCTACAACCTAGTATTTAGTTAGGGTACTTGTGAGATTATTACTTTGCCTGCACCCTCTTTGTTTGATATTCGTTCAGGCAGGTACACTATTAAGCCCGAGGACTTTTATGCATACTGGAGGCTGACGCAACCTCCAGCACCTGAGCCAACACCAGTTCCTGAGCCATATCAGGAACCTATTAATCAGTGGGAGCCACATGAGCTCGCCAATCAGTGGAACCCTCAGGACCCTATGCAGTATCCAATAGAGGGTTATTTCAAGCCGTGGCCCTAGACCAACTTAGGCCAAAAGCCTAAGCTTGGGGAAGTACGCATTTCTCACCGACATTACATTCATGCTCAAACATTCATTCAAGTAGTCGGTGTTCATCCTTTTTCATTGTATTATACATGTTAGTTAATTTTTCTTGCTTTCTTCTTGTGTGTTCGAAAAACTTTGATAAAAGCCAAAAATATTTCTCGTTTCTTTTTAGTTTTTCTTTCTAGTTTAATTAGTAGTAGTATTAAAAGAAAACCCAAAAAGATTTCTCATTCTTCTTTTGCTTATTGGGAGTTTTCCCGTGTAAATAGTTTTTCTCGTTTTTGTTTTACTTTCTTCAGAAAAACAAAAACTCCAAAAATATTTCAGTGTGTTTCTTTGAATCTCTTTTATTTTCTTTGGGTCATAAAGAGAAGACCACGATGAAAATGTTGAGTGGCTCTCATATGCATTATTGATGATCTGATAAAGAGCCCATATTACCAGTACAAAAAAATACACTTCTATGATGATACATGTTTGTCACAGTAGGTCACGTTTTCTGTCATGCATGTACATCCATGCCAATTTTATGATAGATTCAAGATAGTCATACCTGTGCTGTCGTAGAAGTGTTCCATGACATTACCAAAATTATCATCACGGAAGTGTGCACTTCCATGATGATAAATCGCGCGTCATAGGAGTGCTTTCGTCAAGGGTGACTGACACGTGGCAGCCATCGTAACAGTTCACCGTTAAGCTATCGGGTCCGTTTTGGATCCGATAACCCGTTAACAGCCCGGACCAATGAGGATTTTCCACGTGTAAAATTGTGATTGGCCGGAGGAAACACGTGTTGGCTCAACGTTGGGACAAATGTCAACATTCATTGGACAGGAGGCGCCTATGATAGGTCGACACGTGGCACGGCCCAACTGAGGCCCATTCCGGTGAATAGGCTGGCCCATTTGACTTGGTCAAAAGGTAACGGGCCGGCCCACGGAAAGCCTGTTAACGGCATGTTCGTATATAGCCCATTTACGGCCCGCTAACTCATAGCCCATTATGGCCTATCGGAATTAAGCCCAGTAGCTTCATCTGGGCCGTCCAATATGATTCGAGCCTGTTGTAACTTCCGGCCCACGTATGGTCCATGATGTCTTTCGGCCCATACGAGGCCATTTGTACCTCTTGGCCCATTAACGGCCCATGGTGAATCTGGCCCGCAATGAACATTGTATCGCTTTATACCCATTAACGGCCCATTATTCCATTGGGCCATTTCCAACCCGTGTTATCTTTCGGCCTTCTCAGGGACCATTTATTCTTGGGCTTATTTCAAGCATTCGGTTACTTACGGCCCGTTACTGGCCTTTTCTGCTTGTGGGCCAAATTCAGCCCATGGTTACAATCGGCCCGTTTGCGGCCCGTTAATCCGTTGGGACATTTTCATAGCGTCATCAAATATGACCGATTAACGACGGCTCGTTATGGTCGGCCCATGAACGGACGATTCCAAATCTAGCCCGTTTACGACCCATAATGCGGTCTGTTATTGGCCCATATTTGGCCGATCGATCATACGGCCCGTAGAAGGCCCATTGATGCTATGCCCCGTAGAAGGCCCTTTGTTTCTACGGCCCTTAGAAGGCCCATTGTTTCCACGGCCCGTAGGAGGCCCAAGGTAACTACAGTAAATATGTAGCCCATGGTTATTGTGGCCTAGTTTTAAAAAATAGGTTATTGCAGCCACTAGCAAACCGCGGAAAAAGAACTGCACTGACTACAAGCAAACAAATAAACAAGACAACAAGGAAATAAATAAGCAAGCAACTTATGCTTGGCTATCATGGCTATTACACATATTACATCCACTGGGCATCAAAGTTCGCCACCAGTGCAAATATAGGGAACAAAGCCGCATATCATATACACTGGTTGTCAAAGTTGGCGACCAGTGCAAATAAACGCCGCAGCAAAACAAGTCCAGAACTGAAACCACTTCAGAAGAGCTCAAGAAACAATATCCTGGGTACCCATAATGCTGGCAAGATGCTTAGCAAGCTTATTAGCTCTCTCTTGTTTGGCGCTTAAATCCTCCAGCGCTTGCTGTTGCACCAGAAAGTATGCATCTGAATTTTGCAGGGACTTCCTCAGTCCTTCAACTTCTTGTCGCAACACATCTGATCGATGTCTTTCAACTTGAAGTTGAGACTCAAGAAGACAAACTGATTCAGGCAGCAAGTTTGAAGAGCTTGTGCCAGCAGTAGTGGCCAGTAACTCGAACACTACATCAAGACAGGACTTTTGGGTTCTCTCACTGTCGTCAAGATAGTTTTTATCAGCTTTCTTGGAGACCGACAGGGATGTCTCGCTATGTTGAACCTTATCTACATTACTTCTTTTACCATTGCATAACGGGGTACTGTTCTCCAATATTTTGTCCGCATTCTAAAAGAGAAACAAGCAGACACGTCACAGGTTTACCATGTTGTATATGAAACTCATTTTGGTAAATCAGTTCAGTGGTAAAGTGGATAGGATAACAGTATGAAACAAACATATATCTATGTACCATGGTCACTTTATGGTCTATATCATTCTAGTTTTTGTTGCCAAATCAAGATAGAGACACAGTTCAAATAATATTTGTTCAAGACAAAGCAGAATAGACAGAATATAAGTGTGGGAAACTATAGAGCAATAACAACACTTGTAATGTGCATGACATGAGAACATAACTGTTTATTCAATTGAAACTGAAATCAACATAGCAAGTTACAACAGCAAACCAGTTAAAGAAACAGGTTTAAAACATACCTGTTGCGCCTTTGGAGTTTCAATTCCATCCTTCAAATTTGAAAATAGTTGGTATGAGTAAATACAGTGATGCAAGAGCAAAGGAGTGTGAACCATAGCTACATAACCTGACCTGAGGACAATTCTTCTTCTCCTTTAAGCATTGAGTTGGGATTCGGAGTAGTGGTCCTCGTGCTTTGGGCACTGCAGTTCCCTTACTAACTGCTCGTGTTTGGGTGCTCTGTGGTGGAGACGGTGTTGTGTCAACTAGAACTGGGTTACTATCTTCTGGGGTTGGGGTTAGAAGGGGTGTAGTTGTTTCTCTATCCAACTAGGTAGGGGTACAATCTGCGAGAGTCTGGGTTATGTGTGGTGGGGCTGGTTCTTGGGCAAGTACAACCGTGGTTCTATCTGCATCAACTTGTAGCACTATCTTTTCTGAAGACCGTGTTGTTACTCCCTTAGATACTGCCATCATCCTCTCCAATTCAAATGGTTGATAAACAAGAAAAGTAATTGAATGCACAGACATTGTATGATAGACAGGCGCAATGGATAGTGGGAAATAAAATAGGGCATGAAATAATTCACATTTATGTTGTCTAACCAAACAGGATAGCATGACACGATTTCACATATATGATGGCTAACTAAACATGACAGCATGACACAATCTCACATTATGATGGCTAACTAAAAAAGATGGAAAGACATAGTTCAAAATATGATGACTATGTAAGCACGATGACATGATATAACTATATAATGTGTTTATTAAATAGGTTGGCATGCCATAATTCAGATACATGCCGCCTATGGAAACATGATAGCATGATATAATTCCCGGATAGAATGACATAATTCAAAATATGATGACTGTAAACACTAAACAGGATGAGATGATATAACTATATGATGTCTTTATTAAATGGGTTGCCATGCCATAATTCAGATAGATGTTGTGTATGTAAACATGATGGCATGATATAATTCAAATATATGATTTATATAGTAAGCAAGTAAGCAGATGGCAATCCATATATGATGTAAAAACTAAGCAATGCAAGACAACATGCATGACATGGGTAATATAACCCTGCCAAGTTTGAGCATAGACCTCAGGGGGGAAATAGGACTGGTCATCAGTCTCTGAATCCTCCTCTGAGGAGCTCTCTGTAACCAGCAAGATGTCCGCTTCAGCAGGTAGCATTGTTTGCTCTGAATACCTTGTTTTCACTCCAGATACTTCCATCACCGCTTCAAATGGCTGATGCACAGGAAGAGTAGTTGAATATACAAACGTTATCGACAAATGGAACATGTAATACAAAAAATGATAGCATGATATAATTCACATACATGATGATTGGCTAAACAGCATGGCATTGCATAATTCACATATATAATGCCTTTGCAACAAGATATCATTGCATAATCGACATATATAATGTCTCGCAACAAGATGGCAATGCATAATTCACATATATGGTAATTAGACACTAAACAGGTGGCATTCACACAAAGCATGTCTAAACTAATCAAATGACATAGTAATGCAAGACACCATACGCACGATATGAGAAACATAACCCTGCCAAGTTAGAGCATACACCTCGGGGGGGGATAGGACTGGTCATCTGTCTCTGAATCCTCCTCTGAGGAGCTATCCGTAACCAGCGAGATATGCGCTTCATCAGATAGCATAGTCTGCTCTGAAGACCTTGTTTTCACTCCAGAATTTTCCATCACCATGTCAAATGGCTGATGCACACGAAGAGTAGTTGAATGTACTAACATTGTTGACAAATGTAATACGTAACGGAAAAAAGGATGGCCTGATATAATTCACATATAAGATGACTGGCTAAGCAGGATGGTATTGCAAAATTCACATATATGATGCCTGGCTAAACAAGATGGCGTTGCATAATTCACCTAAACGATGAATAAACTAAACATATGGCATTCACACAAAGCATGCATGTCTAAACAAAGCAGATGACATATTTGATGTATAAAGTAAGCAATGCAAGGCACCATATGCACGATATAACCAACATCAGCATGCCAAGTTAGAGCAAAGACCTCAGGGGCTAAATAGGAGTGGTCTTCTCCTTCTGAATCCCCCTCAGAACAGATATCTTCCTCTCGATTACAATCTGAAATGGGTGGAGGGGGGCTGCCTTTGCGCCTACCATGGAGCGACGTCTGCATGAAATTTTATTGCCATGCAAGGCTCGTCTCTTTTGCTCTACATGTTCATTCCATTGTGTACAATAACTGACATGCATAGGAATAAAACATAGTGAGATTATGTAAGGAGTGCATGCAGAAATCCAGAGTGATGGTAGCAACCTGTGGATAGACCCAAAGCCAATGATAGCAGGCAGATAATGGCTTCTTTACTGTTTGTTTCCCACCCAACATGAAACTCATAGTAGACACCAGAGATTAACCAGATAGTAGATAGATACTATTAATTGTGGCCCCGATATGTACCCCACAACCATTTAAAAACTCAAGTTTGACCATTAGTTGGAGCTGACTCAGAGTCTAATCAGTGAACAGGACGATAAAGTAGCATGTAATATTAAGCGATGCATAACGTAAGTAGACACGAAAGAGTGTGACCTCTCTTGCGGACCCGTGTAGTCCTTGAGGTCATCTTCTCGGTTGATGATGGTGATGCAGTTATCATGGCTGCCCACGGCGGGGAAGAAGATCTGAGGCGGCGAAAGACAGTTTGGAGGTCGGATCCCTGCTGTGCTGGACCCTTCTGTCGTTGGAGCTGCTGAGCTGGGGTGGATGACGGTGCAGCAGGAGCGGGACAAACCACACAAGGTTTTATTTGACAACTATCTGTAAGAGAAGTAATTCTGTAAGGGCTCATTTGAATTGGAGGATTCTAACAACGCATGGATAGGAAATACACAGTAATAGGATAGAAATGCACGTGCAAAACAGAGAATTCAAAAACACAGGATTTCTGCCAATCTGGGTGTTTGGTTCACAAGAATTGGAAGATCACAGGATGCAAAGAAGCATGGTGAGATTAAGTCAAACCACAAGAAAATGTACGGTTATAATGCTATTATGCTACTATCTCTTAGTCTTGTGCTTCATGAATAGGAATTTGAAAAGGAGGCAAGTGGATATCAAAATTCCTACGGTTTTTCTTTCAAGGAGACACTAAAGGAACAAATCCTACAGTTTTCCTTTGCTCCATTCCTTTGAACCAAATGCATGAATAGTAGTACCATAGGAAACTTTCCAATTCCTATGTTTTTCCTTCACTTTTCCTTTCAAGCACTGGCGATTCTAGTAGTAGGCTTGAGCAAGGAAAAGTCTACACTCAAAAAATGTTTTTGTGCTACTTCTACTACTTTGGACCCAGGCCACTGCCCTACTAGCTCAACTCCCCGGCCTATCGACAAATGCACAGCTCACACGCGCAGAGATAAATAATGATGGCGTTCAAGTGAGTCCATCACGGATAGCTAAGTTGCCTGGTACCTCACTGCTTGTCATATAGTAGGAGAAACTAATCGTATTTCACGTTACTACGTGTGCTCACTGGACAATATATATATAACATGTAGAGTAAAAAGGAGATGCAACAAGTGTACAACCTCTTTGGCGAAGCCATGTCGATCTCAGCATGATTGGGTTGGTCGGGGAGGATGATCCGGCTGACTTGGCTGTCGGAGGAGGGGAAGAAGATCTTAGGCATCTTGAGATGGAGCCCGGGGTACTGCTCCGCTGTGATGGAGGGTTTCATCGTTGGAGCAGCTCCGGTGAGTTGTACGACGCCGAGGCTGAAGCAGGACAAGAGAGACAATGTTGACATGAGTGGAATTCTAATAGCATCTCCAATAGATGACGTAAAATACATAACCACAAAGTGCTAAACGTAAAATACATCAGCCGCTCATCTCTGAACTTAACTGTCGAAACTGAATTTAACAGTCGAAACTGAATTTAACTGTCGAAACTGAACTTAGCTGTCAAAACTAAATTTTCTTTCGAAACTGAATGCGCCAGTAGCAGAAAAGCAGTACTAGCAGCGCGTGCGAGAGCCGGGGCAGCTGGTCGTGTAGCAGCATCAGTCGACTGACACCACCGACCAAACCGCCGGCCCCCGCCCCCCGCGGCCGGTGGTGCGCCGCCCCGCCCGCCCCGAAACCACTCCCCATCGTCGGTCCACCGCCGCCCCCACCATCCCTCTAGCCCCCCCCCCCCGTGCCGAGCTTTTTCTCCAGCAATCCCCATGCCACCGCCCCACCACCGTCGACGACCACCGCCCCCACCCTGAACCATAAGATAGATAGTGGGGTACCTCTCCGACGAGCCCCCCTCCCTGCTGCGACTGGTTCTTGCTTAACTCCGGCGAGCCCCCCCCACCCCCTGAAAATCGGCTGACCCAAAAGTCGATTCAGTCAACTAAAGTGTAGCCAAATCGGAGCAGAATCGCAAGCAAGAGCAAGAGCGAGAGGAGCAGCGCGAGCAAGAGCAAGAGCAGACCAGGCAGGGGACCGAGAGCAAGAGCAGAGCAACAGCGCGAGCGAGAGCTCAAGCAGCAACAGCTCCTACTGATGTGGACGTCACCGCTGAGGGAGCGACGCCGTGGAGGAAGTGGCCGGCGATGCCACCGTGGATGGAGCCGCGCCATGTCGGCTCGGGACCGAGCGCCGGCAGCACCGTGAGATCGAATCAAGAAGAAAATGCAGCGATTAGTGTACAACCTCTTTGGTGGCGCCGTTAGGCTCAGCTTCATCCGAGGAAACGGTGATGATGCTTCTCTTCCGGTGGTGAAGGTGAA
This sequence comes from Triticum aestivum, assembly GCF_018294505.1. Lineage (NCBI taxonomy): Eukaryota > Viridiplantae > Streptophyta > Magnoliopsida > Poales > Poaceae > Triticum > Triticum aestivum. The sequence continues at coordinate 383,479,765 of NC_057802.1, read as the reverse complement.
GACGGCGATGTGGGAATGGAGGTGGCACGAAAGACGAGGGAAACGTCGGGGCAGCTCCTTGGAGGTGGAGGACGGGGTGGCTGAAACGGCGGGACGACGTGATCGATGACGGATCCTCATCTGGTACGGTGGATGAGGGACGTCGAGGTGTTGCTGTGGACGACGTCGTCGGGGAAGAGGCTCCGGCTGGGTGGCGGACAGAGGAGGGTGTGGGGCTTCGCGGGTTTTCTCGGCCCGGTGTACAAATGGGTGGGCTGATGGGATGGGAGTGGGGAACCATGTCTTAGGGACGTGCTTGTCCGAAATGTGGGGTAAGTTACGAAAGTACCCCCACCGATTTGTGCTAGGCGGTTCTTTTGGTTTAGGGGTATCACGAGCATTTCGCGTGTCGGGATTTCGCAGGAGGTGGGAGTTTTCGCGCGCATTGTAATTTTGGGATAGCAAGGCGCGGGTTGAGATGGAGGGAGTTTTCGGAGCACAACGAGACAAAGATATATCTTAAATATTTCGAGGTAACAAGGCGCGGGTTGAAATTTCCAGACAAGCCTAACGTGTACTGTACCAAATCAATTCGCACTTCCGTCAACGAAAAACAAAAATAAATAAATTCGCACCACACAAGAGAGTAGTCCCGTGTACTGTACCAAATTAATTCGCACTACAAATGCCATTCAAAACTTTGAATTCATGTTATGTTCAATCAAAATATTTTGCTACGTGTATAATGCATGCAACCTGCTACTCAAATGAACGTTTTAGTGCATTCCAAACGTATATACTACCGCTTCAATATGAACTAAATTTGAACTCCTTTCTCTATTTCAATAAGATCTACAATAATGATAGTTGTGAAGTCAAACCATTTGAATTCGTTTCTCTATTTTAATAAGATCTACAATCATCATTACTGTCAAGTTAAACCATCATTTGTGTATTATCTTCACAGCACACCACATGATTACTGTCGAGTTAGATATGAACTATGTGTACTATATGAACTCGAACTCAATTTTTTGAATCCACTTTATGTTGATTTCAAATCACAGTACATTTCAAGCTCTATCTAGATCTTCATAATCTAAACCATGTCTCATATGTATAATGTGTTTATCACATAATGTATGGTGCCCCGCCCCTACTCCTACAAGTATTTAGATGTGAGTTGCAAACGCCACACATTACCACAAAATTCAAATAAAATGTGAGGTTGTTCGATATATAGTATTGTTTAGATTGTTCGATATTTAGTTGTAAGCTACAAATGCCACACATTATCACAAATTCAAATAAAATGTGACATTGTTTGATGTATAGTATGGTTTATATTGTTCGACATTTAGCTGTGAGTTGCAAACGCCATGCATTATCACGTTATGGTATAACATGTGCAAAACCACAGCACGCGTATCACCGCTATATTCATGCATGCATATGTTTATAACACTATGATCTCCTATTCAAATATATGAACCCACTTTCATATCAAATTATCATCTTTGTTAGTCTCTTACACCCACACAATCCTCTAACCTTTGTAGCTAGCACTAACTTTCTCTCGTGCATGCACACGCCCTCCTCGCCCTCCCCCTCTCCCAGCATTCTATCCATCGTGCACATTCATTTTTTTCTTTAGGTCGTTCTCCCACAGTCTCCACAACTCCTTTTCGACACACACCGATCGATAAACCTCTCCAGCGATGTCTGCCTACAACATACACACGCACCTTCCATCTCCTCCTTTCTGTGTCCATGCCTCGTGTCTCTCATACGGCCCCACACACGTGTAAACTCTCGCCCCTCTTTTCATCGACCTCACAATCGCACACTCCCCCCTATCTAGCTAGTAGCTCGGCCTCTCGCACCACCTCCTAGCTCCATTCTCTTTGTCTATCCATCTCGCTGGGCCTTATTTGCCTCTACCAAATGGATGTACACTGACCGATCTCCCGCTATACATATAGCTAGCTAGGTTCTTATAACTCGTTTTTCCCCACGTGTCGATCGATCTACCTCATTAGTTATGTCTCTCCCTTCCTACGACAAACAACAATTGATCTACCGATCTAGTTAGGTTTGCTTACCAAACACATGGTTCCCCTTCATCATCCATGTATGCGTCCTGACACATCTATCACGCACAGGCACACACAGAAACACATCCCCACTCTTATTGATAATATTGCAGTTCTACCCTCAGTTTGTTTAGAAGGCCTCTCTCACCATCTTCGAGAAGCAACTCCATCACCCATCCAGCACTCTACACCTCTCCCTCCCTCTCTCTCCTCCCTCTCTCTCTGTCCCAACCTATTTCCCGTCCTTCAGTTACGTATGGATGTCGATTGATCTCCCTCAAGACATAGCTGGGTCTCTCCTTCTCAACACATATACGAGTCGTTCTACCTCTCTAGTTAGGCCTCTGCCTCCCCCTCCTCCCCCCACACACACTGATACATCGAGCGCTCTAGTCATGTCTCCCTGCCACACACAAACTTGCCCTGTGCCCTCTGACATTCTGGTAGGTCAGTCGCCCTATATCTTTGACTTGCACACACACAATTTCGATGGATCTCTTCATCGATCTCGCACCGACCCACTTGATCCTCTCTTTGACTCTGTCGATATCTATGACCCCTCCCTCTCTTCTCATGGATCGCCCCCTCTATATATGATATCGATAGGCCTCTATTTCACACACATTGCATGTGTCAAATTTTTGTTTGAGATGTCATCGACACATATTCCCACAAATACATTCACAAAATCACCCCCCAAACAAAAAACACTCACGAAAGCACACACCATCTGTCTAGGTTTGTATCTCTCTCACACACACCCACGTAGGTGGGGGATGTGCACGAAGAGAAGAGGTGCACGCACGGCACACGTACTCCCGTCTCTTTCCCAACCACACCTGCGCAGGTACACGGTGGAGCTCATTTCTGTACGAAAAGGCAGCCCACGTGGTAATTTGACATGTGTACTGGTTGTCCACTTGATGGAGGATCGTCTACCACGGGTGAACAAACAAATTGAGACTTGACGCGTTACGTTAAAAAGGAGGCAAACCATGTGGGGCCTACCTTAGAGGCAATGCTCTATACACTCGAGATGCTCTGTCCGTATTACTTTTGATGTGTCCCGTCAACTCGCAGAACGAGGAGAAGCTTGCTTAGTACGCCGTCTCCCCCACCCACGGGCGCGGTGGCTCGCAAGAAGAGGTGAAGCTTGCTTACTACGCCTTACGCCCGCTCCCTCGCCCACGCGTGCGGTGGCTCGCAGGACGAGGAGAAAATTTTACTACTCCCTCCGTTTACTCCTCGTCCCTACCTTGGTTAGAGAGATTATCATATTGTTTGGAATATATGTCCTTTAGTAGATTTCAATATGAACTACTAGTACATACTCCAAACACTGATGTATATAGACGTATTTTAGAGTGTAGATTCATTCATTTTGCTCCATATGTAGTCAATATTGAAACGGACGTAATAGTACGCACTCTCCCTCGCCCCTCGACCCTCGCCCACATGGTGGACGTGCAGCAATTCATTCAGTCTCATATAGCCAGAATGATATATACTGCAGTACCATTATTGCTCGACTTCCCGAAGAGGCGAAGAGCCAATCGCAAGGTTAATACTTTAGAGATGCCAAGCGCAAGGTTTATAGGAGAACGAGTACTAGCAGTATGTACCAGTGGTACATACTGTACGAGGAAGAAGGCAACAAGATGTATGTTTTGCGTGACAGTCTCTTCTTACAGGACGTGCTAGACCTAGTGGACCTCATTATTGCAATGGGACTACTCCCTATCATAGATGACATGATTCAGAGTGGTGGGCAGCGGGCATAATTCGGAGCTGCTTAGTCTTAAACCCCACGAATAAGTCCCATCGAAAGGAATAGCCATCCTCTACACGTGCTCCTATGTAAAATGAGTAAATGAGACAAAAAGAGAATGAGACAAAGTAAAAAAAATTACCAGCCTTAGATCCAGCCCTATTGTATCAGTGAATGATATTTCTACGTCGTGATTGACATGGCTATATTATTAACCATGCTACGGAGGTAGAAGCGGATTTTTATTTATTCACGGAGGTAGAAGCGGATGGATATTCAACGAGGAGTGAAATGATGGCTTCTTCCTCGGTCAAACATAGAGAAAGGTGGGCCTCGTGATTTCACGGCTTATTAGTCATTATTACTGAGTAGTGGGCTATACATTTAATAACCATGCTTGAAGAGAAGAGGTGCATGCACCCACGCACGTAGTGTACCAGTAGCACTCTTTGCGTCTTTTGCATCTTCCCCAACCACACATGTGACTCGGTGGAGCTCATTTCTGTAAGATGATGTAGCCCACGTGATAATTTGATGCGTCTAGTAGTAGTTACTCACTTATAAATAATGGAGGGTCGGGAACCACGCATGAACGGTACCGCGTCATTTATAAATAAAGTTTTTTCTTCAGTGGCACGTACGCAATATAAATAGGTTCATATGGAGAGAAAAGGAAACCGCTCCACTATATACATAGCCAGGACAAGCCTACACGGTTGCTTGTTGGGGTTGCTCTCTTCACACTCTCTCGCACAAAACGACTGTGGCCACATCTCTAACATCCCGGCAGATCACGTCCGTTGGGGGAAGGGGTGGATGCTTAGTGTAGATGCGGTCGCTGTCGCCAACGGCGAAAACCCACTGTCGGCACGTCCCGGTCAGGGGTCCCTGTCGTTCTCTCTCACAAAGCCGGTGAGGTTGCCTTCGTCCCTTGCTCACTGCCATGACGTGGGCAGTTGCCGCCTCTCGGCACCCTCCTCTAGGTTGAGCTACGTCCCGACATCCCGCAGGTGCAACTTCCTTTACAGTCGGCTTGCACCATTGCTCCAGCTGCCCACATCACTCCATGTGGATATTTCTCTACTTCTTTGCCTTGCACAGACCTCTACTGGCTTCTATGTACTGTATTTGTGATGAGTTTATGTCTCATCAACTAGTCCCAGTAATTTTATTCTAATCACGCTTCTTCAATTTCTTTGCCACAAGGATGCTCATCTCGATTTTGGTGAAACTGCACAAAATGATCCGATGGTCAAAGGGTTGCAAACTTCATTTCTTCGGAAGCTCCAACATTGCTAGCAAATTAAAGCCTGGTTATGGTTTATGGTTCAAGGGCTAGGGACTGCATGGGTCATTTTTTTCTTTAGCTGTCTCTGTTCCAAAATAAGTGTCAACTTTAGTAGTAGTACAACTTCGTACTAAAGTTTGCATAAAGTTGAGACACTTATTTTGGAATGGAGGGACACTACTGCAGGATGGTCCAAACGCGACACTACGATCAAAGACCCTTCGACGAAACTGTGTGCGATGCCATAATCGCAAACGGTGGTGTAAAAAACCGTCAAAAAAGGTGCAAAAGATTTGCGATGACAGATGCATCAAACACGGTTCAGAATTTAGTTGCGTGTGCGATGCAGGGCATACGGTTCATCTCAATTAACTGTTTGGGATGAGGAGGCACAAAAGAAATGGGCAGCCAGATGAGGGCGTGTGCGATATACAGCATACGGTTCACTGGGATGAACTGTGTGTGATTAGGCAACACAATGGAAACGGTTCAACTGAACAAGATGTGTGTGATACGCGGCAAACAGGTCCGTAATCAGAAATGTGTGCGAAGACCAATAATAACACAGACGATTGCTGCTAATAAGCCATGTGAATTGCTCTGTCTATAGTAGAATAACATGTATATTTATATATAACTGAAATAAACATCCAATTACATAAGTGACTATACAGATCATTTGCACACACCTCAATAAACAATTGCATGCATTCTAAAGTAGGAGAAACGATCGTCTAGTCATCTACTTCTTGTGACGCCCCCGCCACTGCTATGTGGCTCGATCCCTCGTCTGGGTCAGGAAGAAGACAGTTCCTCATGTCAACGATCCGCCTGTACATCTCGTAGCTTGTGTACGCATCCATGGCCACGTACTTGACATGTTGTTCATCCAGTCTCTCATGCCACACACTGTGCCAGGCGTTCTTGTCCTTATTGCTCTCTTCCTTCATCTTCGCGTAGTAGGGGTCAATGATGGCCGAGGCGAGGTCAACCAGGGAGTTCAGTTTGTTTTTGTCGCTGCCCCAGACCTTGTAGTGGTGCTGGATGTTGACAAGATTCGGGCATTTCAAGTCCGAAACCTTGAGCGCTTTTAGATCGTTGGTGGTGTCCACCGTAGCGAAACTGTAGTTGGAGCTGTTGATAGACCTGGAGAAATGCTTGCAAGGCCTTGTGGCAAGGTGGAAGTGGTAGACGAGGACGTCATGTCGCATGCACAACTAGGCGACGGCAACCTTCTGATCGTGCCCGGCACGACCGATGGTGTACTCGAGGTCGAAGCCAACCACTCGGTACTTGTCCTCGGCAAGGAAATGCTCCATAGTTTGGATGGAGCTCTCCACCGAGACCGGATCATTCGTGTACACCACTGAGAGGGCCTTCCCCCTCACGTGGGTGTCCACTACGTGATGCGTGGTGAACTGCCCGCCGTTGTCGACGTCGGCCGCTGGGAGCGCCATTGGATCCACGGGGAGCGCCATTGGATCCACGGGGAGCGCCATTTGAACCGCTGGATGTCCTCTCTGTATGTGTTCTCGTGGGTGTGCTTATTGTGTCGTGTGAGACGAGAGATGAAGGTAAATGGCCGTAGGAATAAAAGGGGGCCGGGCGGCGTGGATTCTCGGCGCGTCCGCATGGCAGTTTTTGCAGCGGGTAACTGCATTGTCGCGCCGCGCCTGGCGCAACCGCTTGGACACGAACGTGCGTGATCGTGCGCCGGCCCCAAACATTGGCAGCACACGTGGAGGGATGAGAGCAGAGCACCCAGAGGGACGCGAGAGCAGAGCGGGCGCGGCGGGACGTGAGCAGAGCGCGCCGCGGCCGCCTAAACCGTAAGTAACCACACGCATAGAGCAGTTGAACACGCAGGAAATCGTCGCCTACAAGCCGGCCAACAGTTGCGTCGCTGCGTAGAGAGCGGCCGTGTGCTACCACCTCCGTCTAGTATATAGTCTCCTTTATATTTTGTGCCATACTTTGCCCTCAAATTTAACCAACAAAATGTTAATGCATGTTTTAAAAATTATATAATTGGAAACTATGTTCAAATCAAATCCAACTATATAATCTTTGCCGACATGCATTCGTATTTTATTAGTTAAATCATACTTATAAACCAGGATGGTGGTATAGTAGGTAATTAAATCGCAAACGTTTTTTATTAACCGTATGTGCAGGTGGCCTTTCGTCCTCCTCTCGCACGTCTTGTCACCCCGCTGCCGTAGACGGCTTACAGCGCAAGCTTGCGCAGCACGCGTGGGCGTTCTTTTGGCCAAACGGTGGCACCAATGAATCGTCGGTGAGCCCGTTCCCGCGCAACCTCGCAGGTTCCCATGCAAGCTTCCCGCCCGACTCGGTGAAATCCCCCAAAATCCCAATGCTTACCGGCCTGCTATAAAAACCCTCACGGCCGGCGAGTCCTGCGTCGCATTTTCCCCTCCATCCCTGTAGCTTATCTCGTCTGCTTCTCCCACAATTGCCAATGGCACCAGTCCATTGTCGTTGCTTAGCCACTCCGCCGTCATCAGAGGACAACTCCAGCTGGGAGGCTACACCGCGGCGGCGGCGCAGTCCCCGGCGCAGTGTAGTGTGCGTGGCGTCCCTGTTGGGTGTGTGCGGAACACCCACCACACGCTCCGCCGCCGGTGCCCGTCGGCAACTATCGCCGGCCGCCGTTGCCACCACACCACCGTCGAAAGCTAGGGCCATCACCCGCTCCGCCGCCGCGGCCCGAAGGTGGGAGGTGGCGGTCGTGGCCGCCACCCCACTGCTGGCCACTGTGGCCATCACCCGCTTCGCCACCGCGGCCCGAAGGCGGGAGGTGGTGGTCGTGGCCGCCACCCCGTCATCGGCCGCCATGGCCGCCAACCCACCATCGACCGCCAGGGTCATCACCCGCTCCGCCATCGCCGCCCGAAGGTGGGAGGCGGAGATGGATGCCCGCACGTGCGTCAGCGACCTTGTGCGCTACACCGAGTTCCTGCAGGAGGAGGAGGAGCGCCTCGTCGAGCACGCAAAGAGCCTTACCACCGTCGTGGCCGCGACACACGCTGCCTCAGAGGCGAGGAATCAGGAGATCTACGAGGAGAACCATCGATTCGAGAGGGGTCGTCTGGAGCGGCAGAGGGTGTTCGCAGTGAGCGTCGCTGAAGCTGCAACAGCGGCAGGTACCACATTGCGGTTGCCCAGCTCGTCGGTAGGCTCCTCCTCCTCCGCCTCTTACTTAGCACGCTCGGCAGAGGAGAACCAGCCGGAAGTAGTACAAAGCCCCTCTACAGTAGTAGTACTAGTAGTATTTAGGGGCTATTTTGTTCAGTTCATCTGACTATAGATGTGGTGGAACTGTACAACGTACTTAAAATTAGCTAGTATATATAGTTGAACTAGCTATTTCAGTACATGGTTGGCAACAATTGGGGAAAAGTTTGGTCAGTTCAGCTGTCGAGTTGAACTGTTTGTATAAATTAAGAACGACTGCTTAATATATGAATGAAATCTATGCTTAATTACTGAATTTTAGTTGCAAAAATTAGATACTGCTAGTGATTTTTAGCTTCATATTTTGCAAAAATTAGATACTGCTAAGGATTGACAAATCTTACCAAATTGTTTGTACGTGGTTGCACACGGGTCATCCAAAACAACCATTTGCATTGAAGGGATGCACAAATCCTGCGCTGCTCTCACTTTGCATACGGGTGTTCTATCTAAAACGTTTGCGATCAAGAGCCGCAGAAATCCTGCTCGGCACATTTTCTCTTGGCTTCCTGGGGAAGCTGTCGGTTTGCATACGGGTGTTCTAACCAAAACATTTGCGACGAGTGGTTTATATTTAAAAAGCGAATTAAACTGCGGCTTGGGCGCCATTAATGGAGAGGATGCGAGCAAGGCGGACGCCATGGAAGTCAAAGGGCTCGCTTCCAAGTGAGCCTGCGCAGCATACGGCTCGCACGCTTCCCGGTGAGCCTGCACACTCTAGGACTGCTTGCACGCCTCTCGGTCAGCCTGCGCACTGGACGGCACTAACACGCCTCCCATTCAGTCAAGGTCAAGCAGCTGTCCGCACGGCACCTCCTATAACCATTAAAACAAAGACATGTGGCGTCACGTGAATGGTTAACAGAACGCACACGGTTTGAATTATACAAACGTTTGAGATATTAAAGTGGCAGCTATTTTTTCAAAATGCCTTTGTTGGCTGTCATTATTCGAGTCCGCCTTCCCTCAAAATGGACACGAAAAATACCACAACATGTCGGGTGCCATTCCATGATAGCATGCCAAGTTTCATGAATTTCAGACGAGTTTTGGATTTACTAGAATTTAAAAACCAGGCATCTCAATGTTTTGCCGGCAATCAACGGTGCCCTAGTGTTTGAAATTCATTCCCATTTCTTGCATGGGACCTAAGCATGCACCCAAGGACACATATCTGATTTTTCAACCAATTTATATGCACTGGAGCATGTGCATGAAGTTCAAATTTGAATTATGCACATAAATGCATTGAAAACTCAGTTAATGCGTAAAAATGTCCAAACGAACCCCAAAAAATCACAAAAATTCACACAACACTCCTGTTGTTCTATGTTGACATGAGAAAAAAAATTGAAAGCAATAAGAGGCAATGGATATCGTTTCGTCCCCAAAGGTGGGACGTTCCCTACCGAAAACCATCATGCTTGTTATGAGAAGCTCCGGTTTGTGAGAAGCAAATACCCAAACCTGCCCCAAATGGGACAAAAATTTTACCACGACATTTTGATGCCGCTCCATGATAGCATGCCAAGTCCATGAATTTCAGACGAGTTTTGGATTTACTAGAATTTAAAAACCAGGCATCTCAATTTTTTGCCGGCAATCAACGGTGCCCTGGTGTTTGAAATTCATTCCCATTTATTGCGTGGGACCTAAGCATGCACCCAAGGACACAAATTTGATTTTCAACCAATTTATATGCACTGGAGCATTTGCATGTAGTTCAAATTTGAATTATGCACATAAATGCATTGAAAACTCAGTTAATGCGTAAAAATGTCCAAACGAACCCTGAAAAAGCACAAAAATTCACACAACACTCCTGTTGTTCTATGTTGACATGAGAAAAAAATTGAAAGCAATAAGAGGCAATGGATATCGTTTTGTCCCCAAAGGTGGGACATTCCCTACCGAAAACCATCATGCTTGTTGTGAGAAACTCCGGTTTGTGAGAAGCATATACCCAAACCTGCCCCAAATGGGACAAAAATTTTACCACGGTGTTTTGATGCCGCTCCATGATAGCATGCCAAGTTTCATGAATTTCAGACGAGTTTTGGATTTACTAGAATTTAAAAACCAGGCATCTCAATGTTTTGCCGGCAATCAACGGTGCCCTGGTGTTTGAAATTCATTCCCATTTCTTGTGTGGGACCTAAGCATGCACCCAAGGACACAGATTTGATTTTTCAACTAATTTATATGCACTGGAGCATGTGCATGTAGTTCAAATTTGAATTATGCACAAATGCATTCAAAACTCAGTTAATGCATAAAAATGTCCAAACGAACCCCGAAAAATCACAAAAATTCACACAACACTCCGGTTGTTCTATGTTGACACGAGAAAAAAAATTGAAAGCAATAAGAGGCAATGGATATCGTTTCATCCCCAAAGGTGGGACATTCCCTACCGAAAACCATCATGCTTGTTGTGAGAAGCTCCGGTTTGTGAGAAGCATATACCCAAACCATTTGTCATTTGGCCCGACTTCATTTGTCATTTTCACTTATTTAATGGCCGATTCAATGGTTTCAAGCATTTTGATTCTCTATGGCATGCTGATGAAAGACTTGAGACTATTGCGAGCCGCAGTCCTATGGCCATTCGCGTGGATAAAGCATCTATTATGCATGCTCCTTCTTTGGATTTGGCTTCGTGCAATGAATTACGCTAATTCGGACTCATTTCTAGTGCGCCCATGATTCCCAATGACAAGAATATACATGCAGCTACGTCGGGGCTTTTACAGTCCGATCAAGGTCATGCTCCTTCCAATTCCATTTTGGTTAATCTGGATTATATGCCATTTTCAAATAAACATGCGGTTGAAGCTTCTTCTTCCTCGATCAAGCGCTTGGCTGGCCAAAAACAACATGCAAGTTCAAACATTCATTTTGGCTCATTTACTCCTCCATTTCTGGAGGCTCCATTACCGGATACCCGCTTGATGTCTGGAGACAGCATTGATCACTTGGCCTTAATGGAGCATTTTACGGCTCTGGCTGATTTGGACGATAAGCGCCCTGTGGAATTTATTCCCTTTGGGAATTTTAAATGCCCTTTAAACGTGCCTCATCCGGCTTTGCCTCGTTGCTTCTTATCCTCAGCCATCAAATATGCTCCGGCCCATGATGCATGGCCTCCTCTGCTTACAAACCGCCACAAAGCTGACTTGGCCCAAGCCCATTATTTGTTGGTGGAAATCACCTGTTTATCTAATAACTGGGCTGCACTATGCTCTAAATGTTTGCGATGGGGTCATCAAATTTCAGCGTGCCAAAATCGCATAATATGCATTAATTGCTCTGCTCCTGATCACAAGGCACGCCACTGCCCTGCTCTTGGCAAGTCTTTGCCTTTTTTTGGTAGAAACGCTATGACCAATGCTCCCACCCCTCATGTCGGATCCTTTGTGCCTTCCCGTTTGAGCTCCAAGAGGCGAGCTTCTACGCCAGCCGTCCGATGCACCTCCTGTGGTGGATATGGGCACCAGGATCGATCTTGCTTTAAAAGGAACTTTGCTGCTAAATGGAAATGGATCCCCAAGACCACGCAGCCTTCCATTTTTGCCCCTCACGCTCCAAATTCCACCTCGAATACTCAAACGGCCTCGCCCTGTCCCATCTCTCTGCCGCTGCCTCACCCCACACCCAGTCCCTACTCTGCTCCCATGGCGAACTACCCGCTGAATCCGGTCCCCTTCCTCCCGCCGGGGTTCGCCGTTGAGCCCGGTCCGGCGGATCGCGTTGTGCGCAGTGGGATGGTGGTCAGCCCGATCCCGCCGCTCAACCATGACTTCTTGGCCATTGTGGAGACGGGCCATTACGTCCCGCTGCATCGCCAGGAGGCCATCCGCAACTCCATCATCGGGCTCCTGCATGAATCTCAGCTGTTCACCATCGAGGTTAGCGACCACCCCTTTGGCACTGGGATTTTTGGATTCGTGGACAACTTCATGCGCGATACTGCTGTCAACACTCCTATCGAACTAGAAGATGAAGATTTGCTTGTCAGTTTTGTTCCTCATAACGAAGCTCTAAATAGACGCACCACCTCGTTCGGTCTTGAAGTTTGGCTCATGTTCTTTCGCTTTCCGTGTGATTATCAGATGGATTACTACCTCACTAAAGCCCTGGGTGGTTATGGATCTTTAGTTTCCTGGTACAATCCGCGACAAGATCGGTGTTTTATTCTGCTTAAGGCCAGGGTGATCCGTCTGCGCCTCATTCCGAAGAGCTTCATTGTCTGGCAGTTGGGTGGGCCTCGCGATTGTTGGACTGTGCAGGTCACTATCCTTCGCAGTAATGATTGGAACGGGCTGCTTCCTGAGGTCCTGCCCGCTAATGAAGAACCCCCTCCCTTGGATGGTAACCCGCACCCCCAGTTCGGGCCTGAGCTGACCGCAGAACAGTTATACCAGCAGCAGGTCCATAACTAGCTGGTTCAGAATGCAGCGCCACAACCCGCCAACCCTGGTCCCAACGGAGCTGCTGCTGATCCAAATCAGGTGAATAATGGTTGGGGTGTTTGACCTGCTCCTCCGGCTCCGCCGCTGCCTGCACTTCCACCTCATCCTGTCAATTACCAGGCGTGGCTGGCTGCCCAAGGACTGATAGTTCAGCATGGCATTGTGGCGGAAAATAAATCTTCTGATAGCCCAACTGAAGCCTGGAATGATTCCATTACAGTTTCTGATGACAGCAGTTTAGATGCTTCTGATGATTTAGTCTTGGTTGTACTTCCCCACCAGCCGCAGCACCTGATGGAGCAGCCTTAGCCCCAAGATCACCTTGACATCTCTGTCACTCTACACCAGCATGGAATCCAGTTTCCCCTATCTGATCAAGGAAATGATCTTCTGTCTCTGCTCATCGCTGAACCTGTCCCCTCCCAGCAGCTCAATATGTTTGTGTTCAATGCTCTACGTCCTTTAATTGCTACTATTGGTCCTTGGAGGCACAACTATGGCATACGAGATACCACTGCTCAAGTTTTTGTTCATGTGGATTCCACTCCTTCAGGTTTACATTTCTCCCAGATTGTTGCACCTGCCACCACAACCTCTTCAGTGGTCATTTCTGAGATGCCCGACGAGGTGGAACCACCTGCTCCTTTGGAAGTTGTCCTCTCCAGCACTGATGCTGCGAATGTTGAGAATGTTGCTCACCCAGCTCCTGAAGCCAACCACTTTGCTGCTACAAACTCTGATGGACTGGGCCTTGCTTCTGTTGAGATGGCTCTGGTTCCTACGGGCCCTTTTCTAACCCGTGGTCGTCGTCCTCATGTTGCAGCTCCAATCTCCATGACTGAGGTTCGACGCAGCAATTGTATCAACAAGTACAATGGCTTCCGTGTGCCTACTACCTCTGATGCTCATGTGGTGCCTTCCAAAGTCAAGCCTTGTGTGACCCCTTCTGCTGCCTCCTCCTCCACGGTCCTGGATGATGCTCATACGGCAATCCCTCCACCAACCCCTATGGCTACTCTTCAGGCGATTGGTGTGCATCGCTGTGCTGTCCCTGCTCATGAGCTTACTACTGAAGCTTTGCTGGCTGCTCCACTCTCTCATGATGACTCCTCCCAAGCAGGTTCTTCTCACGTAGGTAATCCTCAGGTTGAACAGGGGGGCCCTGATGCTCCATCTAGCTCTGCTTGATTGAGTTCTCCTCTCTATGCCACTTTTGCGTTGCTGGAACGTCCTCTCATGGAACATTAGGGGTTAAATTCTGATGACAAGCAACTGGCTATTAATAATGCGATCAAGGCTAGTGGGTGTTCTATCGTCTGCTTGCAAGAAACAAATAATACTTCTTTTGATCTTGCGTTCATCAAAACTTGTTGCCCGCGTCAGTTTGACCGATTTGCTTTTGTCCCCTCTCGTGGAGCCTCGGGCGGCCTTGTTACTATCTGGAAAAGTTCTATGTTTACGGGCACTGTTATGTTTTCTGAATCTTTTGCCTTGGTAGTCAACTTTGTCCGTACGCAGAGCCCACAAAATTGGACCTTGGCTAACATTACGGTCCTTGCACAGGGGAGGAACGTGACATATATACGAATTGGCTTTTTGAGCTTGATATCCCGAACACGAGCGACTGGCTTATTCTTGGCGATTTCAATTATATCAGAGCACCTGATAATCATAATAAACCAGGCGGTAGCATTTCGGACATGGCCACTTTCAATGACTTCATACGCTCACAAAACTTAATTGAACTCCCTATTAAAGGCCATGCATACACATGCAGCAATATGCACCAAGACCCCTTGTTAGAACAACTTGATTGGTTTTTACCTCACTGCATTGGACTAATGTCTATCCCAAGACGCTTGTTAAACCTCTCGGTAAGGCGATCTCTGATCATATACCTTGTGTTGTCTCCATTGAGACCAAGATCCCCAGAAGCAAACTTTTTCGCTTTGAGCCTTTCTGGATCCTACACCCGGGTTTCATGGATTTGGTAAAAGATACTTGGTCAAAACCTATTCGTTCTACAAATGCAGCAACTACTCTCTGCCGTAAATTTAAAGCTCTTCGATACGCTTTGAAAAACTGGAGTAAGCACATCTCCCGCCTCTCCATTGCTATTGAGAACTGCAATATAACCCTGGCTGAGCTTGACGAACTTGAGAATAAACGTGCACTGATGATCCCTGAGACCAATTTTCGTAAAATTCTGAAGAAACATCTCCTACGTATCCTCCACTACCAAAATCAATACTGGAAAAAACAGTGTACAATCCGTTGGATCAAGTTCGGAGATGAGAACACAAATTTTTTTCAAGCAGTGGCCACCGAGCGCTATCGCAGAAACAACATTGCTTGCCTTCATGATGATGATGGGATCTAGGTTGATGATCACCCGGGAAAAGAAGCCCTTCTGTTCCAAACTTATAAAGGGCAATTGGGTACGACAACACACTCTGAAATGAGATTTGACCTACCTGCCATTATCCAAAGAGCGTCCTGTCTAGATCAACTCACTAACCCTTTTATGCATGCTGAAATTGACGATGTGGTGAAAGAAATGCCCGCTGATCGAGCCCCTAGTCCGGATGGTTTTAGTGGAGCTTTTCTCAAGGCCTGCTAGTCCATCATTAAACATGACTTCTACACTCTCTGCTCCCAATTCCATGATGGCACGCTTGATCTCACAAGCATCAATGATGGATTAATCACTCGCATTCCAAAGGTGCCCTCTCCTGAGTCACTAAATGATTACCGCCCGATCACACTTCTCAATTGCTGCCTCAAGTTGATTACTAAGTTGCTGGCCAATAGGCTCCAACGAGTCATCCTACAACTTGTCCACCGCAACCAATATGGATTCATTAAAGGACGTACCATACAGGATTGTTTGGCTTGGTCATTCCAATACATCCATCAATGCCAGGCTTCAAAAAATAAAATCATTTTACTAAAACTGGATTTTGCCAAAGCGTTTGATACTATCAACCATGAAGCTATGATTACGATCATGCGCCATATGGGGTTTAATGAAAAATGGCTTGGATGGATCAAAACTATCTTCGGCTCTGGCCGCTCCTCGGTGTTACTAAACGGTGTGCCAGGTCGGCAATTTCATTGTCACAGTGGTGTACGCCAAGGGGACCCGCTCTCTCCACTCATATTTGTGCTTGCTGCGGATCTTCTTCCGGCTGCTATCAATGATGCTTTCCGACAGGGCAAAATTAACCTGGCATTCCCATGTGACGATGACTGACTACCCGGTTATCCAATACGCTGACGACACCATTCTTGTCTTACCAGCGTACGCCCGTCAAATCTCCCTCATCAAAGAGATTCTCACTGATTATGCAATCTCGATTGGGCTCAAAATCAACTTTCACAAATCCACAAATGATACCAATCAACTTGGATGCATCTGAGACAAGTACCCTGGCCAACATTTTTGGTTTCTCGGTTGGCCGTATGCCCTTCACTTACCTGGGGCTCCCTCTTGGGACATCAAAACTGACTGTTCAAGATCTCATGCCCATTGTTTGCAGTGCTGAACGTCGTATCACCCCAACTATTGCTATGATGTCGTACGAGGGCAAGCTCTCTTGGCTTAATGCCACGGTCACGTCCTTGTTGATCTATGCCATGTGCACCCTACAAACACCTCCCAAGATTCTTGACATGCTTGACAAAATCAGACGCCGATGCCTTTGGACCAAAAAAACTGAACAACGGGACAAGTGTAACTCTCTAGCTGCCTGGGACATGGTTTGTAAACCAAAAAAAGCGGAGGGCCGGGAGTGATCAACCTGAAAGTTCAAAATGAGGCTCTCCTCCTGAAATTCTTGCACAAGTTTTACAACAAGAAGGATATCCCATGGGTCAGCTTGATCTGGAATGCATACTACTCTGATAAAATCCCCCACGCGTCTGACCCCGTAGGTTCTTTCTGGTGGCGTGACATTCTCAAACTCATGCCTAAATTTCGTGGGGTTTCCAAAGTTTTGGTGGTTGATGGATCGACAACTCTTTTTTGGAAAGATCTCTGGCTGGACAACATCATACAAGATTCTCACCCTCGGGCTTTCTCGTTTGCACTGCATGAGGATATCTCCGTCAAACATTTCTTGGAGAGCACGGCACTGCATGAAACCTTCCATCTACCACTCACACCCCAAGCCCTTGATGAACTACGGGACCTCCAAACTCTCTCCTTGCAAACCAACCCGACCACCTCGACCTCTGACATCTGGTTATTTCTTTGGGGCAAGACTGACTTCAAGGCATCCGACTACTACAAATTTTACTTTCGAGACACTAGAGACAACCCCACCTTCAACCTGCTTTGGCGATCTAAATGTACAATGAAGCTCAAGGTATTTGGGTGGCTGCTCCTCCATGATCGTCTCAACACACGCAATATGCTGAAAAGACGCCATTATAACATCGGAAATAACTTTTACTGCCTCCTTTGCGGCCAACACGTTGAAGAAAAAGTTGATCATATGATCTTCACGTGCCCTTTCAGTCGTGCCTGCTGGAGCAAGTTGCAAATCACATGGCCTGCATTCACCTCGCAGTTGGAGGTCGTTAGCACGGTCAAGGCAACCTGGCCCAACCAACTCTTTGTGGAAATTTTTATTACCGCTGCCTGGAGCTTGTGGAAGGAAAGAAACAACAATCACTTCAGAGGGGTGGCCCCCTCCATTCGATCTTGGCG
This sequence comes from Triticum aestivum, assembly GCF_018294505.1. Taxonomy (NCBI): domain Eukaryota; kingdom Viridiplantae; phylum Streptophyta; class Magnoliopsida; order Poales; family Poaceae; genus Triticum; species Triticum aestivum. The sequence goes on along the minus strand of NC_057802.1, from coordinate 383,462,199 downwards.
GGATAGATTCATAAAAGACTTTGGGCTTCTGCAACACAGGGTTAAAGAGGCACATATTGCCTCTGTGCTTGATTTTTGTTACTCTCTCCTGTAACTTCTTTTAGCCGGCCCCTACCCCCCCTATTTGTATATTCCACCCTCCACCATGTAACCTCCTTATTTATATGTGAGTAATACAAAACAGTAGGAGCCTCTCCTACTATCTTCTTTGTCAAAAAAATATACCCAAACCACAGCACTACCACCATCTCCTATGATCAACTTTCTGTTTTTGCCAAACTGACCCTACCACCATCTCCTATGTCTAAGGAGGCACTGATCTGGAGTTTTTGGCCACTCCAATGGTGCGCACAGCCACTTTTGGCAAGCTCTCTGGTTTGCACTATGGACTTGAACCCCTGACCTACCCACCTTGTCCACTGAGTGCCTTGCTACCCCTACCTCCGTCCTGTGCAGTGCCAGCTCCACCCTCGAGCTCTAGAGCGCGCTGGCATTGCGTCGAACAGGTGCCGTGCGTGCTCTGGGCGCGCCCAGAGCGCACGTTTTGCACGCGCGCGCACTACGCCGACACGCCGCACTGCCGCACGCGACGCGACCCGACCCTGGCTCCCTCTGCATCGCTGAGCCACGCACTAGTCGCCCCCCCTGCTCCACGATCTCTCTGGCGCCCTGCTGCGCCGCTGGCCGCGCCCTGGCGGCACGCCGGCGTCGGCAGTGGCCTCTGCCATGTTCGGCGCCGCCCAAGCCACCAGCGCACGACAGCTGCCCCGGAGCACAGGCCGTGCTTATCCTCCCGCTCGTCGGAACGCGTTCGTCGCCGCCACGATGCCCTGCAACTACAGGAAAGCGGTCGCCGGCGATCTTATCTGCTGCCACCGCGGAGCCAGCCTCGTCACGCTATATAAAGGGTCCCCGAGCCCCTCCGAGCACTCACGCGACTTCAGACACTCCTCGTAGAGCTTCCCGCGAGTGAATCGAACAGTAGTGGCCGTCTCCCTCAACTCCGGCCAGCCCGGCCGCCGCCAAACTCCGGTGCGATTCGTCGCAACCGGCCACCCTCTCGCCAAACAAGCACCACCAGTCGCTCCCTCTGGTCCTTGCGGAGCTGCCCAGCTACTCATCTTTGATCAGAGACCACCGGAGCACAAAAAGCACTTCACCACCGCAGCTTTCCTCCGCCGCGGAGCTCGCCGCCGGCGACTCCTTCCACCTCCACCGACCCATCAACAACCCCGAGGACCGCCTCGGTCTTGCCGTTCCATTCCCGCCCGCAGATGCCCTCGAGGAGCCGACGTCCGTCGCCGGCGATCGCCGGAGCCCCGCTCCCGTCGGGCAGAAGAGAAGAGAAGGAGGGAAGGAACGGTCGAACCTGACCAGTGGGCCCTCTGGACCCACTGTCAGTGACCCACGCAGCGCCCTCTCTCTGTTTAAGTGGAGGCGCAAAACCCCCGAGTGCGTTTCCTCTGCTGCGAAAGCGTATTTCTGCTGAAACGTTTTCCTTTTTTTCTGGTTTTATTTAAAAACAGAGTTGACCAAACTTTGACTGGCTATAACTTTTAAAATAAAACTCCAAATGAGTTGATTCTTTTTCCTACCTCTCTCAAATTTCATCTAGTTTATTTTAAGATTTATTTCAAAAATATTTGAGACAGGTTTTGGTACTGTGTTTGAAATATTTGTATTTGTGTATTTTGCAAAATAGGATTTTTGGAGAAAAAGGAAAGCTTCCAATAAAGTGCATCCTTTGCATACTCTTGAAGGCAAGCATTTCTGAACTCTGGCATAATATTTGTTGTGGTGTTTTGATGCGATCACAGCACCTTTTGACTTGGAGTAGATGTGACAGTTTATGTATCGATGTAGTCTCGTGCATGAGTGCACTTTGGAGATTGTTTGTGGCCAGCAATGGATACCCTAAGGATTTGTATCGCCCTCGTGAGCTTCTCTTGCACACCGGTAGGAAGCGGGAAAGTCGTGGTCTTGGGTAGACACGAGCTTGTCCCTAATCCCTCGTTGAGACGAGTATGCCCGGCATAGCATGGTGAGGCTCGAGGAGTGGTGATTTATTTCACTAGTGGTAATATTGTTGGTGGATACTTGGATCACCTGAGTCGGTTGTAGACCGAGTCTTGTTCAGTAGCTTCCTTTGTCGGTACCACCACTTGTCCCTGCAGGGGACAGGGTATGGTTCAGTAGGTTGTCAACCCCTTTCCAAAGCACACACCATACAGAGAGGCCGTGATGAAGGTCCCGTGGCCACGGATTAAAGCCTGTCATTCGGTCCGGGGGCATGGGTGTTTCGGTTGTAGCCGAAGGGGATAGCTTCCCCAGTTTGCACGCGGTATAAATTTTGTGATCCCATGCTACGTCGAGGTTGTAGCCTCCCCACTTAGAGTTTTGCTTGGCAGGTGTCGTGGGTGATTCCAGACACTGGTGAGTTAAGCTGGTGTGTGCAGGTCAGGCGTGTTTTCAATCAAAAGACCGTAGACGGAATTAGTCCCGAGGGACTGAGTAATCCCGTTACTCGTGGAAAATGGTACTCCCTCTGCAGAGGATATATCCTGTCAGATAGTCCTGTTCTTAAGTAAAGGCCACAACCCGAGTTGAGTCTCTGTAACGGCATTCGGATGGAGAACGATTTAATTAGAGCTTAGTAACGGAATTCGGATGGAGATACGGCTTGACTAAATTATCGGTTTTCGGATGGAGAAACGATTGTACTAAATTTTGTTTATGATTATGGCACCCTTGGATTATGATCTTTATTGTTTTGGACTAACCATTTATATTACGTATATTATTGAGTATCCCTGGGATGGTTCTACCTCCTGGATATTCACTGTGATTATTCTTTTATAAGCCCTTTATGTGGTGTCGCTCAGACGCCCGACTGCGGCATTATTATTTCTGCGTTTTCCGCTCGAGGAGTCATTCAGACACTCGTTTGGCACCAGTATTATTATTTCTGCATTTACCGCTCGAGGAGTCATTCAGATATTCGTTTGGCACCAGTATTACTATTCGGCATTTTTCCGCTCGAGGAGTCATTCAGACACTCGTTTGGCACCCAGTATTTTATTTTGGTATATTTTCATCCATATGTGTGCATCATGATTTTTTTGTATATTTCGTGACGGATGTATGATCATCTATTAAACCTGGAGTATGTTTGATATATTATACCCGTGTTCTTAATGTTTGCGAGTACATTCAAACGTACTCACTGGCTTGTCCCTGGCTATTGTCTTGGCCAGATTCCTTGCTTGGAGTTAAGCATCGCGGTGACAACCTCGGAACCTACGCTGTTGACGTTTGCAGCCTCGCGAAGATAGGAGTTATCCTGGTCAGCTGTTCTTGTGGGAAATGGAGCCCCATAGACGCAGATGTTTCCAACCGCTTCCGCCCTCAACCATTAGAAACCAAGTGTTGTACTCCCAGGCCTAAATGGTCTTGTACTACATATTTTTGTTCCTTGCTTGGAATTCTTGTATCAAGTTGGTACCTCATCAGCTAACAGTAATCCTGGGGCTGGTGAGCACACAGGCCGTTTTTCTGGGAATTTATATCCCAAAAATCCGGTCGTGACAGACTTGGTATCAGAGCCAGGCTGACCATTGGCTAATCCTATCTTAGCCAGGTCGATAAACTTAGGTTAACCAAACCATCAGACCTTGGCCTAACCCCGGGTCAAGCTTCCCGCGTAAGGTAGCTCCACAGTGACCCGACGCCTTTTCGGCGGACGGTGCCCAACCTATCAGCCTAGCCCGTCGATCACGCGCCAGTGACCGACACCCAACCCGTCTCTATCGCAAGCGTGCGGAGGAAGACTCCGTCCCCTTTTCCTATAAAAAGGGCATGCTAGCCACGGCACAGCACAACCTCTTTCCCCCAAACCCAGCCACGATGCCTGGCCCCATTGTTCACAATGAAACCACAGCGACCAACCTTGGAGGTTTTGTGACCATGCTCGCAAACCTCACCCGCCGTGCCTATGCGTTAGAAGAGCCTCCTGAGTATGTTGTGTACCAAGGACCCATGTACGGTGAAAGCCGTCAGTACTGGGCCACTGTGCACATCTACAGTAGGGGTCTGTCGCCAGAACGCCCCTACAGGTTCACTGGAAGGACAACTTCCTTTGAGCCACAAGCCATCCAACTGGCAGCCCGAGAAGCTATAGTTCAACTCCGGCACTTGTCGCCCAGAGTTAACTGTCGCTCGTTCTACTACTACCCCAGTCGTGACGGGTATGGTAGGCCGCCCCAAGTTGCCAACGGAGACCACGAGACGGATCCTGCGCTGCTGCATCTGGTGCGCTATGTAAGCGCACTAGAGCAACTGTTCGACCAGGTCACTCTGGATCTGATCGCAGCTCGTGGAGAGCTGGTTCGCCGAGCCCCGGCGAGGAGAGAAGCGGAGCCCGACACCGACAACCCAGTCGTGCTGTTCGGACACCCGATCGATCCCCCGAGGTCTGCTCCAGCCATCCACCAGAGCACTTTGGTGACCCCAGAAGCGCTTCGCCGCCTTTTGGAGACCCATTCCAGCGGGATCTGGGCCAACAACCCCCGGGATGGTCATCACCATCTCCCCGACCCTGCAGCACCTCAGCCTCAACCAGCAAATCCTGACGGTGAGAACCGTGGAGAAGCATCGGCGTCCGCAAGGCCAGCCCTCTTAGACATTAACGAAGTAGACTAAGTCGCTCAAAGTTGTATCGAGCCTTAGTTTTCCTACGCTTTGTAATGTGTGACCTTGTAGCGCTTGTATTGCATGCTGTCTGTTTGAGCGCTCCTATTTTTGGAGTAGTAGCTATGCATGGGTACGTTGGCGTACAATTGCATTTTTTTTATTTTTCGGGCGCAACTACCTAGACCAACCCCGTCGGCTCCCACAGTAATGCGTCCCATTTATGTGATGGGTATATCTGTGGCTTTGACCCGAGCACAGGATCGGCAATCAGTTACCCTTCACCCCGGTAGAAATCCCAGCCCCGGTGCTATATAAAGGCCACTTCGCGACCTTGCCAAGCACCCCTCACCTTTGTGCGCAGCGCTCACAGCCATTCCTTGCCATGTCGACCCCCAGTATTTATCTGAGAACCCCAGACGCAACCCCCGGCAGTTTTGTCAAATTATTGTGGGACTTTACCCGCAGTACTATGAGTGCCACCCGTCCACCCCAGTACGAGCTGCTCAAATCGAGGATCACTCCATCCACCTCGAAATATTGGGCAGTGGTGCACATCCCTCCCGCCTACCCAAACCAAGATCCCACGGAAGTCTCCTTCGTGGGGAAATCCATGCCGACTCCGCATATGGCTATAGAAGCTGCTGCGTACGAGGCGATCGCTCGTCTTCGATTCGCAGTACCCTATGCCAGCGAGCGAGGATACTATTATTTTCCGAGTCGTGCAGCACCCGGAGAAGTTGCATCTTTTCCCGGTGGGTGCATTGAGAGAGATCCAGTACTAGCCAACCTTGCCCAGTACGTCATCGCTCAGGAGCGTTTAACTCAGCGAGTAATGGGTTATCTCCAGAGCCTCGCTGATTTAAATCCTCGGATCGCTATTGGCAGACCACTGAGGCCTGACCAAGAAGGACGCATTCATCGACTGGTCAACCCGCTTCCCCCGATAGAAGAGGAGTGTGCCCCGGTGCCAGAGGCGTTTTATCAGGACCCTGTCGCTTTACCGTTTTCCATGTAAACGCCTCCGATGTATTTATTGTCCCGATACTTGTATTTATGTGATGCAGCATGTCCGTAAAATCTTTGTGCGACGGATCCGATTTTTCTTTAGTTCCTGTTTTGTGAGCAGTGTTACGGCTGTTAGTTTTGTTTTAATTATTTCTTCTCTCGCAACATGTTTTTCGAGGGGATTTCTTTCTCCGAGTCACTGCTGCGTATATATTTTCACAACATAGATTTTTATTCGCGCTACCTCGTAGCGGCAGACTCTCAGCAGCAACCCCTCGACCTCGAGCACTGTTACAAATCCTTGAACACATTTTTGCGCCTATCTAACCACACTCGAGGGCACCACAGTCTCGGTAAGAGAGATTTGTGAGTGTTCATTCGGGCGCGAGCTGCCCCAGCACTCCGACGGCAGTCAGCCCCGATGCCGCGCCTAATCCACATGATCGCCGCCACCGCGAAGAGCTAACACTCGTGCGGCAGCATCACGACGATCGTCCAGGATCATCGCGCACAGGAGCACGGAGAACCCCAGCAGCACCGCCAAGCCCCCACACACCAGGACCACATACCAGTCCGGCATTGCCTCCGCCATTGGAGCCTCGGCTCGAGCTCCTGACAGCAGCTATGGAGAAGAAGGAAGGAGGAGTAGGAGCGAGGCCGGGTGTGAGGAAGAAGAGAGGAGCACCGCGATCGTTTTATAGCCCGAGATCGGTGTACGGTGGGCGAGGTCCACCAGCGCCACTCGTCGCTCGACCGCCGGTGTTCGGAGGCAAGCCCGCGAGCAGTACCGACAGTGCCCTGGCCCGCGAGGTGAGTGCACGCTGCACCGGCAGCACGCACGCCGCGCACTACCCCGGTACGGCCTTGATGCCCTACGAGCTAGGCATCGCCGGTGGAGGAAGCGCGGGAGAACGCGCGAGGGAGAAGAGAGAGCCAGAGGAAGGAGAAGAGGCCGACAGTGGGCCCTGGGCCCACCTGTCAGCCAGAGAGAGCACGGTGCTCCCGGGTGCGACCAGCGTATTTTAGTAATTTAGAATTTATTCTAAATTACTGTATCCAGTAGAAATATCTCGTTTTCCCTAACCGTGGATTTTTCCACGCTGCGCCAGTGTAGCACACTGTGGTTTTACCCCACTTATTGCCCTCTCACTGTAGCCTTTTGGTTTTTGTGCAACTAGAGGATTTCATTGATAAAAGCAATTTTATTTCAAAAACAATTCTTGTCCAAAACAGCTTTTAACAAATCTCGAGGACGAGATTTTTCTTAAGGGGGGTAGTGTTGTGACACCCCAAAATTTTGGCCTCGTTTTATTTATTAAAATGTTGCCAGGAAATAAAACTTTTCCAAATTGTCAAGTTTTACCTTTTGTGATTTTGGATTTTTGCCTCTAGTGGGAGAAACCTTCAAATGTATTGTTGGATTTGTTTACTCTCTTTTATAAAACCATTATTTAGCAGTGGATTCAAATGTTGCAAGATTTATTTATTCAAAAAGCTTTATCTCTTTAAAATGATTCCTTTTGCATTTGGGGCCTATTTGCACTACAACCACTTGACAAATGCTTTTAAAAATTCCACCAAAATTTGGGGATGTCATGTGATGTTTCCGCATCACTTTTATGCAAAGATACCTTCTGGCCATTGGAGATTTTGAGCTCTACACCAATTTTTCCAATCTGGTCCAGTAGGCACTTTTGCACTGCAACCCATTTAAATATTTCTTCAAAAATTCTTCCAAGTATTTGGAGATGACAGTGGATGCATACAACTCATCTTCAAGCAAAAACCCAATGATGTTCTTTGGAAAATTTGAGTGGATCAACCTCTTTTGCTTTCTGGTCCAAATTGGTGATTTGTACTGCAACCATATTTTTCCTTGCTCTAGTGACCCTGAGCTTTCTCCTACTTGTAGCCCTCCCTACCAAACTCTTAAGTCCAAGAGATTGGGCTCATTGGAGGTTTTGAAGTGCATGCCCTAGACCCTTCTGTTTTCTGTCCAGAACTGGAGTTTTGCAAAGCTTGCACTATCAACTTTCTGTTTTTGCCAAACTGACCCTACCACCATCTCCTATGTCTAAGGAGGCACTGATCTGGAGTTTTTGGCCACTCCAATGGTGCGCACAGCCACTTTTGGCAAGCTCTCTGGTTTGCACTATGGACTTGAACCCCTGACCTACCCACCTTGTCCACTGAGTGCCTTGCTACCCCTACCTCCGTCCTGTGCAGTGCCAGCTCCACCCTCGAGCTCTAGAGCGCGCTGGCATTGCGTCGAACAGGTGCCGTGCGTGCTCTGGGCGCGCCCAGAGCGCATGTTTTGCATGCGCGCGCACTACGCCGACACGCCGCACTGCCGCACGCGACGCGACCCGACCCTGGCTCCCTCTGCATCGCTGAGCCACGCACTAGTCGCCCCCCCTGCTCCACGATCTCTCTGGCGCCCTGCTGCGCCGCTGGCCACGCCCTGGCGGCACGCCGGCGTCGGCAGTGGCCTCTGCCATGTTCGGCGCCGCCCAAGCCACCAGCGCACGACAGCTGCCCCGGAGCACAGGCCGTGCTTATCCTCCCGCTCGTCGGAACGCGTTCGTCGCCGCCACGATGCCCTGCAACTACAGGAAAGCGGTCGCCGGGGATCTTATCTGCTGCCACCGCGGAGCCAGCCTCGTCATGCTATATAAAGGGTCCCCGAGCCCCTCCGAGCACTCACGCGACTTCAGACACTCCTCGTAGAGCTTCCCGCGTAGTGAATCGAACAGTAGTGGCCGTCTCCCTCAACTCCGGCCAGCCCGGCCGCCGCCAAACTCCGGTGCGATTCGTCGCAACCGGCCACCCTCTCGCCAAACCAGCACCACCAGTCACTCCCTCTGGTCCTTGCGGAGCTGCCCAGCTACTCATCTTCGATCAGAGACCACCGGAGCACAAAAAGCACTTCACCACCGCAGCTTTCCTCCGCCGCGGAGCTCGCCGCCGGCGACTCCTTCCACCTCCGCCGACCCATCAACCACCCCGAGGACCGCCTCGGTCTTGCCGTTCCATTCCCGCCCGCAGATGCCCTCGAGGAGCCGCCGTCCATCGCCGGCGATCGCCGGAGTCCCGCTCCCGTCGGGCAGAAGAGAAGAGAAGGAGGGAAGGAACGGTCGAACCTGACCAGTGGGCCCTCTAGACCCACTGTCAGTGACCCACGCAGCGCCCTCTCTCTGTTTAAGTGGAGGCGCAAAACCCCCGAGTGCGTTTCCTCTGCTGCGAAAGCGTATTTCTGCTGAAACGTTTTCCTTTTTTTCTGGTTTTATTTAAAAACAGAGTTGACCAAACTTTGACTGGCTATAACTTTTAAAATAAAACTCCAAATGAGTTGATTCTTTTTCCTACCTCTCTCAAATTTCATCTAGTTTATTTTAAGATTTATTTCAAAAATATTTGAGACAGGTTTTGGTACTGTGTTTGAAATATTTGTATTTGTGTATTTTGCAAAATAGGATTTTTGGAGAAAAAGGAAAGCTTCCAATAAAGTGCATCCTTTGCATACTCTTGAAGGCAAGCATTTCTGTACTCTGGCATAATATTTGTTGTGGTGTTTTGATGCGATCACAGCACCTTTTGACTTGGAGTAGATGTGACAGTTTATGTATCGATGTAGTCTCGTGCATGAGTGCACTTTGGAGATTGTTTGTGGCCAGCAATGGATACCCTAAGGATTTGTATCGCCCTCGTGAGCTTCTCTTGCACACCGGTAGGAAGCGGGAAAGTCGTGGTCTTGGGTAGACACGAGCTTGTCCCTAATCCCTCGTTGAGACGAGTATGCCCGGCATAGCATGGTGAGGCTCGAGGAGTGGTGATTTATTTCACTAGTGGTAATATTGTTGGTGGATACTTGGATCACCTGAGTCGGTTGTAGACCGAGTCTTGTTCAGTAGCTTCCTTTGTCGGTACCACCACTTGTCCCTGCAGGGGACAGGGTATGGTTCAGTAGGTTGTCAACCCCTTTCCAAAGCACACACCATACAGAGAGGCCGTGATGAAGGTCCCGTGGCCACGGATTAAAGCCTGTCATTCGGTCCGGGGGCATGGGTGTTTCGGTTGTAGCCGAAGGGGATAGCTTCCCCAGTTTGCGCGCGGTATAAATTTTGTGATCCCATGCTACGTCGAGGTTGTAGCCTCCCCACTTAGAGTTTTGCTTGGCAGGTGTCGTGGGTGATTCCAGACACTGGTGAGTTAAGCTGGTGTGTGCAGGTCAGGCGTGTTTTCAATCAAAAGACCGTAGACGGAATTAGTCCCGAGGGACTGAGTAATCCCGTTACTCGTGGAAAATGGTACTCCCTCTGCAGAGGATATATCCTGTCAGATAGTCCTGTTCTTAAGTAAAGGCCACAACCCGAGTTGAGTCTCTGTAACGGCATTCGGATGGAGAACGATTTAATTAGAGCTTAGTAACGGAATTCGGATGGAGATACGGCTTGACTAAATTATCGGTTTTCGGATGGAGAAACGATTGTACTAAATTTTGTTTATGATTATGGCACCCTTGGATTATGATCTTTATTGTTTTGGACTAACCATTTATATTACGTATATTATTGAGTATCCCTGGGATGGTTCTACCTCCTGGATATTCACTGTGATTATTCTTTTATAAGCCCTTTATGTGGTGTCGCTCAGACGCCCGACTGCGGCATTATTATTTCTGCGTTTTCCGCTCGAGGAGTCATTCAGACACTCGTTTGGCACCAGTATTATTATTTCTGCATTTACCGCTCGAGGAGTCATTCAGACACTCGTTTGGCACCAGTATTACTATTCTGCATTTTTCCGCTCGAGGAGTCATTCAGACACTCGTTTGGCACCCAGTATTTTATTTTGGTATATTTTCATCCATATGTGTGCATCATGATTTTTTTGTATATTTCGTGACGGATGTATGATCATCTATTAAACCTGGAGTATGTTTGATATATTATACCCATGTTCTTAATGTTTGCGAGTACATTCAAACGTACTCACTGGCTTGTCCCTGGCTATTGTCTTGGCCAGATTCCTTGCTTGGAGTTAAGCATCGCGGTGACAACCTCGGAACCTACGCTGTTGACGTTTGCAGCCTCGCGAAGATAGGAGTTATCCTGGTCAGCTGTTCTTGTGGGAAATGGAGCCCCATAGACGCAGATGTTTCCAACCGCTTCCGCCCTCAACCATTAGAAACCAAGTGTTGTACTCCCAGGCCTAAATGGTCTTGTACTACATATTTTTGTTCCTTGCTTGGAATTCTTGTATCAAGTTGGTACCTCATCAGCTAACAGTAATCCTGGGGCTGGTGAGCACACAGGCCGTTTTTCTGGGAATTTATATCCCAAAAATCCGGTCGTGACAGCGGCGCTGATCATTTTGGGTGGGAAGCGCGTGCGGGCGATGGAGGAGCTTTGGGTGGGCCAGGCTAGTCAGGAGCGGGCGTGGTAGCTGTCCGCCTGTCCCGATCGGACGCCCAGAAACGAGAGGATGCACCGAATCTCGCGGCTATATCGTACACTACACACCATCTCTCTGTAGGAGTAGGTCAATGTGTCGCTCTCTCTAACACACACATGCTGTTAAACACATACACACACACGCCAAGGTAAATGAGTCTATATCTCAATTAATGAAGACTTGCATGTTACCATCCATATGTTACTACCCACTATGAAGGTAGTAACATAGACTAGTAACATATGCATGTTACTAGTCCAAGTTACTCACCACTATGACCAGCCTAGCAATGTAACCAAACGCTCCTTACTCTGCCTTGTTATGTCCCCCGGAAACCCAATGCATGGAGCGCAACTACGCGTTGATCAGTCAAGAAATCAAAGTCGGCTTGCATGCGAGTTAATACGTGGCCCTGCATGGTAGCCAAAACGGCATCTCTTAGTTGTTGTGATTAATTGTTGCGTTTAGAGACAGAAATCAGGGCTTTGATTGGAGGAAGGACCGGTCAAGTTTCTCCTTCTCCTCCAATCTGCTTGCACCTTGGTCCCGCTGCACCTTCTAACGTGACTTATTACACCTAGACGGAGGGAGTGGTACGAGATACGGTAGCACACTGACTTAGGTCGAATACAAGTGCCCAAAATTGTGTGCATGTTATAATAAGGAATCACGTAAAATAGTACGTGAGCGAACAGAGGGATCAATTGGACAGTGTTCACGAGCAGTAGCGAGATGTGTGAGGTAAGATACACCGCTGGCGCTTTTATTTTTTCTTATTAATTTGTTTGTTTCACCCTCTGCTGGTGGGACCAAATGTACTACGTGGAGAGAGGTAAGGTGACTAAGGCTTCATTATTTCTGTACTACCAACACTGCTTTAAATCCCAAAAGACCTTACCACCAAAGCCACATGACACGATTATGATTTAAATCCCAATGACCCCACGCAAAAAAAAGCACGGCATGCTTGTCACACGAATGCAGGAATGTATAAAAGGTTATTTTCCTCTCGTTAAACATAACGTGAGGGTGGTGTAGCTGGTTAGCCTGTTCGCTCATCAAACTTGAGGTCTCGGATTCGATAACCACACTTGAGCATAATTTTGTTTTTGTTCGACTTCTTTCTTCCACCCAATGACAGGTAGGCCCCACATGACAGAGAGAGAAAGTGATCTGGGGCGGTGCCAGGAGGATTCTTTGACTGGTCAAAATGGATGGATACGGAGCTATACGATCTCGGCCTCGGCGCTTGTTTTCTAGGGTTTGCACTCTTCACACTCTCTCTCCACTATATATATACACGTTGGAGCCTCAGTGCTTGTAGTTGCTCTCTTCACACTCTCTCACCCTCTCCAGATCTAAACAAGACTTTGTTGGCCTCTCTCTCTCCCCTCACTGCTGGTCAAAGAGCCGGCAGGATCCGTCTGCTGGGAAGGGTAGGAGGCTTTGCCATCGGCGAGGGAGGGAATCCACTATCAGCGCAGGTGTTCTCTTTCACCCAGCGGCGGCGCGGGAGGGCCTCTGACCCCTTCCTCCTCGCCGTCGTACATAGTGTGGGCAGAACGGCCTCCAGTCGCCCACCGAACCACACCCCAAGAACCTTAAGGTATAATTTACTTATTCCACATGCGTTGCTCCAGCTGCTTGTGGGCTTTTTCTGTTTCTGCACTCGAATCTAGGTGTTGGATCAAACAGGAAAGTAGTGGGGAAAGTTGTATAGCATGAATCTAGGACGTGGTTCAAAGAGGAAAGGAATGGGGGGAAGTAGTGGGGAAAGTTGTATAGCATGAATCTAGGACGTGGTTCAAAAAGGAAAGGAAGGGGAAAGTTGTATAGCATGAATCTAGGACGTGATTCAAAGAGGAAAGGAAGGGGGAAAGTAGTGGGGAAAGTTGTATAGCATGAATCTAGGACGTGGTTCAAAGAGGAAAGCAAGGGGAGAAAGTACTAGCACAGACTGGCTATCCAGCACCTACGTTGGTCGAAAAGGGAAAACAATGACAAACGTAGTACGGACATCTGTAACGAACTGATCTTTTTGTTTTGGGGGACAAGGCTGTAGAGTTTGAGCAGGACTAGATTTGCTGTGCTCACATAGGGAAAGGTTCTAAAGATAACAAAACTGGGACCAACACAAATATGCTCCTTGGTTGTTTGTTCTTTGTTGCAACAGACTGTGCATCACCCCTTCATACATCGGTAGATGCACATGGTGATGGTGAGTCCATTCTCCCATGCAACTCTTTAGCTGTTGTTAATCTAAGGCCCTGTTTGGTTAAAATGTCCTAGGACTTTTTTTAGTCCCAACTAAAAAGTCCCTACTCCCTACCTGCTTGGTTCCAAGGACTATACATGGACTAGAGGTTATTAAATGACATGCTAAAAGACCATGTTACCCCTAGTAATGAACTAATAGAGATAAGGTGTGATGCGGGGCAGGGGCAACTATTGGAAAAAGTCCAAAAAGACTCTCCCTCGGGGCCTTCTTTCTTTAGTCCCAAATGCCCACTTTTAGTCCCTAAAAGTCCGTCATGTTTGGTTTAGATGGGACTGAAAGGGACTTTTTTTAGTCCCTACACCAAAAGGTCCCTGTAAACAAACACCCTCTAATAATGCCGCTGGAAAATTGATGCAATGCCACGGTTAAAAGCAAATTACATGTTTAACGAATTTTATTGTTAATATAATCTCTCTATTAATATGAATCAATGCCACCGTTTGAGAAATGCTATTGTCTTGCTTTCTTTCCCATTTAGATAAGTTAGATGATTCTTTTTGTTGGTTTCTGTGTCATCCACCGTTATTGACCACTTGTTGTTTCCTTTGCACCTTTGTGTAAACAGGGTTATCTACTTCACCTCGTTGCTATTGTGACCTTTTGTTGCACTGCACAAAACACTTTAGTTTTAAGAGTGTTTTGTGCAGTTCAACCAAAATGTCGCACCGACAACGTTGCTTGATTGCTTTATCTTAGTGGAACTGCACAAGAGGAGATCTTACTTCCTATCCGTGTTGGCAAATTTGGTTCAGATCTTCTTCTTCTGAGTTGTTTGAATTCCGCGTCATGAGAGGTCAGTACTAGCCTTCTTTCACATGATTGTGCAGTGTGCTTTCATATGTTGTGCTACTTGTACAGTAATGTTGCTTGATTTTAGTGAACTGCACAAATGGAGACAAGACTTCCAATCTATATGTGCACCGTAATATCCCATTGAGGCAAGATAAGGATATTTCACAACTTTTGGCCTGTATTTTGCCACTTTCATCAGAAAATTAATGTCGTTGTTTAGTGCTATACTTGTGCTCCCTAATTGACATGCCAAATCTTACATTGAAGGCGAAGCTTGTCTATATTGAACCAAGTGATGAAGGGGAAGAACAAGCGGAAGAACAACAAATATCAACTCCCGGTGCTGTAATGAAGCACTGGAACTGTGATGACACAAGTAATGATATAGTTTTGCATCTTAATTTATTGCTATGGCTGGAACGAGCAATTGTTTTGCCACTGATTTGATGCCACTCTTAATGTAATATGTAATTATCTCTACTTGTGCAAACAGGGATCTTCTTTGAAGATACCATATATTTTAGTGGAACTGCACAAGAAGATGTTGGAAACATTAAACTAATCGAGGAGTATATAGTAAGCATGGCAACCACAGTAGATAACAACAGATGGTTCCGGAGAAGTGCTTGATTTGTATGCTCTACACAATAAGTCTCCTGACAAAGGTTGGTACTCACCCACGGATTTCATCCATATGATTGAGCTTTGTCATCTCTATTGGTGTTGTGCTACTGTTTATATACTTTCATGAGAAAGTGGTATTGTCCTTGAGAAGTGCTTCATCTGTGCTATTTTAAATATTTCCTTTCCTTTTTTCGAGCAGATAGGGATGCTAGCATTTAGTTATCCTCTTGTCTTTGCACAACAGGATCATCCTCCTCTGAAGAAGAATATGGAGTACGTGAAGTGACTAGTTCTGATTATGCCAGGATGAAGAAGCCATGTCTATCTTCTCATCAGAAGGAGCAGTTGAAGGATGGTTACATTACTCCCCACAAGACCAAACTAACTTCAGCTCAGAAGGACTGACAGATCTCCATCTTTTTTGCCGTGATGCGCAAGTACAATGTTCTTCTAGGATTCTTTCCGGTGAGTTCCGTTTTTTAAAGTGTGCTCTACATGGACCATGTAGGTGCCTGTTTAAACTGCCAATTCATAGTATAGTTTGCTTTATACTAATCACTTTTTTGTATTTGTGCGAACAGGGGTGCTCAGCTTGATTTCAATGGGAAGTGCACAAAATGTTCATGAATACATCGAATCATTCATTTCCACCACAAGAAAGGAGGTGCTGATATGTTCAAGGCGTTGCAACATATAAAGGCGAAATCATACAAGCTACGCATGAATTTGGTTGATTTTGGTGGAAATGCACAAAAAGAACAACTGGTTTATTTAGCACGAGATGCCATGTCAATGTCCGAACTGATGGGAAAACCTTGTCAAAGTTTGCTCATTGATGTACGCGAAACAACACACATTTGACATTTTGGAATGGGACAACCTTGTCAAATTTTTCTCATTGATGTTAGCAAGAAGACATGCGTTTGATATTTTCGAATGGGACGCCCTTTGCTGTCAGCAGCCTCGATCAATTTTTCTTTATTGTTTAGTTGTGAAGTAAATATTGGCTCTGACATGTGAATCACTGAGATGCATAATCATCGATTGTTTTGAATGTTCTCTATGAATTCCCAGACCCGTGTGTTTGATTGCAATGTACAGGAACGCTAAAAAGCAGCTCAAACTTTTTGTACTCCCTCTATTCCTTTTTACTTCGCATATTAGATTTCTTTCAAGTCAGTTGATTTTACATTGTGAATGTTCATACTTTTTCCTAAAAGATTGGTCAAAGTAGAGATACTTTGACTGCGGACAAAACTTGTATGCACACTAAAAAGGACTGGATGGAGTACATGTGAAATTGCTGCAAACGAGGTGATCACCCTGGGAATAATCCTAATACGTATTGTTTTGCATGTTCATCCAATGCCAGTGATACAAGAATTCGAACTAATCGAACTAAATTCATTCATACATTGTCGGATTTCATATAAACATGTCGGATTTCATTACATTTCATACATTCTTCAACTAAAAAGGGGTGCGCTGGAGGTATAATTAATTAACCGAATCTACCCACCTGTGTCCGGCTGAGCCGAACAGAAGCTTATTCTCCAGCGGACTGAGCTTCAGTGACTTAACTGCAGGTGCAGTTGCGTAACTAACATGTGGCCCAGATGCCTGTTGGGCCCACGTGTCAGTGACCCAACTGCACCAGCAGTTAAGTAACTGAAGCAACGTCCTTCTCCAACATAGCTCTCTGACTCCACGTCACTGCCAAGAAGCTAATCGGTCGTCAATGGTCATCCGCCTAGCTTGGCTTCAACTGGAGGGTAGCAGCGGTGGCCTTACTTGGACCCGAGCGGCGGCGACCTACCGTGTTCTACTCTTCCTTTTTTTCTATGTGACGCGGCCTCATTGGCAGCGGGGCGGGGCCTCGACGGAGCCAGCGATGTCCTTTGTCTCGTTGCCGGCGGGGCGGCACCTCGGCGGAGCGGGGGAAATCCTCCCCCTCGTTGCCGGTAGGGTGGGGCCTTGGCGGAGCCGGCGGTGTCCTCTGCCTCATTGTTGGCGCCGCGGGGCCTCGGCAGACCAGGGCCTCGTCGACACCAGTAGAGCGGCGACTCATCGGAGCCGGCATTGTCCTCTGCCTCGTCCTCGGTCTCGCCAAATAGCGCTTAGCCCGCTTCATCGCCCTCTTCGTAGGTGGCCGCAACCTCCGCCACCCGCATGCGGTACCGCCAGCGCTCGAGGCGGCCCTCGCGGGCGGAGCGGTATGAGTCGAGCAGTGCCTCCTGCTCCGCCCACTCCGCAGCGATCTGCTCCTCCGCCTGCAGGTGCTCCTGGAGTAGATGGTGGTTGTAGGTGGCGTCGGCCCGCGCCTCCCAAAACTGCTCCGGACGCTTCTGCCTCACCGTGTCCATGTATTGGGCACGGGCCTCGCCGATGGTCATGGTGCAATGCACCGGCGAGGATGGCGCGGAGGAGGGGTTGGCGCCGGATCATCGACTACCATGTTATCCATTAGGACGTCATCGTCGTGCGGTTGCCTGCCGGCCAGCCAGTCGACAGCAATGGCTGCCATCTCCTTGTGGTCCGTCGTTCGCCCGTCCCTAAGAGCGCTGGAGCGAGAGGAAGCCATGGTGGGCAGTAGTGGTGTGGACAGGAGAAAGGGAACGGAGGCGGATGACTACGGCTATGGTCGGCGCAGCAGTTTATGTAGCAATGGTGGGCGGCGGAGGGACGGACATGTGGCGCCGGAGTAGCCGCCTCGGCAACAGCGTATCATTAATGTGGGCGGCAAACGGATGGACGGACGGCACTTGTGTCGTTTGAACGCGGAGCAATCGCCTGCACCGGGAAGCAGGGCGGGCGGCGTTGACCGTTTTAGGCGGAAAGCGCGCGCGGGTGAGGGAGGCGGTCTGGGTGGGCCAGGGCAGTCAGACTCGTGCTTGGCAGCGGGTCGGTCTAGCAGCCGGATATGCTGGCTCGCCATCGAGCTCGCCGAGCTGAGCGTCGACAATCAGACGATGGACGTAGCTTCTGACCAGGAGTCGGCGCCACTGTCCAAGCCGGTTCATGCCGTGTTCACCATAGATCTGGTGCGGCCGCACTTCGACGCCCTAATGGCGGAAGAGCTACTAGCGTAGGAGGACCTGTGCTGCAACCTCCATCTCCTCAACAAGCACCAGTGAACAAGAGAGCGACAATGCCATCACGGACATGTGGCCCTATGATCCTGGCTACCCGAATGAGCAGTGGGCGTTGTATCAGACCATCCGTAGGGCCCGCGAGGCCCTCTCCATCGTCCTTTGAGTTGTTGCACTCACCGTGGCGCCGCCATCTCGCGTTGTCAACATGGTCCACGAACATGAGGAATGAGGAGATGACTTTACTTCGAGAGGATGACAGTGGGGACCCACTAGGACCATAGTCGCACGTACGCAAGTGCCTCCTTATTATATACAACTATAATTTTTTGCTTCCTCCTGGTTTCTTGACATCACGGTCCCACACCATTGTCAACCTATCTAGTCAATAAACGAGAGAATTGCACAAGGAGCGGCCGACAGCTGGGACCAAGCAGCTCGAGCAGTATTTGTGTTTTTGAGGTGTGACCAATGCATAGTTTTTCTTGAGCGATGTTTTCGTTGTTGTTTAGAGGAGAGCAGGGTATTAACTGGGCGGGTTGTGGCCCGTCTAGCCCAGGCTAGATATCCAGCCCAGATATTAATTTTTTTTCAAGCTGAAAATGGCTAGCCAAGCTATACTTTTTTTTGAGGAATACCCAAGAAAGTTCAACTTGTTATTCTCCGCCCCGCTGGGCTGCAAATCTTTCCAAGGAGGGATGCATTAGGCTTAACAAGAAAATGGGCTTTAAGAAATAATAAATGAGATGTAATTATAAAAACTGGGCAGTAACTATAAAAAAATGCACCAAACACGTAATTAGTTTATAAAATATTATTTTTGGATTTTTAAAATTTTAATTTCATTAATTGTTGCGCGCGCAACGTTTCGTTGGATTTTTATGTAATACAACTTTATATTGAAATTGTATTTAATCTGACTAGAAATTTCGGGATAAAAATATTTCAGATCCCATCAAAATGTGGGAAATTTTATTGAATTCTGTTTTGAATGGTTGGTTGAAATTATTAATCGTTGTCCTAGCTAGAAAATTGGCTTTAATTTTAACAAACTGTAAATGGGCTATAGTAAATTCCATTAGAATTCAAAAATGGGTTGTACATTCTTACAAATCGCAAATGGGCTATAAGTTCTCTGCCACACACTTGTGGGCCTACTAAGTTGACGTGTCCCCTAAAAAAGTAAGTTGACGCGTATGCAAGGCTTTGTCAACTTATAGTCAACACACGATTCTAGCAGCAGTGGCCGTTGGATGTCCATCCAACGGATGTCGTGCTTCTTCTTCAATCTCGGATATTCTAGCTTCAGCCGCCCAAAAAATGATTCCTCCCCCTGACATGTGGGGCGCACCGTTTCGGAGGCTGACCTGTTGGCCTACTAAGTTGACGCGTACCAAGGGCTTTGTCAACTTAGTCAATATAAACGCTTCTAGCTGCAGAGATCGTACGATGTCCATCCAACTGCCGTAGTGCTTCTTCAACCTCTGGTCTTCTTGCTCCAGCCGCCCAAACCAGCGCCGGTGGGACTGCCTGCTCCCGCCTCCCGTGGCTGGCTGTGCTACCGCACAGGCTGCACCGCCCCACCCTACTCCATTGCTGGCCAGGCCATTCCTCTACTCACGCACACCTCCTGTTATTTTCCGGCGACGGCAGCCGGACTAGTAAACCCTTGTACTCCCCACCGCGTGGGCAAGCACTGCCGAGTCTTCCCCGGCTCCGTGTCATTCCCTTCCTAGGCCTCGCCGTCGTCCATCGCCCTAGTGCTCTCGGCGCGCCGTGGTCAACGTGGTCAACGAACGACATTCATCGGATGTGGACTATACATGGAGAGGCTGACAACTGGGTCCACGGCTGCACACAAGGAAATGCTTCCTTATTACACGCAAAACAATGATTCCTCCACGTGACAGCAGGGACCCCCGGACGGGCCACCGTATTTCATGAAAAAAACGTTTCCCCCTGACTGTTGTGACCCACCAGCTACATCTTCGCACGGAAGGAAGTGCCTGACAGTCAGGACCCACCTGGTCGAAGCGTACGTAGCGTTGTCATTCTAGTCGCGAGCGTGTACGTACATACGACCGGTCTGTCTGCAGGCTGCAGCGATGAACCGTGGCTGTGTAAGGAAGGGCACATTTTGTAGTATAGGCGTGCACGTGTCGTAGTAGAGGCGCGCACGTAGCATGTACACGTACGTACAGCCAGGGTGCAGGAAAGAAAATAGGGCCACGTACGTACATACGGGCAGGGTCTCGAACGCCTACTCGCGCATACGTACGGCCAGGGCTCGTGTACATGGCTGGGTCGAAACGGAGAAACTGCATCATCGTCGTGTTCATGGGGAGCCAACCGGCTGGGTCGGAACGGAATGCGTCGTCGTGTTCATCGGGAGCCAACCGGCTTGGACGAAACAACCGATGGAAACGAGGCCTGGCGTACCGCAGAACGGAGGACACGGCCTTGTGTTCGACCGGCCACGGTTGAAACGGGATCCTGTTCATCGGGAGGGGTCTGGCGTACCGCAAAGCGGAGGAAACAGACTTCTCTTGGACCTCCTACGGTCGAAACGGGGTCCTGTTGATCGGGAGGGGTGTGGTGTACCGCAAAACGGAGGAAACGGACTTGTGTTGGAGCGTTACGGTCGAAACGGGGGTCATGTTCATTGGGAGGGATGTGGCGTACCGCAAAACGGGACTCCACGGGATACTGTTCATCTCCACCGTCGACCTCCTCCAGCTTCCATGGGCTACTGTTCATCCACCGTCGACCTCCTCCAGCCTCCACATGCGACTGTTCATCCACGGGCTCCTATCATCCAGCATCCACCGCGCGCTCCTCCACCGGCTACTGTTCAACCAGCCCTCTCCACGGGGTCCTGTTCAACCACCCCTCCACGGGTTACTGTTCATCCAGCCCTCCACCGGCTACTGTTTAACCAGCCCTCCATGGGGTCGTCCTGTTCATCTAGCCCTCTACGGGGTCCTGTTCATCCACCCCTCCATGGGGTCCTGTTCATCCACCGGCTCGATCGATCGGGGTCCTGTTCATCCAGCGACAACACCACGGGGTCCTGTTCATCCACCCCCACTGGGAACTGTTCATCCAACCCCCCAATAACACTCACTGGTCATCCAGAGGCAGCAGGTTCGATCGGCTTCAGTTAGTAGTAGTAGCGAAGGAATCGCTCGATCGGGTTCAGTTAATAGCCATCGATCGATTGCTCGGGTTCAGTAACGCGTAGCCTATAGTGCAATCGCTCGGGTTCAGTTAGAGCCCAACGCCTCGCTCGGGTTTAGTTAGAGCCCAACGCCTCGCACACACACACGTACGTACGAGAGAAACGCGCATCGCTCGGCCCCCGACCACCCACCGTATCCGGGAACTCCCCTGATATTTTCCTCGCCCTCGCTTCTACCACGGTTTTTCCGTCATGGACGGTCCAAAGAATGTCATGCAGCTGCGTCTCCGGCCCGCCCAGGACAAAAAGCCCATTTTCTGTCATGATTTTTTGTCATAGAAGTAGGAGCCCACCACATATATGATGATAACGGCTTTTGTAACAATTATCGTCATAGAAGTGTCATAAGCATGACAGGAAAAAATTCTTTCGGCCCAAAATGTCACGGATGTGTCTTTATTTTTGTAGTGTACCTTGTCTTCTCCTTTGAATAAATGTTGGAGATTCTAGCTTAGTCCAATGCACATGCACTCTTATTATTATTCACATCATTCGGTCGTGCAAGTGAAAGGCAATAATGACGATATTTGATGAAATGATTGAGATGAAGAAAAGCTGGTATGAACTCGACCTATTTTTTTGTAAATATGATTAGCTCATCGTTCTTGATTCATCCTATTATGAACGAAACATGTTTGCAATGACAATTAGATATTATAGTTACTCATGCCATGCTTAATTAGCTAGGGGTGGATAATGGTTTGTCTTGTGTGCCAACATGCATTTTAAAATGGTTAGGATGTAGTATGATAGGATGGTATCCTCCTTTGAATGATTCAAGTGGCTTGACTTGGCACATGTTCACGCATGTAGTTGAAATCAACAACAACATAGCCTCCACGATATTTATGTTCATGGTGATTTATATCCTACTCATGCTTGCATTCAATGTTTATTAATCTCAATGCATGTTTATGACCGTTGCCGCTCTCTAGTTCACTGGTACAGCAAGGTGCTATACAAACGGTTTTTAACCCCTTTCCGTGATGGCGTTCTGAACCGTCGCCTAGTGAGTGATAGCGACAGGGGGGTCCTTCCCACACAACCCAGAAACTGTCAGGGATATGCCCTCCTGGCACACACGCTCGGCAAAATGAGGCCGTGTGCGACCAGCGAGCGATCAAATACGGTTATACGTATAGTTGTGCTAAAAATACAATTATACAGTGAAACCGTTTCCGGTCGTAAGTACATCCCACACAGTCAGTCCCCGCTAAACGTTTCCATTTGTATGTACATTCCACACAGACAATCCAAGGAATACGTTTCTGTTAGTATGTACATCCCACACAGTTAGTCCAAGAAGTACGTTTTTGTTTGTATATACATCCTACATAGTCGCTCCAAGGAAAACGTTTCCGTTCGCAGGTACATCACACACAATTTTCCCCATTAAATCGTTTGTGATAGCGTTGCCATTGCACACGATATTAACAATTTTATCGTTTGCGTTATTGAATGCATCACACACGGTGCTTAGAAGAAACTGTGTGGGAAAGGCTGTCCATCACACACACTTTTTATGTCGTAAACGTTTGCGCAAGGTGGCCTAATGCAAACAGTTTTCAAGAGGATGTCGTGCGTGATTGTTCATTGAGCCAACACGGTTTATTCCTAGAAACTGTGTGCGTTGCCTGAGGTCATCGCCCACGGTGTTTTCTCAATAACCGTTTGCAATAGAAAAACCCAATTAGCAGGCTAATTGGCCATTAGTAGGCTAATTGCCCTATTATTAATAATCCATTTATTAATCTAATTGACATTTCATATTAAGCACACAATATATTTCATTTCCATATTAAGGAAGCATGATTTCATAATTGAAATACATCAAAGTACAACATCATATAGCTTTAGCACTCAGCTACCCCAATACACAACTGCACCAGCACCAAGTTTCACATGCAACATCTAGAACCTTTCGAAATTAGCATCATAGACGGTACATAGACAGATGCATCTCATCTAGAAAACTGTTGAAGCGGAAGGCGAATATTGAGCCTTCATTGATGTTGAAGGTCTTTGCAACTTTAGGCCAGTGCCTATGGATGATTGACCGTCCATCATTCGTCCTCTTCAGGAACACTTCAATATTGAATCGTGGGTGTTGTATGAAAATCTACCTCGCCTCCTGACCATAGAGGTGGTTTGAGAGGTAATCATCAGTGAACTGCTTTGGAAAGGCCTGAAAACAAGGATGTGCATAAATATCTTCTCTATATTGGAAATGGGGCAAAGGAATAAAAAAAGGCAAGGTATAATAGTTAGTACCATCTTGTAGTGAACTGATGTCTTCTTCATTGTGCAGACAAAGATCTTGTTGTTTTTTGTGGCTAATTTCTTTATCCTAACAATCTTTCTGAGTTTCTTGACTTGACTGATATTCATGGACAACTCATTTCCCCATATGCAAAAAGGGTCGAACAGTGGGTCAAAACCTCTGATAGCAGGACCTACATGTGTAAGACCAAATTGTTAAAAACATAAATATTAGAATGGTTCCTGCAATTTCACAATAATGTGTTATTAGACAAAGGACCATGCATGTGCTAACCTCGATTGTAAACCTCAGTGCATCCCATTGTTTCCCTGCAACACATATAAGGTAGTTAGTCATCAGATTAAGTGAGGGTTCGCATGCTATCAGTAAAATATGTTGATGAAAAATAAGCACATTGCATATTCATCAGATTAATTCAAGCCATATGTAAAACCCATTTATCCAAACCAAGCATGATTAAGAACTAGAAAATATAGCAGTTGTATATGTTTCTCATGTATTAAGTGCAGCCAAATTCGATTTATTCCTCACATGCACAATAATACAAAATTCTACCCACGACAATTGGACATCGCGTTGCAGACGTGAACCAAGTAGTTAACTAAACACCACAACAAATGAACCAAACGTTAACTGAGCACCACATTGCACAATATAACATACTCCTAATAGAAGATCAGACAGTTAACCAAACCAATCATGCTTAACAACTTGGAAATATAGCAATTGTATTTGTTTGTCATGTATTTAGTACAACCAAATTAAATTTATTTCTCACATGGTGTACAATAACAGAATGCACTCATAACAATTGAACATCGCATTGCACAATTGAACCAAACTGTTATTTAAACACCAACACAAATGAACCAAACCTTAACTGAGCACCACATTGCACAATATAACATACTCCTAATAGAAGATAAGACAGTTAACCAAACAAAGCATGCTTAACAACTTGGAAATATAGCAATTATATTTGTTTCTCATGTATTTAGTACAGCCAAATTCGATTTACTTCTCACATGGTATACAATAACAGAATGTACCCACAACAATTGAACATCGCATTGCAGAATTGAACCAAACAGTTAACTAAACACCACAACAAATGAACCAAACGTTAACTGAGCACCACATTGCACAATATATAACATACTAGAAGATTAGACAGTTAACCAAACCAAGCATTCTTGACAACTTGGAAATATAGCAATTGTATTCGTTTCTCATGTATTTCGTAAAGATAAATTCGATTTATTTCTCACATGGAAGAAAATACAAAATTGCAGCCTGAAGAATTGAACATCACATTTGCAGAATTGAACCAAACAGTTAACTGAAGACGACAACTAATTAACCAAATGGTTAATAAGTGAGCACCACATTGCACGACATATAGAACATATACACTAGAGCAACATATTGCATGGTAAAATTAGATAGCACAATTCACTAGAATTTGTTAAGAAAAGGCAGGAGCAACACACGTAACGGGTAAACTGAGCATGCTTAACCGGTGTAGCTAGCAAATGGCAAGGTGCTCCTCCAAGATCTGGGGGTCGACACGAATGGCAGCCATCGCACCCTCATCCGCGCGTGTGGCCACGATTTGCTTCTCCGCTGCCAAATGCTCCTTGAGCTCCAGCCTATACTACATGCACCATGGCTTAGGGCGGTGCTTATTTGGTGGAGGGGTCGGTGATTTGGGTGGAAGGTGTCGCGTCGGCGGTCGGGGCATGTGGGATATTGAAGGAGGATGGGGGTCGGGTGTGGATTACCTGTCTGGATAGACGAGGCCGAGCAGCGTGAAGGAGGGTCGCCGGTGAGGAGGCAGCGCTGCAAGCAAGGAGTGAAGGTTTCAACTTGGAAAGGAAGGTGGAAACAGGGGAAATGTGATTGTTGGTAAGGGGGCGAGGAGGTAGATATTTCTGTGAAAGCCGAAATTTTTGAATCGGTTCAACGAAAAAACTAGCGCGCAAAGTGTCATCAGACACGGTCCCTTATTCAGAACTGTGTATGATATGTGAACATCACAAATGATTCAGATAGCTTAAACCGTATGTGATGAGTTTGATTGTCAAAAAAATTTGGTTCAAATTTCCCTGGTTACAATGGTCATCCACGTCATTGCATAATTTGGGTACACAAAGGAGACTACAGCACACCCACACTTCTTAATCGAGCAAGTTCAGCAATTAAACAGAGCTAGCTGACCTAAACATTACTCTAACAAATTAAAGGTTGGTTCTCTTAATTAACAAAGAGTACTACTACGGTTGGTGCTCATCGATCTCCTAGGGAAGGGGCTCCATGGCACCCATCGCACCATACTCGGGAAGCATCTCGCCATCCGCGTGCGCCATCTCTTTGGAAAAGGCTGCCATGAGCTGCGCGTGGGCGGCCGTGATCTGGGCTTGGATGGGCTCCGTCGTGGCAAGGTATGCGACGGAGAAACGGATGGTTGCTCGAACGCTCTCGGCGATTGCCAACTCTTCAGTCGTGGGTTGCCGATCGTTGTCGGAGAAGCTTCGTTCAATTTGTGCGGTGACCGCCACGAGCTGGGCGTGGGCGGCCTTGACATGGTCGTGGGTGGCCTCCATCAGGGCTAAGGCCGCCGCTGCGAAACAGACAGCTGCTGTGCCGCTCTCACCAGTTGCTATCCCTGAGGCAGATGTTGCTGATGCCACCTGAGAAGCAACAGCGGTCGTTTGGGCTGCCTTGGCCTCCCGGTCGCCAATTGCGGTCGCGCTCATGCACCTTGTTAGCAAGCGCATGGCAGCTACGGCCGCGCTCTCGCCGGAGTGGGCCGCCGAAGTTGCCCTCATGATGCGGGTCCACGTCCCCATCTTTCACCCGTGATGATTGAATAGTGAAATGATATTTGGGGAGCGAGCTAGTGTGCTTGACACGCTGGCTGTGGACTATAGCTGACGCACCTTCTCGCGTAAGCCATAGGCGTACTATACTCTGATGGTGCTCCAAGATATTTTATACTTCATCTCTCACAGTTGGTGATAATAAACTATGTGTGATCTACTTGATTTTTCATCTTGATTTGAATAATGGGGTCACAATGACAATAGAGGGTGTTTGAATTGCTAGAACTTTTATTTGCAGTGAACATGCAACTATATGTGTGTCGTAAAAAAATTGGAATTATTCAAGGTTCATTTGGACATTTTATACACTAAATTGGTTTTGTAGCCATTTCAGGTGCACAATTCAAAATTAAGCTGCATGCACATGCTCCGGTGCACCAATATGGGTTGTAAAATCATATATGTGTCCATGGGTTTATTCTCATGTCCCATGCAAGAAATGGGGATGAATTCCGAACACCACGGCACCGTGGCTCTCTGGCAAACGTTGAGGTACTTGCTTTTGTAATTCTAGTAAATCCAAAAACCGTCTGAAATTCAAGAACCTTGGCATGCTATCATGGAATGGCATCAACATGCTGGGGTAAAAAATATTGTCCTATGTGGGGCAGGTTATAGTATAAGCTTCTCACCAACTAGAGCTTCTCACAAGAAGCCTCATGGTTCCGTTAGGGAAACGTGTCACCTTTGTGGAAAAAATGATATTCGTCGCCTCTTCTTGCTTTCAATTTTTTCCTGGTGTCAACATAGAACAACAGGAGTGTCGTGTTAAATTTTGGAATTTTTCGGGGATCGTTTGGACATTTTTATACGTTAACTGAGTTTTCTAGGCATTTATGTGCATAATTCAAAATTGAACTACATGCACATGCTCCAGTCCATAAAAACGGGTTGCAAAATCAAATGTGTGTCCTTGGTTGCAAGCTTAGGTCACATGCAATAAATGAGAATGAATGTCAAACACCTTGACACTGTCACTCAGTCGCTAACATTGAGATACATGGTTTTAAAATTCTAGTAAATCGAAAACATGTCTGAAATTCATGAAACTTGACATGATATCATGGAACGGCATCGACATGCCGTGGTAAAAATATTGTCCCATTTGGGGCAGGTTTGGGAATAAGCTTCTCGCAAACCAAAGCTTCTCTCACAACAAGCCTGATGGTTTCGGTAGGGAATGTGCCACCTTGGGGGACGAAACGATATCTGTTGCCTCTTCTTACTTTCAAAATTTTTCTCATGTCAACATAGAACAACAGGAGTGTTGTGTCAATTTTGGAATTTTTCGGGGTTCGCTTGGACATTTTTATACATGAACTGAGTTCTCTATGCATTTATGTGCATAACTCAAATTTGAACTACATACACATGTTCCAGTGCATACAAATGGGTTCAAAATTGAAATGTGTGTCCTTGGTTGCATGCTTAAGTCCCATGCAAGAAATGAGAATGAATGTCAAAAACCTTGACACCGTTGCTCGGCCGCTAACATTGAGATACATGGTTTTTAAATTCTACTAAATCAAAAACGCCTCTGAAATTTCTGAAACTTGACATGCTAGCATGGAACGGCATCAACATGTCGTGGTAAAAATATTGACCCATTTGGGGCAGGTTGGGGTATAAGCTTCTCACAAACCGGAGCTTCTCACAAACTGGAGCTTCTCACAACAAGCCACATGGTTACGGTAGGGAACGTTTCACATTTCTGGACAAAACGATATTCGTTGCCTCTTATTGATTTCAATTTTTTCTAGTGTCAACATAGAACAACATGAGTGTTGTGTTAATTTTAGGAATTTTTCAGGGTTCGTTTGGACATTTTTATACATTAACTGAGTTTTCTATGCATTTATGTGCATAATTCAAATTTGAACTACAGGCACATGCTCCACTGCATGTAAATTGTTTGAAAAATCAAATATGTGTCCTTGGCTGCATGCTTAGGTCCCATGCAAGAAATGGGAATGAATGTCAAACACCTTGCCACCGTCGCTCGGCCGCAAACATTGAGATACATGGTTTTTAAATTCTAATAAATCCAAAACTCGTCTGAAGTTCATGAAACTTGACATGCTATCATGGAGCGGCATCAACATGTTGTGGTAAAAAATTGTCCCATTTGGGGCAGGTTTGGGTATAAGGTTCTCGCAAACCAGAGCTTCTCACAACAAGCCTGGTGGTTTCGGTAGGGAACGTGCCACCCTTGGGGACGAAATGGTATCTGTTGCCTCTTCTTGCTTTCAAAATTTTTCTAGTGTCAACATAGAACGACAGGAGTGTTGTGTCAATTTTTGGGATTTTTAGGGGTACGCTTGGACTTTTTTATACATTAACTGGGTTTTCTAGGCATTTTATGTGCATCATTCAAATTTGAACTACATGCACATGCTCCAGTGCAGAAAAATGGGTTGACATATGAAATGTGTGTCCTTGGGTGCATGCTTAGGCCCCATGCAAGAAATGGGAATGAATTTCAAACACCAGGGCACTATTGATTGCCGGCAAAACGTTGAGATACTTCGTTTTTAAATTCTAGTAAATCCAAAACTCGTCTGAAATTCATGAAACTTGGCATGCTATCATGTAATGGCACCCGACATGCTATGGTATTTTTCGTGTCCATTTTGAGAGAAGGCGCACTCGAATAGCAGCCAACAAAGGCATTTTGAATAAATAGTTGCCACTTTAACATCTCAAACGTTTGTATAATTTAAATCGGGTGCGTTCTGTTAACCATTCATGTGACGCCATGTGTCTGGCTTTTAATGGCTATAGGAGGTGCCGTGCGGACAGCTGCTTGACTAGACGGGAGGCGTGCGAGCGCAGACCAGTGCGCGGGCTGACCGAGAGGCGTGCGAGCAGTCCTAGAGTATGCAGGCTCACCGGGAGGCGTGCGAGCTGTACGCTGCGCAGGCTCACTGGGAGCGGGCCCTTTGACTTCCATGGCCGCCCGCCTTGCTCGCATCCTCTCCATTAATGGTGCCCGAGCCGCTGTTTAATACGGGCGGCCTTACTGTTCGCCTCCCATTCCCCTCCCTCCCGCAGACCTCCACCAATGCCATTGCGTAGAAGGATCATCTGCCACTAGTCTTCAAGTTTGGTGAAGTCGACTCCAAGCTGGAGGAGATAGAAAATAAGGAGAAATGGGGCCTAATGGACATGGCCCTAAACGAGCTGGCCGCGGCAGTTGCTGCCCCCCGCGCCCGTCCCAGCTCCCATCCCCGCGCCTACGCCAGCGACCATCCCCGTAGCATTGATGGGCTGGTCGCCGATCACTATCGCAGAGCTGGAAGCCGTGGGCGTTAGCGAGGTCTCTGCGGACCCGCGCGAGCTCGTGTACATGCCAGCGCCAGCGCCCGTGCCCGTGCGTGCCCCTCCACCCACCGCGCCGCCGGTCCCCGTGCATTTGCCTGCACCCGTCGCGCCCATGCCCGTGCGCGCGCCCCCCTTAGTAGCATTGGACGACGCCATCGAATGCTACCTCACAGCGCTGCCAGTTGTCGTCCTCCCGTGCCCTCTCCATCGATCGCGCGACGACATGGTGTTTGATTTCCAAGTGAAGAACATTATGTGCTGCCTTGAAGACTTCAACAACGGCGTCCCGAAGGACGACAACGACAACACCGGCGCGGCACACCGCCTCCGCCGCCGCCGGAAATAGTTTTTTTGGGTTTAATACTGTATCTCGATCATATGAATATAAATTCATAGTGTGACTGAATGAAAGATATGGTTTGAATGAACTTGCGTTTTTCTCCCTTAATGTACAGACTTATCAAACGGTTTTCTTTTGAAAAAAGTCAATGGTTTTTAAATATAAAACACTCATCGCAAACGTTTTAGTTAGAACACCCGTATGCAAACCGATAGCTTCCCCAGGAAGCCAATGGAAAATGTGCCGAGAAGGATTTGTGAAGCTATTGATCGCAAACGTTTTAGATAGAACACCCATATGCAAAGTGAGAGTTATGGTCTTCCTCCGTAAGTCAAGGGAACATTTGCAGCGCAAGATTTGTGCATTTCTTCAACGCAAACGGTTCAAATTGAATACGGTATGCAAAGCCAGACTTCGGCGCTAAGCCAAGAGAAAATGTGCCGAGCAGGATTTGTACATCCCTTCAACGCAAATGGTTGTTTTGGATGACCCGTGTGCAACCACGTACAGATAATTTGGTAATATTTGCATCTGTCATATTGGGTATATTGCCATTTTTCAAACTGGAAAGATTGACATTTGTTGATCCAGTAACATTGCCATTTGTCAACCTTGTAACACTGCGATTTGTCAAAATATGAAGCTAAAATTCACTAGCACTATCTAATTTTTGCAACTAAAATTCAGTAATTAAGCATAGATTTCATTCATAGATTAAGCAGTCGTTCTTTATACAAATAGTTCAACTCGACATCTGAACCGACAACCTTTTCCCCATTGTTGTCAACCACGTACTGAAATAGCTAGTTCAACTATATATACTAGCTAATTCTAAGTACATTGTACAGTTTCACCACATTTATAGTCAGATGAACTGAACAAAATAGCCCCTAAATACTACTACTGCGGAGGGGCTTTGTACTACTTCCGGCAGCCTCTCCTCAGTTGAGCGCACTCTTTAGGAGGCAGAGGAGGAGTAGCCTACCGACGAGCTGGACAACTGCAATACGGTGCCTGCCGCTGCTGCACCTTCAGCTACACTCACCTTGAACGCCCTCTGCCGCTCCAGACGACCCCTCTCGAAGTAGTGGTTCTCCTCGTAGATCTCCTAATTCCTCGCCTCTGCGGCGGCCTGTGCTGCGGCCACGGTGGCGGTAAGGCTCTTTGCGTGCTAGATGAGGCACTCCTCCTCCTCCCGCAGGAACTTGGTGTAGCACGCAAGGTCGCTGACGCATGTGCAGGCCTCCTCTGCCTCCCACCTTCGGTCGGCGGTGGCGGAGCGGGTGATGATCCTGGTGGTCGGCGGTGGGCTGGCAGCCACGGCGGTCGACGATGGGGTGGCAGCCACGACCACGACATGCCGCCTTCGGGCCGCGGCGGCGGAGCGGGTGATGGCCACGGTGGCCAGTCGTGGGGTGGCGGCCACGACGGCCACCTCCTGCCTTCGGGCGGCGGAGCGGGCGATGGCCCTGGCTTTCGACGGAGGTGTGACGTCCATGGCGGAAGACAGTGGGGTGGCGGCAACGACAGCCACCAATAGCTGCCGACGGGCAGCGGCGGCGGAGCGTGTGGTGAGTGTTCCGCGCACACCCAACAGGGACGCCACGCGCACTACAGTACACCGGGGACTGCGTGATGACCCACAAGTATAGGGGATCTATCGTAGTCCTTTCGATAAGTAAGAGTGTCGAACCCAACGAGGAGTCGAAGGAAATGACAAGCGGTTTTCAGTAAGGTATTCTCTGTAAGCACTGAAATTATCGGTAACAGATAGTTTTGTGATAAGGTAATTTGTAACGGGTAACAAGTAAAAAAAGTAAATAAGATGCAGCAAGGTGGCCCAATCCTTTTTGTAGCAAAGGACAAGCCTGGACAAACTATTATATAAAGGAAAGTGCTCCCGAGGACACATGGGAATTATCGTCAAGCTAGTTTTCATCACGCTCATATGATTCGCGTTCGTTACTTTGATAATTTGATATGTGGGTGGACCGGTGCTTGGGTACTGCCCTTAGTTGGACAAGCATCCCACTTATGATTAACCCCTATTGCAAGCATCTGCAACTACAAAAGAAGTATTAAGGTAAACCTAACCATAGCATGAAACATGTGGATCCAAATCAGCCCCTTACGAAGCAACGCATAAACTAGGGTTTAAGCTTCTGTCACTCTAGCAACCCATCATCTACTTATTACTTCCCAATGCCTTCCCCTAGGCCCAAACAATGGTGAAGTTTCATGTAGTCGACGTTCACATAACACCACTAGAGGACAGACAACATACATCTCATCAAAATATCAAACGAATACCAAATTCACATGACTACTTATAGCAAGACTTCTCCCATGTCCTCAGGAACAAACGTAACTACTCACAAATCATATTCATGTTCATAATCAGAGGGGTATTAATATGCATAAAGGATCTGAACATATGATCTTCCACCAAATAAACCAACTAGCATTAACTACATGGAGTAATCAACACTACTAGCAACCCATAGGTACCAATGTGAGGTTTTGAGACAAAGATTGCATACAAGAGATGAACTAGGGTTTGAGATGAGATGGTGCTGGTGAAGATGTTGATGGAGATTGACCCCCTCCCGATGAGAGGATCGATGGTGATGACGATGGTGATGATTTCCCCCTCCCGGGGGGATGTTTCCCCGGCAGAACAGCTCCGCCGGAGCCCTAGATTGGTTCCGCCAAGGTTCCGCCTCGAGACGGCGGCGCTTCGTCCCAAAAGCTTCCTTCTAATTTTTTTCCAGGGCGAAAGACTTCATATAGCCAAAAATGGGTACCGGAGGCCTGCCAGGGGGCCCACGAGGCAGGGGGCGCGCCCCCTACCCTCCTCAATGGTGGGTGGCCCCCTCTGGTGCTTTCTTCGCCCAATATTTCTAATATATTCCAAAACTGACTTCCGGGAAATTTCAGGACTTTTGGAGTTGTGCAGAATAGGTCTCTAACTCCTTTTCCAGCCCAGAATTCCAGCTGCCGGCATGCTCCCTCATCGTGTAAACCTTGTAAAATATAAGAAAATAGGCATAAGTATTGTGACATAATGTGTAATAACAGCCCATAATGTAATAAATATCGATATAAAAGCATGATGCAAAATGGACGTATCACTGCGCCGCCGCCGCGGTGCAGCCTCCCAGCTGGAGCTATCCTCTGATGATGGCGGAGTGGCTGAGCGACGACGACGGACCGGTGCCATTGGCGATTGCTGGAGAAGCAGACGAGATAAGCTACAGGGAGGGAGGGGAAAATGCGATGTAGGACTCACCGGCCGTGAGGGTCTATATAGTAGGCCGGTAAGCATTGGGATTTTGGGGGATTTCACCGACTCGGGCGGGAAGCTTGTGCGGGAATGGGCTCACCACTGTTTGGCCAAAAGAACACCCCCGCGCACTGCTCAAGCTTGCGCTCTAAGCTGTCTGTGGCAGCGGGGTGACAAGACGTGCGAGAGGAGGACGAAAGGACACGTATACATACGGTTAATAAAATAAAAACGTTTGCGATTAAATTACCTACCACTCGCGTCCTGGTTTATAAGTCATCTATGTATTTTTGTGCCAAATTTTGACTATAGATTTAACTAATAAAATACGAATGCATGTCGCCAGACATTATATCATTGGATTCATATTTGAACATAGTTTCCAATTATATAATTTTTGTAACATGCATTAACATTTTGTTGGTTAAATTTAAGGTCAAAATATGGCACAGAATATAAAGGGGACTAATAGACCAACATGGCAGTAGTAGCACACGGCCGCTCTCTACGCAGCGACACAACTGTCGGCCGGCTTGTAGACGACCATTTCATGCGTGCTCAACTGCTCTATGCGTGTGGTTGCTTGCGGTTGAGGCGGGCGCGGCGTGCTTTGCTCACGTCCCGCCGCGCACGCTCTACTCTCGTGTCCCTCCGGGCACTCGGCCCTCGTCCCTCCACGTGCACTGCCAGTGTTTGGGGCTGGCGCACGCTCACGCACGTTCGTGTGCATGTGGTTGCGTCGGGCGCGGCGCGACGATGCAGTTAGCCGCAGCAAAAACTGCCATGCGGACGCACCGAGAATCCAGGCCGCCCGACCCCCATTTATTCTTGCGGCCATTTACCTTGATCTTTCGCGCCACATGACACAATAAGCACACCCACGACAAAACATACAGAGAGGACATCCAGCGGTTCCAATGCCGCTCCTCGTGGCTCCAATGGCGCTCCCAGCAGCCGACGACAACAACGGTCGGCAGTTCACCACGCATCATGTAGTGGACACCCACTTGATGGGGAAGGCCCTCTCGATGGTGTACACGAACGAGCCGGTCTCGGTGGAGAGCTCCATCCAAACTATGGAGCAATTGCTTGCCGAGGACAAGTACCAACTGGTCGGCTTCAACCTCGAGTACACCATCGGTCGTGCCGGGCACGATCAGAAGGTTGTCGTCGCCCAGTTGTGCATGTGACATGATGTCCTCGTCTACCACTACCACCTGGCCACAAGGCCTTGCGAGCGTTTCTCCAGGTTTATCAACAGCTCTGACTACAGTTTCGTTACGATGGACACCACCAACTATCTAAAAGCGCTCAAGGTTTCGGGCTTGAAATGCAAGAATCTTGTCAACATCCAGGACCACTACAAGGTCTGGGGCAGCGACAACAACAAACAGAACTCCTTGGTTGACCTCTCCTCGGCCATCATCGACCCCTACTACATGAAGATGACGGATGAGAGCAAGAAGGACAAGAACGCCTGGCATAGTGTCTGGCATTAGAGGCTGGATGAACAACACGTCAAGTACGCGGCCAAGGACGCGTACACAAGCTACGAGATGTACATGCGGATCATTGACATGAGGGAGTGTCTTCTTCCTGCCCCAGATGAGGGTTCGAGCCACAGAGTAGTGGCGGGAGCGTCACAAGAAGTAGATGACTAGATGATCGTTTCTCCTAGTTTAGAATGCATGCAATTGTTTATTGAGGTGTGTGAGAATGATCTGTATAGTCACTTATGTAATTGGATGTTTATTTCAGTTATATATATGTGTGTGTGTGTGTGTGTGTGTTATTCTTCTGTAGACAAAGCAAATCACACGGCTTATTAGCAGCAATCGTCTGTGTTATTATTGGTCTTCGCACACATTTCTGATTACGGACCTGTTTGCCGCGTATCACACACATCTTGTTCAGTTGAACCGTTTCCATTGTGTTGTCTAATCACACACAGTTCATCCTAGTGAACTGTATGCCGTATATCGCACACACCCTCATCTGGCTGCCCATTTCTGTTGTTCTGCATCATCGCAAACAGTTCTTCTGGATTAACCGTTTGCCACACATCGCACACGCAACTCCAATATGAACTGTGTTTGATGTCGCCATCATCACAAATGTTTTGCATCTTTTTTCACGGTTTTATTACATCACCATTTGTGATTTATGCATCGCACACAGTTTCGTCGAAGGGTCTCTGATTCGACTGTCGCGTTTGGACTATCCAGCAGTAGTGGTTGGTCGCTCCTCAATCTTTTGCTAGCCTTCATTTGTACTAAGCGGGAGTACTGCTTGTGCATCCACTTCCTTAAACCCAAAGTTGCTCCATATGAGTCCACCATACCTACCTATTTGCGGTATTTACCTGCCGTTCCAGGTAAATTTGCATCTGCCAAACTCTAAACCTTCAAATAATAATCTGTTTGTGCGACTGGGGGTTGTCAGTATCTTCCATGCTAGGTGGGTTATTATCATGATGAGTGGTTATTCACTTCTCATTCATGAGAGAGTGACTGGTAATCGGAATGCCCAGTTCCATGATGAAAATCAAAATCAAAATATAATAATGAAACAAAACTCCCCCAAGACTGTTGTTGGTATGGACGTTACTCGTGGATTGTGATTGTTGGTGGAGGGGGGGTAAAAACTTTACCATTCTGTTTGGGAACCGCCTATAATGTATCTAGCATGAAGATAGTGATATCTCTTGGTTGTTATGTTGACAATGAAAGCATACCGCTCAAAATTATATTCATCTCTGTTTCAAAAGCATCGAGCTCTGGCACCTCTGCAAATCTTTGCTTCCCTCTGCGAAGGGCCTATCTAATTACTTTTATTGTTGAGTCATCATCTTCTTATAAAAAGCACCATCTAGAGAGCACCACTTCTATTTATATGCTTTGTTATTAATTGATGTTGAGTATGACTGTGACTGGATCTCTTTTGCCATGAATTACAGTGTCCAGTTAGTCCTTGGTCTTCATAGGTGCTTTGCATTTATGTTTTGCGGTCTCAGAAAGGGCTAGCGAGATACCATTATGTCATATTATATTATATCATGATTGTTCTGAAAAAGTTTTGTCATCCGAGATATCTTATTATTGCTCGCTAGTTGATTATGCCATTGATATGAGTAAATGTGAGACCTAAGTGTTATTGTGAATATGGTTAGTTCATAATCTTTACTGAAAACCTGAATATTGGCTAGACATATTTGCAACAACAAGATCAAACAAAGTTTGTAAAAGTTTTTCTTTGTCACTTTTAGTTTGTCAACTGAATTGTTTGAGGACAAGCAATGGGTTAAGCTTGGGGGAGTTGATACGTCTCCATCGTATCTACTTTTCCAAACTCGTTTGCCCTTGTTTGGACTCTAATTTGCATGATTTGAGTGGAACTAACCCGGACTGACGTTGTTTTCAGCAAAATTTCCATGGTGTTATTTTTGTGCAGAAATCAAAATTCTCGGATTGCCTGAAAATTTATGGAGAATTTTTGTGGAATATATAAAAAATACTGGCGCAAAAAGATACCAGAGGGGGCACCCAGAGGCTACAAGCCCTGGGGGTGCGCCTACCCCCCCCCCCCAGGGCACGCCTCCCAGGCTTGTGGGCCCCCTAGACCGTCTCTGACCCTAACTCCAACTCTATAAGTACCTATTATGGGAGAAAAACATCAGAGAGAAGGATTTATCATGTTTTATGACACGGAGCCACCGCCGCCTCCTGTTCTTCATTGGGAGGGTTGATCTGGAGTCCGTTCGGGGCTCTGGAGAGGGGATCCGTCGCCATCTTCATCATCAACCTTCCTCCATCACCAATTTCATGATGCTCACCGCCATGAGTGAGTAATTCCATCGTAGGCTTGCTAGACGGTGATGGGTTGGATGAGATTTATCATGTAATTGAGTTAGTTTTGTTAGGTTTTGATCCCTAGTATCCACTATCTTTTGAGATTGATGTTGTTATGACTTTGCTATGCTTAATGCTTGTCACTAGGGCCCGAGTGCCATGATTTCAGATCTGAACCTATTATGTTTTCATGAATATATATGAGTTCTTGATCCTATCTTGCAAGTTGTGGACACCTATTACGCGTTATGATCCGCATACCCCAAGGTGACAATAATTGGGATTCTTTCCGGTGATTACCGTAGTATGAGGAGTTCATGTATTCACTAAGTGCTAATGCTTTGGTCTGGTTCTCTATTAAAAGGAGGCCTTAATATCCCTTAGTTTCCATTAGAACCCCGCTGCCACGGGAGGGTAGGACAAAATATGGCATGCAAGTTCTTTTGCATAAGCATGTATGACTATGTACGGAATACATGCCTACATTACATTGATGAATTGGAGCTAGTTCTGTGTCGCCCTACGTTATGACTGCTACGTGATGAATATTATCCAACACAATTATCATTGCTGATCCAATGCCTATGAGATTTTTACATATTGATCTTTGCTAAGTGTCTTTCGTTGCTACTGTTGTTACAATCACTACAAACTGCTACTGTTACTTTTGCCACTGTTACCGTTATTTCCATACTACTTTGCTACTAAATACTTTGCTGCAGATATTAAGTCTCTCAGGTGTGGTTGAATTGACAACTCAACTACTAATACTCGTGAATATTCTTTGGCTCCCCTTGTGTCGAATCAATAAATTTGGGTTGAATACTCTACCCTTAAACTGGTGCGATCCCCTATACTTGTGGGTTATCACTCTCCTCATCATCTTTTTCATCCAATGAGCTCACAATTTCATCTATTTCTTGTTCCATAGACTCCTACAAAATTTAAGTCTCTTCTTGGATAGTGGATGATTCCTCAATATATACTTTAACATAAGCATTAGAAGCATAGTTTTCATAGCAATATTTAAGTATGGCAAAAAAATTGATTTGTAAAGAGTAGCATCATACTTTTCAATCAAAGAAGCAATTTCATAAGCACCCTTAAAAGCAACAAATTCTTCAATTTTTTCAACATCATAGTAATTATAAACACCCTTGGCATAAGAAGATATGATTCCATTATCACTAAACTCACATTGGTAAGGAAGGTGTTTCTTAGGGTCTTCAGAACAACAAGTAAAATCATATCATCCACATAAATTCCAAGCATAACATTGCATAGTATTAATTTGATGCAGTAAAAGTTTCCCTTTTGAGATAAGCGGTATCGCACAAAATAAGCATGCTCATTTAGTGATTTTCCCTCAACTAAGCTAGTTGGGTTTTCAGCACGAGCACATAGGGATCGAAGATGATCCAAGTGATGGAAATATGTCCTAGAGGCAATAATAAAGTTGTTATTATTATATTTCCTTATTCATGATAAAGGTTTATTATTCATGCTAGAATTGTGCTGACCGGAAACTTAAATACATGTGTGGATACATAAACAAATATCGTGTCCCTAGTGAGCCTCTACTAGACTAGCTCGTTGATCAAAAGATGGTTAAGGTTTCCTAACCATGGACATGGTTGTCATTTGATAACAGGATCACATCATTGGGAAAATGATGTGATGGACAAGACCCATCTGTTAGCTTAGCATATCATCATTCAGTTTATTGCTACTGCTTTCTTAATGTCAAATACATGTTCCTTCGATCATGAGATCATGCAACTCCTGGATACTGGAGGAATGCCATGTGTGCTATCAAACGTCACAACGTAAATGGGTGATTATAAAGATGCTCTACAAGTTTCTCCGAAGGTGTCTGTTGAGTTGGCATGGTTCGAGATTGGGACTTGTCACTCGATCTATCGGAGAGGTATCTCTGGGCCCTCTCCGCAATACACATCATAAGAAGCTTGCAAGCAAAGTGACTAAGGAGTTAGTTAGAAGATGATGTATTACGGAACGAGTAAAGAGACTTACCAGTAACGAGATTGAACTAGATATGGAGATACCGACAATCGAATCTCGGGCAAGTAACATACCGACAGACAAAAGGAATTACATATGTTGTCATAAAGGTTCGACGAATAAAGATCTTCGTAGAATACGTAGGAACCAATACGGGCATCCAGGTCCGGCCATTGGTTATTGACCGGAGAGGTGTCTCGGTCATGTCTACATCATTCTCGAACTCGTAGGGTCCGCACGCTTAACGTTCATTGACGATATAGTATTATATGAGTTATGTGAGTTGGTGACCAAATGGTGTTCGGAGTCCCGGAAGAGATCACGGACATGAAGAGGAGCTCTGGAATGGTCAGGAGGTAAAGATTAATATACGAGATGAAGGTATTCGAGTTTTGGAAGGGTGTCGGAATACATCGGAGTGCCGGAAGGGGTTCCGGGAGGCCACCGGTAGGTTATACCTACTTGGTAGGCCTCATGGGCTAAGGAGGGAGGCTCACCAGCCCACAAGGGGGCCGGGCCCGCTCCACGTCCCCTGTCCTGCGTGCCAGAAGGAAGGAGGGGGCGCCCTAGGGCAGCCGGCCCCCCTTTCCTTCCCCCATGCCCCATACATGGAAGGGGGGAAGCGCCTGAGGCAGGGCAAGCCGTCGGCCCCCTTCTGCCCTTTTCCTCCACGCCTAAGGGAAGGAAAGGAAGGGGGCGTGCCTAGGGCTGCCTCCTCTCCCCCTCCACCTATATATATATATGGGGAGGGAGAGGGGCAACACACACCATGATTCCCAAGTCGTGTGTGGCGCCCCTCTCCCTCTAGTTTGTCCTCGGTCATATTTTTGTAGTGCTCGGCGAAGCCCTGGGGAGATAGTTGCATCACCATCGTCGCTACGCCGTCGTGCTGCCAGAACTCATCTACTACTTCGCACGTTTTGCTGGATCAATAAGGCGAGGACGTCATTGAGCTGAACGTGTGCTGAGCGCGGAGGTGCCGTACATTCGGCACTTGATCGGGCGGATCGTGAAGGTGTACGACTACGTCAACCGTGTTGATAAACGCTTCCACTTAACGGTCTATGTGGGTACGTAGACACACTCTCCCCTCTCGTAGCTATGCATATCCATGGATAGATCTTGCGTGTGTGTTGAATTATTTTGTTTTTCATGCAACGTTCCCCAACAGTGGTATCAGAGTCGGGTCTATGCGTAGTTGATATGCACGAGTAGAACACAAAGGAGTTGTGGGCGGTGATGTTCATACTACTTACCACCAATGTGGTATGAAGGGGCTCGTACCAACCTTACATGTCCACGCACATGAGACCGGTTCCACCGACTGACATACAACTTGTTTTGCATAAAGGTGTCTGGCGGGTGTCTGTTTATCCTACTTTAGTTGAATCAAATTTGACTATGGCCGGTCCTTGAAGAAGGTTAAACAGCAAACTTGATAAATCACCGTTGTGGTTTTTGCGTAGGTAAGAACGGTTCTTGCTAGAAGCCCGTAGCAGCCACCTAAAACTTGCAACAACAAAGTAGAGGACGTCTAACTTGTTTTTGCAGGGCATGTTGTGATGTGATATGGTCAAGACGTGATGTGATATACGTTGTTGTATGAGATGATCATGTTTTCTAATATAGACAACCGGCAGGAGCCTTAGGGTTGTCTCTTAATTATTGTATGAATTGCAAGCGCCATGTAATTGTTTTACTTTATAGCTATGTGTTAGCAATAGTTGTAGAAGCAATAGTTGGCGAGTCAACCCGACGCAACGATGGAGATCAAGGTGGCAAGCCAGTGATGATGGAGATCATGACGATGCTTTGGAGATGGAGATAAAAAGCACAAGATGATGATGGCCATATCATGTCACATATTTTGATTGCATGTGATGTTTATCCTTTATGCATCTTCTTTTGCTTAGAACGACGGTAGCATTATAAGATGATCCCTTCACTTAATTTCAAGATAAAAGTGTTCTCTCTGAGTATGCACCGTTGCTAAAGTTTGTCATTTCGAAGCACCTCGTGATGATCGGGTGTGATAGACTCTACGTTCACATACAATGGGTGTAAGCCAGTTTTACACGAGCAGAATACTTGGGTTAAACTTGACGAGCCTAGCATGTACAGACATGGCCTCGAAACACTGCAGACCGATAGGTCGAACATGAGTAATATAGTAGATATGATCAACATAGCGATGTTCACCATTGATGACTACCCCATCTCACGTGATGATTGGACATGGGTTAGTTGATTTGGATCATGTATCACTTAGATAACTTGAGGGATGTTAATTTAAGTGCGAGTTCATTAGTAATTTGGTTAACTGAACTTAATTTATCATGAACATAGTCAAAATGTCTTTGCAAATTATGTTGTAGTTCAATAGCTCGCGATGTAGCTTCCCCATTTTTTGATACGTTCCTAGAGAAAACTAAGTTGAAAGATGATAGTAGCAATAATGCGGAGTAGATCCGTAATCTGAGGATTATCCTCATTGTTGCACAGAAGAATTATGTCCTTGATGCACCACTAGGAGACATACCTGCTGCAGGAGCCGATATAAACGTTATGCACGTTTGGCAAGCTCGATCTGATGACTACTTGATAGTTTAGTGCGCCATGCTTTACGGGTTAGAATCAGGGCTCCAAAGATGTTTTGAAATGCCATGGAACATATGA
Source organism: Triticum aestivum (assembly GCF_018294505.1). Classification (NCBI taxonomy): domain Eukaryota; kingdom Viridiplantae; phylum Streptophyta; class Magnoliopsida; order Poales; family Poaceae; genus Triticum; species Triticum aestivum. The sequence goes on along the minus strand of NC_057802.1, from coordinate 383,420,377 downwards.
GATGTTCCAAGAGCTGAAATTGGTATTTCAGGCTCATGCCCGTGTTGAGAAGTATGAGAGCTCTCACAAGTACTTTGCCTACAAGATGGAGGAGAATAGCTCAGCCAGTGAGCATGTGCTCAGAATGTCTGGGTACTACAATCACTTGAATCAAGTGGGAGTTAATCTTCCAGATACGATAGTGATTGACAGAGTTCTCCAGTCACTATCACCAAGTTACTAGAACTTCGTGATGAACTATAATATGCAAGGTATGAAGAAAATGATTCCCAAGCTCTTCACAATGCTGAAATCTGCAAAGGTAGAAATCAAGAAGGAGCATCAAGTGTTGATGGTTAATAAGACAACTAGTTTCAAGAAAAAGGGCAAGGGAAAGAAAGGGAACTTCAAGAAGAATGGCAAGCAAGTTGCTGCTCCCATGAAGAAGCGCAAAGCTGGACCCAAGACTGAAACTGAGTGCTTCTACTACAAGGGAAATGGTCATTCAAAGCAGAATTGCCCCAAATATTTGGCGGATAAGAAGGATGGCAAAGTGAACAAAGGAGCTGCGGAATAAACGAAGATTGGCTAAGGACGAGGTGACGATGCGCGTCAGGAATGGTTCCAAGGTCGATGTGATCTTCGTCGGTACGCTACCTCTACATCTATCTTCGGGGTTAGTTTTAGACCTTAATAATTGTTATTTGGTGCCAGCGTTGAGCATGAACATTATATCTGGATCTTGTTTACTGCGAGACGGTTATTCATTTAAGTCAGAGAATAATGGTTTTTCTATTTTTATGAATAATATCTTTTATGGTCATGCACCTTTGATGAATTGCCCATTCTTGTTGAATCTCGATCATAGCGATACACATATTCATAATATTGATGCCAAAAGATGCAAAGTTGATAATGATAGTGCACCATACTTGTGGCAGTGCCGTTTAGGTCATATTGGTGTAAAGCGCATGAAGAAACTCCATGCAGATGGACTTTTGGAATCACCTGATACTTGCGAACCATGCCTCATGGGCAAGATGACTAAAACTCCGTTCTCCGGAACAATGTAGCGAGCTAATGATTACTGGAAATAATACATACCGATGAATGCGGTCCGATGAGTGTCGAGGCACGCGGTGGGTATCGTTATTTTCTAACCTTTACAAATGATTTGAGTAGATATGGGTATATCTACTTGATGAGACACAAATCTCAAACATTTGAAAAGTCCAAAGAATTTCAGAATGAAGTAGAGAATCGTCGTAACAAGAAAATAAAGTTTCTACGATCTGATCATGGAGGTGAATATTTGAGTTACGAGTTTGGCCTTCATTTAAAACAATGTGGAATTGTTTCACAACTCACGCCACCTGGAACACCACAGCGTAATAATGTGTCCGAACATCGTAACCGTACTTTATTAGATATGGTGTGTTCTATGATGTCTCTTGCCGATTTGCCTTTATCATTTTGGAGTTATGCATTAGAGACAGCTGCATTCACGTTAAATAGGGCACCATCTAAATCCGTTGAGACGACACCATATGAACTATGGTTTGGCAAGAAACCTAAACTGTCGTTTCTTAAAGTTTGGGGATGCAACACTTATGTCAAAAGGCTTCAGCCTGATAAGCTCGACCCAAAGCGGAAATGTGCGTGTTCATAAGATACCCAAAAGAAACTATTGGGTATACCTTCTACCGCAGATCTGAAGGCAAGATCTTTGTTGCTAAGAATGGGTCCTTTCTAGAGAAGGAGTTTCTCTTGAAAGAAGTGAGTGGGAGGAAAGTAGAACTTAATGAGGTAGTTGTACCTTCTCTCGAATTGGAAAGTAGCACATCATAGAAAGTCGTTCCTGTGATGCCTACACCAACTAGTGAGGAAGCTAATGATGATGATCATGAAACTTCAGGTCAAGTGACTACTGGACCTCGTAGGTCGACCAAAACACGTTCCGCACCAAAGTGGTACGGTAATCCTGTCCTTGAAGTCATGTTGTTGGACAACGACGAACCTACGAACTATGAAGAAGCTATGATGAGCCCATATTCTGACAAATGGCTTGAGGCCATGAAATCTAAGATAGGATCCATGTATGAGAACAAAGTATGGACTTTGGTGGACTTGCCCGATGATTGGCAAGCCATTGAGAATAAATGGATCTTCAAGAAGAAGACGGACGCTAATGGTAATGTCACTGTCTAAAAAGCTTGACTTGTCACACAAGGTTTTCAACAAGTTCAAGGGGTTGACTACGATGAGAGTTTCTCACCCGTAGCGATGCTTAAAGTCTGTCCGAATAATGTTAGCAATTGCCGCATTTTATGATTATGAAATCTGGCAAATAGGCGTCAAAACTGCATTCCTTAGTGGATTTCTTAAAGAAGAGTTGTATATGATGCAACCAGAAGGTTTTGTCGATCCTAAAGGTGCTGACAAAGTGTGCAAGCTCCAGCGATCCATCTATGGACTGGTGCAAGCATCTCGGAATTGGAATATATGCTTTGATGAGGTGATCAAAGCATGTGGTTTTGTACAGACATACGGTGAAGCATGCTTTTGCAAGAAAGTGAGTGGGAGCTCTGTAGCATTTCTGATATTATATGTGAATGACATATTGTTGATTGTAAATGATATAGAATTTCTGAATAGCATAAAAGGATACTTGAATAAGAATTTTTTCAATGAAAGCCCTCGGTGAAGCTACTTGCATATTGGGCATCAAGATATATAGGGGTAGATCGAGACACTTAATAGGACTTTTACAAAGCACATGCCTTGGAAAAGTTTTGAAGAAGTTCAAAATAGATCAATCAAAGAAAGGGTTCTTGCCTGTGTTGCAAGGTGTGAAGTTGAGTAAGACTCAAAGCCCGACCACGGTAGAAGATAGAGAGAGAATGAAAGTCATTACCTATGCCTCAGCCATAGGTTCTATAAAGTATGCCATGCTGTGTACCAGACCTGTTGTGTACATTGCCATGAGTTTGGCAAGGGGGTACAATAGTGATCCAGGAGTGGATCACTAGACAACGGCCAAAATTATCCTTAGTTACCTAAGAAGACTAAGGAAATGATTATCGGTTATGGAGGTGATAAAGAGTTCGTTGTAAAGGGTTACATCGATGCAAGCTTTGACACCGATTTAGATGACTCTAAGTCTCAATCTAGATACGTATTAAAAGTGGGAGCAATTAGCTAGAGTAGCTCCATGCAGAGCATTGTAGACATAGAAATTTGCAAAATACATACGGATCTGAATATGGCAGACCCGTTGACTAAACCAATATTCCAAGCAAAACATGATCACACCTTAGTACTCTCTGGGTGTTAATCACATGGCGATGTGAACTAGATTATTAACTCTAGTAAAATCTTGGGGTGTTAGTCACATGGCGATGTGAACTATGGGTGTTAATCACATGGCGATGTGAACTAGATTATTGACTCAAGTGCAAGTGGGAGACTAATGGAAATATACCCTAGAGACAATAATAAGTTGTTATTATTATATTTCCTTATTCATGATAAAGGTTTATTATTCATGCTAGAATTGTATTGACTGGAAACTTAAATACATGTGTGGATACATAAGCAAATACCATGTCCCTAGTGAGCCTCTACTAGACTAGCTCATTGATCAAAAGATGGTTAAGGTTTCCTAACCATAGACATGAGTTGTCATTTGATAACGGGATCACATCATTAGGAGAATGATGTGATGGACAAGACCCATTCATTAGCTTAGCATATGATCGTTCAGTTTATTTCTACTGCTTTCTTAATGTCAAATACATGTTCCTCGACCATGAGATAATGCAACTCCCGGATACCGGAGGAATGCCTTGTGTGCTATCAAACGTCACAACGTAACTGGGTGATTATGAAGATGCTCTACAGGTATATCTGAAGGTGTCTATTGAGTTGGCATGGATCGAGATTGGGATTTGTTACTCCGTGTATCGGAGAGGTATCTCTGGGCCCTCTCAGTAATACACATCATAAGAAGCTTGCAAGCAAAGTGACTAAGGAGTTAGTTACGAGATGATGTATTACGGAACAAGTAAAGAGACTTGCCTGTAATGAGATTGAACTAGGTACGGAGATACCGAAGATTCAATCTCGGGCAAGTAACATACCGATAGACAAGGGAATTACGTATGTTGTCATAAAGGTTTGACCGATAAAGATCTTCATAGAATATGTAGGAACCAATATGGGCATCCATGTCCCACTATTGTTTATTGATCGGAGTGGCGTCTTGGTCATGTCTACATCATTCTTGAACCTGTAGGGTCTGCATGCTTAACGTTCGTTGACGATATAGTATTATATGAGTTATATGAGTTGGTGACTGAATGTTGTTCGGAGTCCCGGATGAGATCATGGACATGACGAGGAGTTCCGAAATGGTCGAGAGGTAAAGATTAATGTCTGGGATGAAGGTATTCGGGTTTCGGAAAGGTTTCAGAATACATCGGAGTGTCGGAAGGGGTTCCGGGAGGCCACCAGTAGGTTATACCTACTTGGTGGGCCTCATGGGCCAAGGAGGTAGGCGCACCGGCCCACAAGGGGGCAGGGCGTGCTCGACCTCCCCTGCCTTGCATGCTAGAAGGAAGGAGGGGGCGCCCTCGGGCAGTCGCCCCCCCTTCCTTCCCCCCATCCTCCATACATGGAAGGGGAGGCGCGTGAGGCAGGGCAAGCCGCCGGCCCCCTCCTGGCCTTTTCCTCCACGCCTAAGGGAAGGAAAGGAAGGGGGCGCACCTAAAGCTGCCTCCTCTCCCCCTCCACCTATATATATGTGGGTAGAGAGAGGGGTAATACACACCACGATTCCCAAGCCGTGTGCGGGGCCCCTCTCCCTCTAGTTCGTCCTCGGTCATATTTTCATAGTGCTCGGCGAAGCCCTGCGGAGATAGTTGTGTCACCACCGTCACCATGCTGTCGTGCTGCCGGAACGCATCTACTACTTCACCCGTCTTGCTGGATCAAATAGGCGAGGACGTCATCGAGCTGAATGTGTGCTGAACGCGGAGGTGCCGTACGTTCGGTACTTGATCGGCCGGATCGTGAAGGTGTATGACTACATCAACCGCGTTGATAAACGCTTCCACTTAACGGTCTACGAGGGTACGTAGACACACTCTCCCCTCTCGTAGCTATGCACCTCCATGGATAGATCTTGCGTGTGCGTAGAATTTTTTTTGTTTTCCATGCAACGTTCCCCAACACCAAGTAGAAAGCTTCAGCAATATGATTGATTTTGGGTGGTTCTTCAACCACTGGTTTAGTAGTTACAACTATTTTTTCAGTATTTTACGTTTCCTACCCATAACTAGAGATAGAAAACAAGAGCACAAAATAAAATCTACTTAGTGATAAAGCAAACAAGCACACACGAGAATATTCACCCCATGTTATTGCTCCCAGGCAACGGCGCCAGAAAAAGGTCTTGATAACCCACAAGTATAGGGGATTGTTTGTAGACTTTTTCGATAAATAAGAGTGTCGAACCCAACGAGGAGCTAAAGGTAGAAAAAATATTCCCTCAAGTTCTATCGACAACCGATACAACTCTATGCACACTTTACCGTTTTCTTCACCTAGAACAAGTATGAAATTATTTTGTAGGTGTGATGCTAGAACTACTTTGCAAGAATAAAACTAGGAGTACTTTGCAAGATGTAAAAGTTAGTTGTTTAGTAAAAAGCTTTTTGTCATAGAAGAAAGTCATTTGTCTCTAGGCAATCGATAACTAGACTGGTAATCATTCTTGCAATTTTATATGAGGGAAAGAAATGAGCTAACAAACTTTCGCTACTTGGATCATATGTACTTATGATTGGAACTCTAGCAAGCCTCCGCAACTACCAAAGATCATTAAGGTAAAACCCAGCCATAGCATCAAGTATCAAGTCCTCTTTACTCCCATACGCAATGACCCCCTTACTCGGGTTTGTGCTTCTGTCACTCACGCCACCCACCATAAGCGAACCATGAACGTATTGCAACACCCTACAGCGGAGATCCCTCACGTTTGCACGCCACGAAGGGAACCGTAGGACAACACCAAAAATAAAATATACACTCATACCAACAAAGATCACGATTATCCCATAGGACAAAACGAGTCTACTCAAACATCATAAGATAGCCATAGATCATTGTGAAATAATATATAGCGTTGAGCACCATGTTTAAGTAGAGATTACAGCGGGGAGAAGAGGTGTTACATCGTTGCATAGAGGGGGACAGAGTTGGGGTTGACGGCGGCAAAGTTGTTGGTGTAGACCGTCGTCACGATGATTGCCCCGGCGACGCTCCGGCGCCACCGGGAGAGAGGGGGAGAGAGCCCCCCTCCTTCATCTTCTTCCTTCGCCTCCTCCTAGATGGGAGGAGAGTTCCCCCTCTGGTCCATGGCCTCCATGGCGGCGGAGGGGCGGGAGCCCCTCCGAGATTGCATCTCCCTCTCTGTTCTCTTCTGTTTCACGTCCCTAGATCTGGCGAAAACCGTTTCTTAAATATCCGGAGATCCGTAACTCCGATTGCGCTGATATTTTAACACGATTTTTTTTCTAGATATAAGCTTCCTTGCACCCGACGTAGAGCTCCAACCGACTTACGAGGAGGGCACAATACACCTGGGCGTGCCTGGGGCCTAGGGCGCGCCCTGGTGTATCTTGGGAGCTGCGGGCCCCCGTTTTCGTTGATCCCACCTTCCAAAAATCACAAATATTCCAAAATAATTCTTCGTAAATTTTTATCGCGTTTGGACTTCGTTTGATATGGATATTCTATGAAACAAAAAACATGCAACAAACAGGAACTGGCACTGGGCACTGGATCAATAGGTTAGTCCAATAAATCATATAAAATGTTGCCAAAAATATGTGAAAGTTGTATAATATTGGCATGAAACAATCAAAATTATAGATATGACAGAGACGTATCAGACATCTTTTGTCCTACCCTCCCGTGGCAGCGGGGTCCATAAGGAAATCTCAGGGATAGGGGTCCATAAGAAAATCTAAGGGATATTAAGGCCTCCTTTTAATAAAGAACCGGAACAAAGCATTAGCACATAGTGAATACATGAACTCCTCAAACTACGGTAATCACCGGAAAGAATCCCAATTATTGTCACCTTGGGGTATGTAGATCATAACACGTAATAGGTGCATACAACTAGCAAGATAGGATCAAGAACACAAATATATTCAGGAAAACATAAAGGGTTCAGATCTGAAATCATGGCACCACTACAAAGAAATGCACTTCGTGATGATACGTGTTTGTCACAGTAGGTCACGTTTTCTGTCATGCATGTACATCCATGACAAATTTATGACAGAATCAAGATAGTCATACCTGTGCTGTCGTAGAAGTGTTCCATGACATTACCAAAATTATCATCACGGAAGTGTCCACTTCCATGACGATAAATTGTGCGTCACAGAAGTGCTTTCGTCAAGGGTGACCGACATGTGGCATCCACCGTAACGGAACGTTGTTAAGCTATCGGGTCCGGTTTTGGATCCGATAACCCATTAACAGCCCCGACCAATGGGGATTTTCCACATGTAAAATCATCATTGGCTGGAGGAAACACATGTCGGCTCACCGTTGGGACAGATGTCATCCACTCATTGGACACAAAGCGCCTATGATACGTTGACACATGGCACGACCCAACAGAGGCCCATTCCTGTGAAAAGACCGGGCCATTTGACTTGGTCAAAAGGTGGCGGGCCAGCCCACGGCAAGCCTGTTAACGGCCTGTTCGCATATAGCCCATTTACAGCCCGCTATCCCAGGGCCCGTTTACGGCCTATCCGAATTAGGCCCAGTAGCGTCATCTGGGCCGTCCAATATAATTCCAGCTCATTTTAACTTCCGGCCCATGTATGGCCCATGACGTCTTTCGGCCCATATGATGCCCTTAGTAACCCTCGGCCCCTTAACGGCCCATGGTAAAACTGGCCCATAATGAATAGTGTATCACTTTATACCCATTAACGGCCCATTATTTCGTTGGGCCGTTTCCAGCCCATGATATCTTTCGACCTTCTCAGGGCCCATTTAATCTTGGGCTCATTTCCAGCATTCAGTTACTTACGGCCCGTTACTGTCATTTTCTGCTTGTGGGCCAAATTCAGCCCGTGGTTACAGTCGGCCCGTTTGCTGCCCATTGATACGCTGGGCCGTTTTCATGTCGAAAAAACCTGTTGGGCTATTTTCATAGAGTTATCAAATACGGCCAATAAACGGCCCGTTATTTTCCACGAATAGTATGGCCCATGATTGGCGAAATGATGATACGCCCCGTAGAAGGCCCATGGATCCTACGGCCCGTAAAAGGCCCATGGATCGTATGGCCCGTAGAAGGCCCATGGATCCTACGGCCCATATAGAAGGCCAATGGATCCTACGGCCCATAGAAGGCCCATGGATCATATGGCCCGCAGGAGGCCCATGGTTACAACAGTCCGTGTGTTGCCATGATTATTAGAAAAACACAGAAAAAGAACTGCAGTTACTACAAGCAAGCAACTAAACAAGACAATAAGGAAATAAATAAGCAAGCAATTGATGCTAGCCTATTACCGCTATTACAAATATTACATCCACTGGGCATCAAAGTTCGCCACCAGTGCAAATATAGGGAACAAAGCAGCATATTACATACACTGGCCGTCAAAATTGGCCACCAGTGCAAATAAACGCGGCAGCAAAACAAGAGCATAACTGAAACAACTTCATAAGAGCTCAAGAAACGTGGTATCCACCATGCTGGCAATAAGCTTAGCAAGCTTATTAGCTTTGTCCTGTTTGGCGCTAAAATCCTCCAACGCTTGCTGTTGCACCAGAAAGTATGCATCTGAATGCTCCAGGGACTTCCGCAGTCCTTCCGCTTCTTGTCGCAGCACAGCTGATCGATGTCTTTCAGCTTGTAGTTGAGACTCAAGAAACCGAACTGATTCAGACAGTGAGTTTGAATAGCTTGTGCAAGCGGTAGTGGCCAGTAACTCCAACACTAAACCAAGACAGGACTTTGGGGTTGTCTCACTGTCTTCGAGATAGTCTTCCTTAGCTGTTTTATCAGCTTTGTTGGAGACCAACAAGGATGTGTCACTATCCTGAACCTTATCTGCATTACTTCCTTTACCATTGCTTAATAAGGCACTCTTCCCCAATATTCTGTCAGCATTCTAAAAGAAGAAACAAGCAGACACATAACAGGTTTAGCATGTACTAGTATATGAAACTCATTTCGGTGAACCAGTTCATTAGTAAGGTGGACAGGATTAAACTACCAAGTCTTCTATTGCCAAGTACTAGTACATAATAAAAGCATCAAACAAACATATATCTATGTCCTATGGTCACTGCATTGTCTTGCCAAATCAAAATAGAGACACGGTTCAAATCATATCAGTTCAAGACAAAGCAGCAGTGAAAGAATACAAAGCGTGGGAAACTACACGGCATAACAAGATTTCAGATGGGTACCATGGGTCTACATGTACAACAACACTATTGGCTCTGTTGTGATGCTAGTAATGTGCATGATATGAGAAGTCAACTGTATACACAATTGAAATTGAAATCAACAGAGCTATTGATAAGAGCAAGCCTATTAAAGAAACATGCGTGAACATACCTGCTGTGCCATTGAAGTTTTGATTGGATCCTTCAATTTAAAAATAAGTTTGTATGAGTAAATATAGTGATACAAGAGCAAAGCAGTATGCACGATAGCAATCATAGTTAAAAAAGGCGCGCCTAAGAGAGCGCTTAAGCGCGCCTAGGCTCTAGGCGTTGGCGAAACGCATCGTGCATAACTACGCTTAATCTGTGCATAACTACGCATAAGCATGCACTTTGGTCAGTAAAGCGCAAGGCGGTGGCAAAATGCACAATTAACGCCTAGCGCTTTTTTGAACTATGATAGCAATGGAATCTTAAATTAGAACAGTTGTTCTTCAGGTTTAGGCACTTGTTCTACATGAACAGAGTACGGTAAGACACAATAATATAGTACTTAAAATAGAAAATGAGCTCATAGACCTTACCACATTCTTGGTTCGGGACCAGTACAGAACAAGGCGTTCCAAGTCATCGTCCAATAAATGTGTCTCAGGAGAACGTAAGGGAATTTGATGAGTTTCTTTCCGGTGAAGTACGTTTTCTTCAGGTAATTCTGATACTTCCACCAAGCATTCTTGAAGATAGCAGAGGTATTAGCACATGTTACCTCATCCTGAGTTTCCAAATCGGTCCTTCTCTATAGAGAAAAATGGGAAAATTTGATGTATTATAACCATCATGGAGGTAGGATGTATGGGACAAAGCAAAGTAATTGCCATGAATAACATTACTTACACATAACTCCTGGACAAACACCTGCAACTGGCATTTTCCTTCATCATCAGTATAATATTTCCAAGATGGGAAGATACGCACGTACGATTTAACAACATCAAATGCGATAGATGCTAAACTACGACTAGCTGGTTATGCTCCCTCCACAGGAATAGGCGTACTAACTGGTGGAGTTGGGGTTCGCCGTGGTAGTACTAGCCCTTTGGGCACTGGAGCTGCCTTACTAACTGCTCTTGTTTGGGAGCTCTGTGGTGGAGATGGTGCTGTGTCAACAGGAACTAGGTTACTATCTGCTGGGGTTGGGGTTAGATTGGGTGAAGCTGGTTCTCTGTCCATCGCAGTAGGGGTACAATCTGCGAGAGTTTGGGTTATGTGCGGTAGGGCTGGTTCTCATGCATGTACAACCGGGGTGCTATCTCCACCAAGAGGTAGCACTGTTTTATTTGAAGACCGTGTTTTTAGTCCGCTAGATGCTGGCATCACCCGCTCCAATTCAAATGGCTGATAAACAGGAAACATAGTTGAATGTACGGACATTGTATGAGAGACAGATGCAATAGATAGTGTGGAAAAAAGAGGGCATGAGATAGTTGACACGTATATTGTTTAACTAAAATGGATAGCATGACATAATTTCACATATATGATGTCTATCTAAACTGGATAGCATAGCATAACATAATTCAAAGATATGATGAATAACTAAATAGGATCGCATGACATAATTCACCTACATGTTATCTAAGTAATCAGGATCGCATCATTTAATTCACATATGTGATTTATATGCTAAACAGAGGGCATTAGATATGATGTCTGAACTAAGAACATGGTGTTGAATATTGTGTATATGATGTCTAATCTATGCAATGCAAGACACCATATGCATGATATGAGCAGTATAACCGTGCCAAGTTAGAGCATACACCTCGGTTTTGGTGGGGGAATATGACTGGTCATCTGTCTCTGAATCCATCTCTGAGGAGCTATCGGGACCCAACAAGAGATCTGCTTCGACAGGTAGCACTGTCTGCTCAGAAGGCCTTGTTTTCACTCCAGATTTTTCACTCTCCCACCCAAATGGCTGATTCACAGGAAGAGTAGTTTAATGTACAAACATTGTCGACAAATGGAAATGTAATGAAGAAAAGGATGGGCAAGATATCATTCAAATATATTATGCCTGGTTAAACGGGATGGCATTGCACATTTCACGTATATTATGGCTGGCTAAAAGACAAGAGACTGCACAATTCCCATATATGATATAGAAACTAAACAGGTGGCATTACAGAACATGTCTAAACTAAGCAGATGACATATATGATTTCAAAAGTAGGCACTGCAAGGCAACATATGCATGATATGACTAACATCATCATGCCAAGGTAGAGCAAACACCTTGGGGGTAAATAGGAGTGGTCAGCGGCGTCTGAATCCGCCTCAGAACAGATAGCTTCCTCTGGATTACAATCTGGAGAGGGGTGGGGAGGGTTTGCCATTGAACCCACCATGGAGCGATGTCTGCATGACATTGTATTGCCGCGCAAAACTCTTCTCTTTTTCTCTACATGTTCAGCATGACTGTGTACAATATCTGACATGCATACAAAAAATATGGTGAGATTATGTAAGGAGAGCATGCAGAAATTTAGAGTGATGGTAACAACCAGTGGATGGATCCAAAAATAATGATAGCAGGATGATGATTGCTTTAATTTAATAAAAAGACAGATGATGATTGCTTTACTATTTGTTTCCCACCCAAGATGAACAACATAGGCATACCCTAGGTGAACTAGATATTAGACAAAGATACTATTCATTGCTTCCTCGATATGTGCCCCATAACTAATTTAGAACTCAAGTTCGAACATTAATTTGGAATCTGAATGTTACTGTTGAAACTGAACGCAATGGTACCAGAGAGGCACTTGACATGTAGTTTAGGGAGGGCCTGCAGTTCATCTTCAACCTGCACCCCCTGAGCCGCCAGCCACCACCGGCCGAACCGCCGCCTCGCCGCCCCGAAACAACTCCCCACCGCCGGTTCGCCGCTGCCCCGGCCAGCCCTATAGGCCCCCCGCCCCCCACCCTGAACCCTAAGAAAGATAGTGGGGTACCTCTCTTGCAAGCCCCCGTCCCCACTGTGGGTGGTTCTTCCTT